>NC_092031.1:16598661-16951161 GCF_042242105.1 Pempheris klunzingeri
AGCTGCTGGTGATAACGCTGCACTTCTTGCTGACCAGTGAGCTACAGCCCATCGATACCGAGAAAAACGTACATTATAAACCAGAATATACCATTCTGTACGATAAATCCCTTTACGTGCATAGCTGACAAATTATTTGCTCCGTTGTGGACCTAAAACTTGAGTAAAGCCAGCTCCAGCTATAACACAGAGCACGGAGGGGTTTTCAGTGCATCATAAAACACTGTTAATGTCACATGTTTTAATGCCACTCACAAAGATGTTCCCATTTCTAGATGACAGTTTTCTTCAAGAGTCTTTCAAGTGAGGCAGAAATCATCCCAGAGAGCTGCAGGGCAATCTACAGCATCCTAGAAGGTGACTGGTTCATGGCAGTTTCTGTCCTTTTGAAACCATCGCTTATGCTGTTCAGTCCAAGAATAGCCTTAGGTCAGGGGCACATTTTGTGTTATTTTTTATCTTTCTGATTGTTTTTTCACCCACGTATTTGCAGTTGTATATCTGGGACTTGTGCAAATGCAATAGAACTTAAGCAACTATGATAACCTGAAAGCTTGAAATTACCTTTATAGTTCTTCATCTGAGGGATTCAGTTGTTAACCCTCAAGTCTTTTTGCTTGCTTCAGTCACCTTCACCCTGTACCAACATGTGCGAGAGTTCTGCTGTTCAAAGTACAGTGTCTACATTCCATTGGCGGCTTTTGAAAGTAAAACATATGTATAACATTCAGTTCTGATTTATTTTTCAATTAAATCTAAATACATATTAAAAACATGAAATGTTTTAATTAAGTGTAATTAAAATAATAATGATGCATATAATGGCTTTGATTTCTAAAATAGGTGCCTGATACACTGGGGAGCTTCCTGCTGTTCCATTTCACTTCTCTTTTGTTTCTTGGCTAGAATGAAATCAAGGTGGGTGCTGCTTCTCCCTCCTTCCAGTTCACTTCTCTCCTCCATCTCCTGCCTCCCAGCCTCTTCTAGCCCATCCTCATTCTCCCTCTCTGCTTCATCTTCCTGTAAATAACAAACAAAAATCAATATTATATTATATTCCATATCATATAACGTGGTCTTTTTATTTTTCAGTGCCCCAACACCACACATCATTGGAAAAAAAATAGCGAGGGGAATCGAGGAGCAAATTGCCTTGGAGATTTGGATGGGAAACACATCACCATCATACTTCCACCATCCTCTGGCTCAGCGTACTACTGTAACAAGCACAGCTTCTCCATTGTGCTAATGACCCTGTTTGACAGAAACTATAGATTGCTATACACTAATGTTAGTTGCAATGGCTGAGTGTCAGATGGGGGGTGGTTCCGGAGATGCTCACCCCAGGAGTCTCTTGAGCAGAAGACTAACAAACTTCCAGACCCCACACCACCTCCAGGAACCCAGCAGCTCTCACCATATGCCATAGTTGCGGATGAGGCATTGGAGCTGAAGGAATACAGCCTCAAACCGTACCCCAGCTGAGATCTCTCACAAGAGCAGAGAGTCCTCAGCTACAGGCTGTTACAAGCACACAGGGTGGTGCAAAAGTCCTTTGGCACCGTGTTAAACCATAGCATGTCTTTCTGGCACACGTCCACCGTCATCCTGGCTTTTTGCACGCTGCACAACCTCCTGTGATACAAGTGTGGCAACACCTACCTGCAGGTCGCCTCTGATAGCTCAAGCGCTACCCTTTCCCAAGCTACACTATCAGGCTGCACAAACATTTCGACCCAGATGACCTCACTCCGAGCTGATTGGCTGTTGAAACAGGTGACGTGCCTTAAGGTCTAAAACCAGCCACTGGCGAGTTGACAAGCTGAGTCACTGGTGACGGCATCAGCTGGTTTGAGTCGAGATGACTCAAAGTTCACCAGTTCTCTGCAACGTTTCCCTGCAATGTTAAAAAAAAAAATGGTTTCATCTCATCGCTAATCTTGGGTCAGAACTGGTCTTTAGTGATCAAGGAATTGGTTTATTGGTTGCACTCAGTGGTACCACTGTATAAGTACACTACCTAAATACCTGCAATGTGAAGGCAGCAGGACTGCCTTTACTACCTTGTTGACTTTTCTCCAGGTTAAACGGACGTAAAGCAAGGAGCTTTCCTTGAATTAAATGTCAAAACCTCAATGACAAAGTTACCAAATTAGAAATGGATTAGCTGTTAGCTCCAGGCAATCACAGAAAGTGCTCAGTATTAATAAAACAATAATCAGATATAGTGCTACTTGACATTTCCTGTTATTCATTTTTGCAAATTATGAGGCTGCTGTTCATATTAAGTACAATATTCCCAAAAGCGTAATATATTCAGTACAAACCTCTCTCTCCTTTGCTTGCGTTGGGGCTTCAAATGCACTTCTGTCTTGTGGACCCATTCATTGACGTCAAGCCGACAGTAGTTGTAGTGATGCCCACCCACTGCCGTCATGACAGCATTAAGACCATTTGTGACTGAAACCATGTCTTGCATTAAAGAACTGGGAGTAAAAAAGCAGGGTGAGGGTATTATAAACTAGTTATGGATGCGGATATTTATCCTAACGATTGCCTGACTCAACCAAATGGACCAGTAAATGAAAACAAAGAGCTGACTGTGGCTTAAAGCTGCAAGGCTCTACAGACTTTGATGTTGATTCTCAGTGTGAATGGTAGTAGCTAGCAACCCTTAGCTATGTGCTGTATTAACCACACAAGGTGTGTTCAAAGGCATTATCACTAATTATTATATCACTAACTAAAACACAAGTTGCAAGTCTGGTTGAGGGAAAGTGTTTTTGCCAAAAAAGTTATCGCCACATTTAATCATAAAACATAACATAACATCTGTAAACTTTAGGGTTATGAATTGGTTAGTGAATAGCCTGTACACGTCTATCACTACAGAAGGAAAGATTGTTGCTAATGTATTGTCTTTGAGTGCCTGTTGCTTGCAGTTATACACTGCTAATTCTGACTGCATTTAACTTTTGCTAAAATTATTGTTGCGCTTGATTTGTTGCCAATAAATTCTAGTCAATATTACATAGTCGTTTTTTTTTTATTTTTATTAAAGTCCGTTTTTCTTGTAATGAAAGAGTTTTAACCAAATGCTGTTTATCCTCCTATTAAAATCTCACCAACAAACCATGAGTGGTTTGGCTGTAGTAGCCTGCCAATAGATTAATTGTATAAAGTAAAACATTTCTCCAATTTTCCTTCCTGTCTTGTTGGCCTTTAAATTACATTTGCTATTTATTTATTTATTTATTTGTGGGTGTAAAAGTCTGGCATCAGAGGTTGGATTTCCTCTTTAAATGTTCAATGGTAGTTTTTCAGTAGCTATTGGTGCACAAGTGTGCTATTCATAACCCCCCCCTCAAGCGATGACGGTGATGTAAGTGATGACGTAATTTCACACAGTCAATAGAAATTCAGAAATATAACTGCCTGCTTGAGTCAAATATAAGTCCTATTGGACCATCTGGTGCCTTTCTGTTTTAAGAGCTGTTCAAAAGGTTGAAGTGGGAAGGTTGCCATGGATCCACCAGTGTGTCCGTGTATCCAGACCTCTCTCCCCACTTCTTCTCTCTTTTTATCTCCACAAAAGTATCTCCCTGACTCGTTAGGAGGCCCTCCTCTCTTGTTTTTGGTCACTTCCTCTTCATTTTTCTCCACGTGATTCTGATATACTCCTCTCCGCTGTGACCTTCCTCTGACAGCCAGTTCCATCCTCTGCTCCGGATATGACAGTTTACCCAGGAGGAGGCCACAGGGGTCAGTGCCTGGTAGCTAGCATCTGTGTTGTGTGACACACATACACACATCCTGGCATATGGGCAGAGTGTGGTTCTGACAGTATATTGTCTAGAAGGCTGACCTCCACAGTCTGCAAATAACACACCAGATGCATTCATAACTTTGAGTTTGTACGACTGTGCTGTGTGGAAAGTGTGGAATTAAAGAGAAGCCAATCACACAAGCATGCCAACATATGCAGCAGTTATTGCCGTGGTGTTTGCTTTGACTTATAGTAGTACTGATGTAACAGGACTACTCATTGCTGTAAGTTTTGACCCACAAAAGAGAGCCAGCTAATGCCAGCTACCTCCCCCTCCTTTGTATAATATGGGACAAACACATCGCAGTGTGTTGGAGCTGCAAATTGCTGGTGTTTAAACAACATGAACAGAAAGTGAAGTCTAGAAAGAATTCGGTGACATAAGCTTCCAATTTCAGAGCAGAACCTAGTTAGCTTTGCTTGTTACGGCCCATTTTCCCACTGAAATGCAAAGATAACAGCAAAATATTAAGGCTAGGCACTAGACCAGGAAGGACCCAAATGCAAGACACTGGATGCTCTTAGACAGGTGAACACTTTAATCAGGACTGGCAGGCAAACAATACTTACAGACTTGGGTAATGACGAAATACGTAGCAAGATACAAAGAATTCCTATGGCTTGACGAGATAGTCGGCAACTTGAACGCATGACAGGACAAGACGATCTGGCACAGGGCACAGGGAGACGCAGACAACTTAACAAACACGACGAGACATAACACAAAATAGCCCTCCCAGATGTTCAATGTCGAAAAGGGACAATCACAACTGTGCATAACTAACTCTAAGTGGTACGAAAAACATAGATGATTTCAATATTTGTAGACTTCATTGTTTGTAAACTACACCACGTGGCAGTCAGCTGCACACTTCGGAACTGATGAGAGTCTCCTAGCAACAGCGACTCTCAGATGTCAGTCAATGTCAGTCATTTTAATGTTCAAAGGGTTTGTATTATATTATCTGGTTTCATTGCAGGCTTTTTTTTTTTAAAATAAAGCTCCGGTGCTACATGTCTGATATCAGCTCATGTGACACTCTATTTCTATGAAAATGTCACACTTTATTACTTTAATTGCACTTTTGCTTCGGCGTAGATCCGTGCACACACTCAGGCTGATGTGTGGGTGGGTTGGATGTGTATTCCTGGTTTGTCTGGAAAAATGTCACAGGAGACAGAAAGAGGAATGGAGAGGAGGAAACAGCGCTGGGGTTGACATTGATCTTCCTTTTATACTGATGTATATTGCATGACTCACTCATTTGCAACGGGGCGTGTGCGAGTGTGGGTGAGGTGTGTGGTCTTGTTTCGTTTTCTTTGTGCGTCCACTGTACAGGTGTGTGTTAGCGTTTAACCTGATTTTGTTGCTTATTATATGTCTAGTTTCCTTTGAGGTTTTCTTTTAATCATCTCAAGTGTCTCCCCTGAGCTTAGGTTGTAAACGTGTTCCATCTTCTGCAGAAATTAACTTCAGTCTCAGGAGCAACATGCACACCTTGTGAGTACTCAAAATAAAACACAATGAAAGGATGTGCGTGACCTTAATGCTTGCAAAAAGAGAAAAAAATAAAGTCAATAGCCTCTCCACATTGAGCTGAAATTCATGAAAATGTCCAAGAGCTTCACGTCGTGCATGCACAACCTCATTGGACCCTTCCATACACTGATCTGGAGGGAAACTGTGCAGGTCATTGGCGAAATAAACCACTGTTGCTTATTAACACAACAGAGTTTGAGTAGGCTCCATCTCATGTGTACATGTGCGGAGGAAGGTGCTGTGTGAGTTGTGTAATGAGAGCACTTTATTAAAAAAAAATGAAGTAGAACAAATCTCCTTTCTTTGTCTGTCATGAAGTACCCTTGTCTCATTTGCACCTACACTCTCACTGCATCATCTCATGCGGCAGAGGGGAATGGCTTCCCTCATGGTCCTACAGCGTTCTTAGCTTCTTCAGTGGGCCGCCCACAGCCGCTGAGAGCAAGGTGTGAATTAACATCAACAGTCATCACCACTCTGGTCCCATTCTGCCTGGCCAGCATATGTGTCAGATGGTGCCTCCATATGCGGAGTGTGAGCAGAATCGAAGGAGAAGTTGTTTGTGAAACATGGTGGCTGTCTCACTTTTGTGTGGCGATGGGGGCCGTGGAATGTATGGTTCAAAAAGTTGCATTTCTGAGTCTTCTAGACTAACTTGTAACTGGTTTTGGCAACAGCAGAGAGATATAAACATATTCTAATAGAGCCCCAAATTGTGTAAAAAACTAAGGACGAGGCTTTCAATCTGCCATGTTATCCGGGTGAGGAAAAACTGGAGTTAGTGAAAGGTGTAAATGCATAGTGATCAGGATGTGACTTGCCCAACCACAACAGGAGGTAGTCTGTATTGCATTTTGTTCAGATCCTAAGTGTGAATTAAATCCATTCAGTGTGCTGGTATCTGTACCTAGATCATCACTCTGTCGAGACACCCGCCTCAGGCAGCCACTGCTGTCATCTTGCAATAGAAAATTGCTGTATGTGCCAACTGTGCCTTTCTATGTATGCTGATTGTGCCTGTATCAACTGTAGGTAACTACAGAAGGTGGGAATAAGAAATAGACCCACTACAGGAGGACTGTAGTGGGTCTTATTTCTACCCAAACTGTACTGATAAGATGTTTTTGTGCATGTCCTGTTGATTAACCCCACACACCGTGTTCTATAAATATCTTGTGTGTGAGACTCTCTGGAGCTCACACTTCAGCAGAGACTACTGTCTCTGTGTGAACTGTCCGCTCTTCTTGTGCAAGAATAAAAAGACAGTTTGGCGTTTTGCTGCTTATTCAGAATACGTTTTTCCACAGCAAACTTGGCCACGAGGATGGGATCCTGTGAGTGATCGTCTTGGACATCGGACAGAAGGTGTTTGGCCAACCGGAAGGCAACAAAACCTTCAGCCTCTACCCCGACCAGAATTTAGTGAGGAGAGGACCTTTGCCAGTGTTCAGAACCCTTTGGGTTTGAGTCCCAGAGGTGTGAAATAGATGGCATTCCTGGCCTGTGAATTATAACTCGCACTTTTTTGCAGCCTCCTCCAGTGCCTGCTGCTCAGTCTGCTTGTGAGGGGACTCAGTGGGCAAGTTGGACCACGTACAGGCCGGCCTCTTCCAGCGAAGGCAACACATGGTCCAACACATCTGTCGAGTCCCCTCACAAACAGCGGCGACAATGAGAGGATGCAGGGAGAATGTGCTTTTTACCAGAAACTGACGGACAGAACAGTTCTTTTCAGAGCCAACCACTGGATAACTTGTCTGGATACAGATTGCATTTTTATACCAGGTGTAAAAGGGGTCTAAGTGATCACATTACTTGACTTAAACATGCCCAACACTGCTTTTGTATCACAATACAAGCCTGCCTCAACGAATATTGGATCAGACAGTTAATCCTTTTATTTACCTATATTTATTTAAGGACCAGTGTTCTGTGTACACATACTCTTATTCAGTAACTTGGCACTACTGCTGCTCAGTTTAACCTTTTGCGTTCTACTACTGATGAGTGGCTGTGAGCTATCCTCTCATATCGCTGCCTCCTCCCCACCCACTCCCTCTGCTTCTTTGTGATACCTCAAGTAGCTCTTATGACCTGTGAAGGCAGGATCATTTGTCTAAATGGTAAAGCCAGGTGTGGGAGGTTACCCATGGCACTGAAACCTTCTTTGTGCGGCTTCATTACACTCATTGTTGAGTCATATCTCTTGTCCTTGTTTCTGCCTTTGGTTTTCATTCAGCCAGCGAGGGATCAAAGGTACCTGCATGTCATTAAATGGACACTTTCATCCAGCGTGAGTTGTATGATGTTTGCAAAATGTAGGTAAGAGTCATTTGAGCTGGAATTGACCTTCTGTGCACTTAAGTCAATGGATTGGCGACTCAGTGAGGACTCGAGCAAGCTTTTGAATGGCAGTCTTCCCCATAATGATTAATGCTCCTTTGGCATGCACATAGACTACTCACAAAAAGTTAGGGATATTCAACTTTCAGGTGAAATTTATGGAAAATGTAAAAAGTGAATGCTACAGTGATATTATATCATGAAAGTAGGGCATTTAAGTAGAAGCATGCAATGGTAGTTTCTTCATCTTAAACAATTTATTGAAAGAAAATCTAACAACAGTGGTAGGTAAACCACAACAAAACATTTTCAGTGTCTCAATAAATTGGGATGTGGCCAAATGACGTCCACTCCTCTCCTTTCTGTGACTCTTCCAGTCTCTGTATCACTGTTCCAACCTCCTGATGACACTCTGTGACCCTCTAAGCTCAGTGAACACCTCCGTCTGAGGACTTCCTGTTTGAAGCCTCCAGTGTTGAGGTGCTGCTGATCAACTGTTAGGTGTCGTCTTGGTCTCATGATGTCAGAATGTGAACAGCAGGATGAGGAGGACTGTTTAAATACCAATTCTAACTGAAGCAGGAAATGTATTGGTGGATTCATGGATCAAACCTGTTGTGAATGTTGCTGTTAAGCTTCTTGTTAGAGAACAGCAACTTGTGCAAAAAGTACTGAGACACTGAACAGTTGGACATGTGCATTCAAAGGTTTAGAGAAGGTCACATTAAGTTCACCTGGAAAGTTTAGAATGCATTTTAGGTTCATCCTGAAATTTCACCTGAAAGCTGAATATCCCTAACTTTTTGTGAGTAGTGTATAACACATGCTAGCTACTAAGACTCAAAATATAATATAATAACATTTCATTTTTAGACTTATCCAGACTCTGAGGGAGCTCTCAAAAATCCAAGCAGCAACAAGGACTCTGCTGGGAGAGCGAATCTGCCCACAAAGGCATGCATGTACAATAGATCAAGAACGCAACAAGCGTCATCAGGGACCTCCAGCAGCAAGCGGCATTCACAGGAGTGTTTGAGAAGTGTGCCAGTTTATATAGGCTGCATACCAGAATGATTAGGACCAGTATGACAGTCAGCTTGGCTATCCGCATGAGTCACTGATTGTGGAGCATAAATGAAATAGCTAATGCCAATTAGTTAATGCAAACATGACCCCTGTTCTCTAACTGAGCCAGAAACATACCCCCTTAAACCAGTCACATGGCATCAGTAATGTTGGCAATGTTCCTAAAGTACATATGTAAATGTCGAGGAAGTGAAATCAGAGGGTGTTTGAAATCAAGGTTTTTCCAATTTGGTTGGGATTTAATTGTCATTAACACAATGAAAAACAGGAGCTGCAAACAAATGGTCCGTCTGGTGTTCCAGGTGAGGGTGAAAGAGAGAGGGAGGAGGAACAAAAAAAGATAGAGAAAGCAGTTGGCTTTGTTAATCTCACCTCCTTCCCAGTAAGACGAATAAATATGTGACCAGGCTCAGTAACAACTGCAGGCTGCTTCTCCTCTCTCCATCATCTACACCCCTTTACTGTCTGGGGCTCCTTCTCTCTCTTTGTTTTGTTTTCTCTTCTTTACTTTGAAAGGCCTAATATGACAGGAGAAAATGACGAATCTAATATTAAACCCAGGCCTTAACTCTAAATCTTGGTCTTCATGTTTAACTAGACAATCTGAGAGGATAAAGCCAGAAAAGTGCAGTCGCAGGATGTTGTTGTTGTTTTTTTTTTTTATTACCACAGCCACAGCTTCTCACTATTATTAATTTCCTCTTTTTTGTCTGTGACAAGAATTGGTTTTGGGAATAGATTTTGCCCTGACAGAGACATACTCAATAAAAGAGAAAAATAGAAAATCAGAGACAGAGACATTTTTTTTTTCTGCTCTTTTTACCAGATGCCGTGAATAATTCATTAAAATGGTTTTAGTGTTCTTGCGTGTGAAAGGAAGAACAAGAGAGTGGGGATAAGGGTCGAGAACGGGAAAAAGCTGCATGTGCCCGTTCCCCTCGCCCATTCTTAACGTAATGTATTATCAAAGTGTGAAATCATGCACAGGATTGGACGTGGTCATTGTGTTGTGCCAGCACAGGACGTGCTAAATAACATCCGTCTGCATTACACGTGTATATGTATCTACTTACATACAGAGTGTGTTGTTTGAGTAAGCCTCTTTTCACATTATCTTTTCCTGAAAGCAATTTCACATGCGGGATCTGTGCATAGGTTTCTGTCCAGGTCATTCTATGTGAACTAAGATGCACTGAAATGAACAGACAGCCTGATGAACATGAACTTTGAAAGCAGTATGTGGCAAAGCCTTTTCATACAAACAGACTGGACTGGATCCTGGAATTTTTGGCCCAGACCAGCCCCCCCACCGTCAGTCGAAGCCTTAAATGTGCGTTATGTACTTCCCCCCCCCAAAACACTACAAGACCGAGTAGGAAGTGGTGTGTACAAATGGAACAGTGTCCTCACTCGCTCTTGACTGACTCCCTGGTTAACAGAGGTGACACTATCTATACTCAAGTATACTTTGACAGGGGAGGGCTCACAGAAGGGCTAAGAATTCGGTGCTACGTCCCTGCTCCCCTCCCTGCTGCTCACCTCTCGGCCCTCCACCTGTTGCTGCATAATGGCGGCTCCTGCCATGGATGATGAAGCAACACATCTGTGGTTGTTCCACATCTGGTGCATCTGCATCTAGCTTCATTTTCTTGGCCCAGAACTTCTCTGCAACAATTGACAGAGACGTCCTCCTTCGTCTGCAGATGTTTGACTCTGAGTCACGGCCCATTCAGAAACGTGACGGGGCCAGCCTGTTGTCATTATAGAAAACAAGTGGGCCACTGCCCCTCAGCGCTGGACACAAAGGAAGGCCTTTGTCGACAAAGAAGTAAAAGCAGCACAAACGCATTTGCTGAAAAATGTATGAAACAGCCACCTTTGTAGTTAAAGGCTGTCCATCCACCAAGACATCCCGGAAATGTTATTTGCGCTGTGGCTCACATGAAAGTCCCCATCGTGGTTGCATTATGGCAAAGTGCATTTCCTCTTTGATCTTTAGACAGGATGAAGAGAAACATTTGCTTCAGCGCATTGCCTTTTTGAGAAAGGAAGCAACAGAGTTTGAATAAACACTGCATGTATTCTTTGTGAAGTAACATTTTAGCATAATGTGTAAGATTCATTCGGGATTCATAGAATATCTCGCATGGGTTTGCATAATATAGAGCACTCTCACTAAAAAAGTGAGTGTAATGTGAAAGATCCCCAAAGATAATTGTCAACAGACTCTACAGTTTCCCTCAGCTCTGTGGAGCTGTTCAGCATCTTTCATGTCATTGTTTTGGGTCTCACCCGATGCCAAGCTTTCAGTTTTGGTTCTCAATGCTCTCATCAGCATGGTTTTACTACTTGCTGCACTACCCACAAGTGGCCAGAAAAATCACTTTCTTAAACAGAGATCTTCTGCCACTGCATGTTATTAAAGATACTTTCATGTCCACTGAACCCATTCTCTACACAGCCCCAGCAGATTTGAATGCATTATTAAAATGTCACTGTCTTAGAAATGCCACTGTCTTATGGGGACTGGTTGGATGTTAAACTTATGACTTTCCAGTTGGTGACCATTTTTTGCATTACAGAGATGGAAAATAAAATTGTTTTCAACCACTGTGTCAAGGCAAAATGCATGTTGGTTTCACCAACATGTATTTTGATTAATTATTCCAGCACATTCAGAGGGTTAGAGGGCCCTTTTAGGCCTTCCTTTAACACAGGGCCAGGACAACCGACTCTATGTTCCCTGCTGTAGGCAGCACTGACTGCTCCACTGGGGAGACCGTGGTGCCAGTCCTCTTTTAAAATACCATGTTAGACTGCTGCCTCTAAGAAACTGGGCCAGCTTTGTTTCATTTATCTTAAGTTTATTTGAATAGGGATGCATTATGTAGCATAAACTGACAGATACATGCCAGCATTTATAGCCGAAGCTAATCTGCAGAGCAGGAGGTTATTGCCTCCTGCCCTTAAGAGGCTCAAAGATTTGCTCCAGTGCTTTCTGTCCTCCTTGAACCTCACTGACTGGAGCACAGAGATCATTTTGTATAGAGCCTGATGGACATTGCTCTGCTCTGCTCACTATGTCAAGTAGAAAACCAACAAATCTGCCCTGAAATGCTGAAGGACTTGCTCTTTTCGAAATATATAGTGTTTGAATCAGACTCCCTATAAAAGCCTGCAAAGAGTCTCATTGATTTGTAATGCATCAGCGGTCTGTCTTTTTCCTCTGCTCCTCTCACTCAGTGTTCTCTTGCACACCCTTGCCCTCTCTATTCATATCGCCATGGAAATTCAAAGAATTCAGCTAATTACATCGCCAATAAAATGAACTGAACAGGATGATGAATCCATTATGTGTCTACTTTGCCCAAAAAACATTTTCAACAAAAAAACAACTGTAAAAATAATCTGAAACAGAAATTTGAAGGTTTTCATGGTCATGGTTTTTGGTTTGTCAATATATTTATCTCTTTGGTGGAGTCTGAATAAACACACACTATTTATTGGCTTATCAAGTTGCACCAGGCTGGTTGGTTGAGATGGGTTTCACGCTCTGTTTCTATTTCTACCCATGAGGGAAGAAAACAGCATGTTCTCCAACCCATGTTAATATCCAGTATTATTTTCTCTTTTTTCGATGGATACAGCAGCAGTTTGGATGCAGGTACATCGACCTCTTCTGAGCTGTGATGATACGTTTAATCACAATGTGCCTTTCTCTCCATTCTCTTCATTACCAACTCATATAGAGGAGCATAGTGTTAGTGTACTCAAGTCACGTTTTCGTTAGCTAATTAAACCCCATCGAAGAATGTCAAAACACATGAACGTTATCAGGTCTGTGGGATTCTGGAAACAGGATGCACTATTTCCAACATACTTCCAGCGATGGCATAGTATGCTAGCACTGGACTTAAATATTTTGAGGTGCAGATTTGGTACACAGGTAGGCAGTCGGAGAGAAGGCAAACAAATCCAGGAGGGGCAAGGCAGAGACAGAGTCGAAGGCAAGAACAGGAATCAAAAAAACAGGAATATAGTACACAAGAAAAACTGCTGGAACGCTTGTCACTGGGAACGAAGACAAACTGGCACAGACGCCAGGGGAGACACAGACTAAATAGACTGGGGCAGGCAGGTAACGAGACACAGGTGGAAGGGATGGAGACACAATCAGTGGTGGCGGGAAAACACACAATGGGAAGAAGTGAGTCTACCAGAAACGAGGGGAAAGGGAAGAAACCAAAATAAAACAGGAATTAAAGGAGCAAGAAGGACAAACAGCAAAACCCAAGGACGGGTCATGACAGTCTACAAGAAAATGAGCCTGCTTCTTGATTTATTAACTCAGTAAACATTTTCCTAATGAGTTTATGGTCTCAATTTGTAGTTTAAAGTCTTCTTCACTACAGCATGATGGCCATTTAGTAAACTACGGTCGCATTTAGAAAAAAATAGACAATAAAGCAGGGTAGGCTTTAGGGCGGGACTACCCTTGGACTAGCCAATCAGAGGTGGGTCACGCCTAAACCTAACCAATCAGAGGTGGGTAACGCCTTAACCTAACCAATCAGAGGTGGGTAACGCCTTAACCTAACCAATCAGAGGTGGGTAATGCCTAAACCTAACCAATCAGAGTCTTCACAGAATAAACGTCTGCGCTGGTTTGGAAACCAAGTTGGCGACGGCCCAAATGCCAAACTCGAGGCTTCAAACCAGCAGTCCTCAAACCAACTGGTGACATCATGGTGGCAACGTCCACTTCTTATATACAGTCTTCTGTCTTCTGTTATTGATCTGTCTAACTTCCACTTTGCCACAGCCATTCATTTCATTCACCACCTAATCCGCCTCACTATGCGTTAGGCCTTTGTTAAATTTGGTTTAGCTGAGCTACAACATTTCTCTATGTCTTGCTTAACAAGCAATAAGCTGTCTCAGGAGGATCCCAGCTGCTGCTTGGATTCTTCAAGAGCTCCTTCAAAGAGCAGAGCCTTTTCCCCTAAATCGAACTGCATAATCATTCATTCAAATGGGTCAATTCCTTCACATAAGTGTCTCCGACTGCAAAGGTTGCTAATGGATAATTCAACCTAATCTGTGCACAGCTTTTTAATAGTGTTTGCAATTGTAATGAAGTTATTCCAAATTAAAGCCCTTTTCCACACGGTGATCAGATTTGTTTTTGTCCTCCTGCTCCATTTCTGTTTGTTTGCTTCGCAGCAGCACATTTCGGTGTGTCCTCAGATATACTATACCAGGCAGTGTTTCACACATCAAAAGTAGTCCCTTTTCCATCATTTTTATCAAATTTCTACCCGCCTTTTCAGTGCAGCTGAAGGATGACAGTGGAATTAATGAATGGCTTTCTGGTGACTCATCCCAGGACTTCACGAGTGTTGTTTTTTTCCCCCTCAGCCGCCTCATCCTCTCCCTTGTTTCTACATCGATGCCCAACAGAACAGGCTAATTTCTCATCCCCAGTCTTTCCTAGTCATTACTTTCATCCCTCTCATCACTCTTTTTCCCCTCTGCGTCCCTCAGCCAGCCTCCCACTTTATCCCTTGCTCGTTTCTACCATCTCCTGCCCAAGTCGGCACGATGATATGTCTAACAGGGATAAATGCTTTCAAAGGGTCCACAATGACACAGCGCATGCTCCTCCTGGAGGTCACTGCTAATGCATACCAATGGTAGTGGAGGCCAGATGGCCAGTGTCTGGGCAAGGAGGATGACACAAGGGCAACAGCAATACACAAAACCTGCAGACAGCCTCTGCTCAGTGAGGGTCGAGAGAGAGGAAAGGGCAGAAGGAATAAGAATAATTACAATTGCTATGAACTGAGACATTTATAAAAAGCCTTTTAACCCACCATATTAACAAAAAAGAACATGAAACAAGGCCTAACTCCAGAAGATAGATGATTTTCACAGGACAGAACTTTTGTCTATTTTAGCACAGCTTATTCATTATAATGTAGAGTTAGAATAAACAAAATGAAAGTTGTTATTTCATTTTATCTTCAGACTGAACAATAAATACCAAATGTCATTTTCTGACAAACTGCTGTGTCCAATCTGGGACACTCTACATCTGTTTACAGCTCATCCTTAATGCTTTAAAAAAAACACTGAGTTTGTTCACATTGACGTGAGTGTACTGGTTATACATACGGCTCATGCAGGTTTTGATCCTAATCTTGGTTATTCATATCTCCGTATAGATGATAAACACTGATAGATACTGATTACTGTGTGCTATTTGCAAAGGTTGCTGGGAAAACAGGCAATTTTGAAATCCTACATGTTGGGAAACCAGTCGCCTGTAACCTGTGGACTTGAATAGGTATATTTAACTCTTTCATTACTGACAGAGGACAGTATGGTGGTGCGGTGTGGTGTTGCCTCACAGCAAGAACGTTCCAGTGTACTGGTTCTGTGTACTCCGGCTTCCTCCCGCAGTCCAAAGACATGCAGGTGACTCTAAATTGCCCGTGAGTGTGAACGGTTGTCTGTCTCTATGTGTTGGCCCTGTGATCCTTTGGGATGAGCGGTATAGACAGTGGATGGGTGGATTACTGACATGGCTCCAGAAGTGAGACGCTTTCGCTGCCACCACTGTTTGTGTTTCTGTTACTGCCCACGTCATCAGCAGCGGCCAGAAACCTGGATGAGATGTAACCATGCAACAGTCGCCTGACTCCTCTCGGAGTGCCGCATAGTGCTAGCATATTCGGGTCTCTCTTAACCAGTATAAGTGCTTATCCAGGTTTCTGAAATCAGGATATGATGTTTACACGCACAAAAAACAGAATACTTCCAAAAAACCACATTACACTAAGCCTGGTATATTTTTTTACAGCGATACATTTACGATTGTATCAGTAATCATACCACCGGGTGTAACAGCCTGTGCCAGCCGGGGCTGATAGTTAGATGAGAGGATTGATCCAGCGGTTTGAGAATAACAAAAGCATCTGTCATTTCAGTAAATGGCCAAAAATGGTCCTCTCAGTCTTGAGGCTAAGGTCAGCCACGTTAACCAGCTGCTAGCTGAAGCGTCATAACCAACATACAGACATTTGAGTGGTCTTGATCTTCATTTACATCATGTCAAACGATTCCTATTATTACCTCAGCAGTTCATAACAAGTAATAAAAGCTAATCAGCCGCTGTAACTTTTAACAAGCCAGTCGTCTCCTTTGCACAGTTCACATAATGAAAATATACAGTAGATGGGCTGAGCAATGAGTCACCACATCTAGAAAAACTTATCTAACTATGTCTTTCTCACTTTCTCACAGAGTTAAACAGAAACCGAATTCCCCATTTCCTGTCCCCCTCAATGGGAACTGATTAGCTATATTGCTCCTACGCATTTCATCTCTTTCTGGTTAGATGTTTTGCGTAGATTTGATTCTTTCATAATCTCATAAAACAATGCAGCGGTGCAGCGATTCGACACCCGGGCCACAATTATCAACACAGTCATGGTGACAAAGGTGATTTAAAAGTTTTCGTGGAGTTTGTGGGAGACGGTTAGAACCAAGAAATAGATGTGAAGGAATTGAATTTCTTCATAAAACAATTTAAGTAAATGATGACTGTAAAAAATACAGACAATGTTCACATTTCAAGATGGCTTTAATTTACCACACCTCATCTGAAGCAGCGTCACATGTTGTACTTGACTCTCTGGGCCCTATTTTAAATTACCTGCAGCGCATGCTCTTAAGTGCACGGTTCAAGTATATTTGGGACGCGTGCAACTCCACTTAGGTGGTTATCCAGCACATAATCTGGGCCCAAAGTAAGGAACAAAGTGCTTACTATCTGAATAATTCATTCATGAATAGCTGAATAATAGCAGGAAAACACTGTGCTATTGACTTTAACCTGGTCTAAAGCCAATGGCACAGTGTTTCCCTGCTATTATTACTACAACTGCTTGCTCTGCTGCCTCAACACAACCACCACCTCATTTTTAGGAGTATTACACACAGAGATGGGCGTCTGGACATTTACTGCCTACACAATGTGAGCACAGGGTGTGAAAATCATAACTGATTGATCGGGAGCTTGCGCTCACATTTGTGCTGCACCGTGTCCCACTTTGCTGAGGGTCTATCTACATGAGACCCATTTTCTTTTGTCAGTGCACCGACTTTTAGCCTCTCTAGCCGAGGGTAAATGTGACATTTCAATTTTGTGATATTTCAGCTTTAGATTTGCAGCATGTCCGCTCCACTCCAACAGGCTCCAATTTCCCTCAAGGTGGTGGGTTTCATTTTATATCTGTTGTGTTTGTTATTCGAGGTGGTGAGCCTAATAAAGTCTCATACTTCTTCTGCCCATAGACACACTCCCTCTCTCTCTCTCTCTCTCTCTCTCCCTCTCACACGTCCACTTATTTTCTCTCTATCTCTCTGTCCTCCTGTCGACATTCACGCCATCACCTATTGTATTGATTCTCTTGCATATCGAGGCCTTGGAGCTTTTTATGTGAAAGCATTTCGCAGGCAGAAAGAAAGTTTAAGCATCAGGCCAATAATTCTTGAGTGATGTCTTCTGCTATGAGGTCATATTATACCTCCGTCGGTGCATACTGAGTAGTAACTGCTTTGTGCCACAGCTGGTTGAGACAAACAAGACAGAAAACAGTCCCACTGCTTGCACTGGTGAAAGATTTTGATCAGTTTTTAAGCTCATTACTAACAAGGTCAGGGTGGAATTAGGGTGGAAAAATGCTCCACCCATCCATTGTATTCCTCATCGTGGATCATTGTCTGTAGTGGAAATGATAACTGTGAAGAATGATTGCGTTTTCAATAATAATGGTTCGATTTCCAGTGGAATTGCTTCCTGCTGTCACCGACAAGAAGATTACAAAAATGACAGAAAATCCTGATTATGATAAAACCCAGGCTGAGGATTCGCAAAGAAAAATGTCATTGTTTTCAGGGCTTGAAGTTCTCAGTCACCGTGCCTGATTTCAGGCATAGAGCAGCTTTAATTTAGTACAATACTTAATTCAATTCATCGCTCATTGTGCCTCCTGGACAGCTTCTCACGCTCACAAATCTTTTCTTGCTTTAAGCCCACTGTACTGTAAACCTACATTCATTAATATTCAGCTTCTGCCTCCACTAAATCTCAATACCCTTTCCCCATGTTGTCACTGTCCTGAGAAAAACCACCCAAGTTTTCATAAACTAAGAAAAACAACTATTCTCCTGTTTGCAGCTTCGAATTTTTCCGTGTAGTCCAAATGGGTATTATTGGTTTATTCACTTTAAAGGTTCAGTGTGCAGAATTTAGTGGGACCTAGTAGTAAAAATTCAATATAATATTCATAACTATGTTCTCAGTAGTGTATAATCACCTGTAACTGAGAATCATTGTGATTTCGTTAGCTTAGAACGAGCCGCTCAGATCAGGGAGCAGGTCCTCTTTCCGCCATGTTGCACAGGTATGTTTCTACAGGAGCTCAGAACGGACAAAAAAGGACCTTTTGAGTTTTTACATTGAAGTTGCGAAAGGAAGACAAAGAAGATGGAAGAGGAATACCACTTTGTGTTGTGACACAATGGAGGATCCACTCCATTATTTCGCATGAAATACTTGATCCCACGCACTGGTCATCGAAGAAGTAGCACAACTTTCTCACCCCATGAACACTTCCTATATCTGAAATATTCATCCAAACAAACAATTTGCAATTGCCCATCCAACTTTACTGCCGCGCCTCCCAAGCCATCTGTTTTAGCACGGCACATATACAGTTTATGATGAGCACAGCGGCAGATTTATCACTGCGGAGTTCTCAAACAATCGCTCCTCGAGCTCAAACAGATGTGAACAAAAGCAGATTCTCATTTCTGGTCAGTGACATTCAATCCGTCAGCTGAAATGAATTTGGCTTGAGCTGCTGGAGTGTAAACCATCATGAAGATTGTGTTTTATATGTCCCACCCTTGACGTCACAAAATAAAGTATTTTGAATTGCGCCTTTTCCAATACACTATACAGATGGTGGTTAGTTAGCTGGACATGCTAACATTTGTGGTTTATTTCAGAGTGGACACGCATAATGTTTAATATATGCCTCACAATCTTACACTTGCTATACCAAAGCGGCCCCCCAGCAAACGCCCTCCTCACTCTGTGCAGACATCCGACTCTCCATAATGCTGAAATGATGACAGCTACGAACAAATTGGATGAAAATCTGCCATCAGAGTACTTGCCAGTTGCCAGTTGCCTCATTATGGCGGCTCTTGCTCACCGCTAAACGTATTCTCTTCTGGTAAGAGAAAAAGATGAGGTGATCTTTCTCCATCATCCAGTCATGATGTCCACAGGACGGGGGGGGTGGGGGTGGGGGGTGGAGTGCCCAGAGGAGCTGCATGCTTCCTGTAACTTCCCCTTTCATGGCTGCACAGCGTTAATCATGTCCCCAGAAATGCCCTGGACCTCCCCGGGGTGTCAGTCATGTTGTGAGGATGAGTAAGCGCTGATTCAACCGCCTTTCAGTAGATTCATCCGCAGGTGACATTTAGGAAAATGTCTTTTTTATGGATTTTTTTTTTTTTGGCCAGTTTATTTCCTGTTTCATCTTTATTTGTCTTCCTGTGTTTATGTATTGTTATCTTGTTCTCATCAGAGGTCGATAAAGCCATCAGGAAATTGACGTTCTGGTTAAATAAGATTACATTTTCCCTTCTGTCCCTGAGTGATGCCTGCTGACACATCCACAGATCAGGGCGACAAGGAAAGAGATCTGTTGAAGTGTCTCGCTCTCTCCCTCATGCACAGACACACACATCACACGTTACAATGGCAATAGAGGCGGGGTCAGCCCTGTGTTCCCACATTTCTAAGTAATTCATTAGGGTTAGAGGGTTAGGGTTAGATAGGTAGACACACACACAGACACAGACATACTTTTCTCTATTATATAGTTGCATTACACAACATAGAGCTGTGGGAACATAGACACGCTCCTATAGAGACGATCTCACCTGCTTTTACAGGGAGTTAAACATCAAGACCCAGCAGCAGAACGCCTTGCAGCTAAACTGACTTCACTGATGCAAACAACAGATTTTTTTTTTCCAGCAACTACAACCTGCCATCTGCTGAGAAAGACTTTAGGTTTGATGTCAAATGGTATATGAGAAAATAGATAGGTTTCACTAAAATCCTTCATGAAGACACCACTTTTAATCTGCACTCAGAGCAGCCCGGCTGATTAGATTATTCCATTAATCAACATAACAGAAACTCACCCAGCCAGGCAAAAGAAAAAGAAAAGATAGTAGTATGTAGCTCACTTGTGTAGTGACCATAGTGTGAAGCATTTTCTCTCTCTCATACCCACTGCTTTCCAGGAAACCTTATCCATCACACTACAGTTTAGACACATCTTAGGTTTTATTTGATGTGGAAAAGCAGCTCATTAAGCTGAACGGCAGAGAGATGGAATGCGGTGGTGATGTCGGCTAATGACAGATCCTGTGGCTGCTCCCTGTAGACATTAAATAATGAAACTGCGAGCGCAGCCACGGTGACATTACCGCAGTACTGCCACATTTCTCTATATTAATCCGGGCACACTTTCAGGGTTTCACTACAAGCCTTGTATTCAGATAAGACATATTTTGTATGTGGTATCTCAAACCCAAATCTCTTTGAGCCCACAGGGTCAGACAGTGAAAGAAATGAAAAGTGGAATAGCATTAGCTAAAAGTTTTCTATTAGATGATACTCAGCATTCAGGCAGTGTACTTTACTTTATTCGTTAGTCATCTCATATTCAGATATTCCCAGAGAGAGGATACAGCTGCTGCAGCTCCGGGCTGAAGACTGGAGCAGACGAAGCCAACGTGACGGCTCACGTTAATTTGTGTACTCTCGTTTTGTGGCCTCGAGTTTGGCATTATGGACATCGGCATCTTAGTTTTGTAACCAGAATAGACGTTGGTTTTTTCATTTTGCAAAGACCTCTGCGTCTGATTGGTTTCGGCATGACCTGCCTGTCCTAGAGCATGCCCTGCTTTATGGTCTATTATATACTAGATGAGAATTGTGCTGTATTGAAAAATTACTAGTGATAACTAGTGATTTAGACGATGAACTTACTGCTAAGGTAATAAATCAAGTCAGAAGAAGGCTCACTTTCTCATAGACTTCCATACAGTCTGACTAGATTTTGTAACTAACAGAGTCGCCCCCTGCTGGCCATCACAGGGAACGACATGGGCTTCATTTTCAGACCAGGCAGTGTCAAACACTGAATGTTAAAAGTAGCAGCTGTTTCTATTGTTTTGTTACTTGTTGATCTTTCTTCCCACCTGCCATTTGTATTAATTTAAAAAAAACGTAACAAAAAAGAACAATTAGAAGCGAGATGTGAGCTTTCTGCAGGAGAAATCTAGCTGGGAAAACAGTGATTCTTCCCTCAGACCGAGTTTCACGTTCATATGAAATAACATAAATATCAGATCAATGGAGAAAAAACCAACTGTAACCCAGTACCGTGCACTGAGAGTCTGACAGAGATGCAGTCACCTGTCCTTTTCTGGACCTACAGCTGAGTGCTGATTGGTGTTGGCGGAACAGTCACACTGAAGCTATGATTTAGGATGCAAATCTCAATTTTGCACATTTTACACTTTGTTTTATAGAATAATAATAATAATAATAATTTGGGTTGAAGTTACTGTTAGTTTGCGATCCCACATTTCTTTGCATTCTTGTTCAATGACAAACTTAGCCCCATAGGTTGTTAAAGGAATAGTTCAACATTCTGGCCAATGTGCTGTAGGCCACATGCTCTCTTTCTCTGAGCAGAGTCAGGTGATAATGATAATAATTCTCAGTGGGAACCCCCCTTTCACATTTCCCTTAATTACATGATCCATTGTTAATATAAAACATATTGATTGGCAGCTTCACAGCACAGACATGAGATTGATTTCGAACCTCATTTCACACGTGGACAGAAATCAAGTGAGCATCTTTCCCAAATCTAGCACTGGGCAACACTGAGAAAATATGACACCAAAGTGCCCCCCCCCCCCCCCCCCCTTACTCCCTCTACACAAGAGGTCAAACAGTAATAATGACACAGTTCTTCCGTCTGCTCATATCAGAGGCACATAGAAGACAATGGTGATGATAGCCAGGCTCTCCAGCAGGTCCTCTGTGCCCCGCTGTCTGCTTCATAATAGCACAATCAGCCTGTTTTGTTGTGAAGGGGAATACAGACCGCACCGGCTTTTATTATGCAAACTATTCTTGTCCATGGCATACGTGTGTAGACAAGAGGTGGGGAGACAATAACACCTGATATCTGCAGTCTTCTCTCTTTTTGTGGACCCATGAAATCTTCTCAGTTTCTTTGTCTCCTGCACTCAGGTGCTTGGCATCGTTGTTTCATGTCATCATGGAAACCAACAAGTGCAATTCAGGCTAGTGCTCTTAACTGCCCCGGTATGTCTGCACTCCACTTCTGGTTGCCAAAGGAAACCTGCACTCTTCAGGGGAGGAAGACGCAAAACAATCGCACCGACGTTTCCTTTTACCAACCACATCTCCAAACCTGCTTTGACCTACAAGGCGACCAAAGACCACTTGGGGATGCGAACGGGCGAACCTCTTCGACCGAACACATCAGCAATACATTAAGAGGGCTGAATGAGATGCATCGCTTTCATGTAAAATGCATGAACCTTCAGATCAGCATAATACAGTACTGTCTGTCATGTCCAACACTGACAGAACCATTTCTCCATTTCAAAAATCCCTGGACCAACATCCTAGGCACACTGCCTCGCTGGGTTTTCCCGCCCTCAAACAAATTAAACAGAATATATGGTCTCACCAGTGGTTAGCATGATAATTCACTGAATACATTAACATGGACACTAATATTTTGCTTTTTTCCTAATACGGTATAAAGGTCATGGAAACACTTGGGTATTCCAGACTGTGCCTTCTTCTGAATGCAGCATTTTGTGATTTAGGCACGTGGTGACATAATTCAGCTTTTAGGAGCATTCTTTAAACACATCAAATTAGGTTTCCTCCTCCGTTTTAAACACACGGCCTCTGTCCTGTTCACGGTCAGCTCTGCGTGTTGCAAAGTCAACCAGCCAACACTTTGCAAGGCCGGGGCGGAGAAAGAAAAAGCCCACATTTCTGGTCAGAGGGAGAAACACACCTACTTTTAAAACATTTTGAAAGACTTGGATGTCAGCAGGTTTTTGGATATGTGCAAAAAGGGGCGAGGGGCATGCAAGGGGCGGACACAGCAGCCCAGCGCACAGCTGTTCCACTGCCACACATTTTAATATGGCAAACGACACGTTAATTAGAGTACGTATGTACGTAAATGGGAATATTATTGGAACATTCCTTTTCAGTAGCCGTGTAAACAGCGCAGTAGGAATATCGTCTCCTTCAGAATAAGGGCACAGACCAGAATAATTTGTGCATGTAAAAGCAGAAATATTTGATATTTTTACACCAATTCTCTTTCATACACACCCGGGACTTACTTGTCAGATGCACACACTTGAATATAGATCTCTTTTTTTTTTTTCAGTCATGCAAGTTCAAACAGCCAGCTGCTGCTGTAATTTAGAAAGAGTCCAATGAAACGGCGCACTTAAACTTTCCCCCCACTTTAGAGTGAGACACTCTCAAACGAGCACATCTTTCCATAAATAAACAGTACTTATCACGCTTTTAATAGGAGCAGTTTGATTAGAGTGCGGAGGAAGGAAGGAACATAGGATGATTAAATGTAATTAAGAAAGCAGCTGGATCAGCCCGGCGGAGTGAGTCAAAATAACCCAAATACAGAGAAGACGCTGGCGTAGGTCAGCACTTTTACTTTTTATTGTTGTGCATACAATAGTATTTCTCTTTCAATAAATATAGTGGCGTATATAGTTAAATAAAGCCTGAGCGAGTGCAGTTTTCTTTTGGATTGTCATAACATGCTTTGGAAAGACAGTGCCATACAATAACAGTGCTTCTATCAGCTTGCAGCATCTTCAATGAGAAATCCAGCAGGAACAGAGACGTCTTCATGGTAAATGAGAAGGTGATTTGAATCAAAAAATTCATATGCAGCGTTCAGAAAAAGCATCTTAAATGTACAAAAATAAATAAAAATGAATAGCTGCCGCCTCTTGAAGACATAATCTGAAAGGGGAACATACAGAGGCTGTGACAGATGGTCAACAGAAGGCTTGCAAGGGTTGTGAGCTGACAGCTGTTGAATTTTTAAAGTGTCATTCTGGCCTGGGTGTTACATCTGTGACTCACTCTGACTTGATGCAGCTTTACAAGGGGGGGGGGGGGGGGGGGGGTGCACAGAAAGCAGAGCAAGCCTAAAACCACAGCAGCGGTGACCTCTACTGGCCGCTTGTCAGAGCTAAATTCATAAACTCGGTGGAGGACCATCACTCATGCTGTTAGCAGCACCAGCAGGGAAAGATACATCAGCTGGGAGTCAGTCAGTCAAATACAGAGGCTCGTCGTCTCGTGGAAACAAATGAGTAGAACACGACGCTAAACCTGCCAGAGTTTCGAGGGGGGATATTCCCACTTGGATCACAGAGCAGGAAGAATATACACAAGCATGAATCACTGAGCTGGAAAGATGTGTGAACAAAACAAACAGACTAATCAGATTACACAAGCAGACATGCGCTCTTATCTACCAGGTGCAGAGGTGTTGAACTACAGTGGGTTCAATTCAAGTCAAATACTTACTCACTGTACTGCAAACACCTCCGTTACTGTCAAGACCTTCAGAGAATCTGAGCGGGTATGAATGGGAGCCATGTGTCTACATTTAAGGGTTATTATCCTTCAACTGCTTCCTTCTGACAGGAACCATGCATTAGGGTTCGACGTGTTCACTTAGTGCAGGTCTCAACGTTTCGCTTATATGCACATATTAACCACCTTTGCTGTACAGTGCTGATCCCCTCTGGGGACGAGAAAGTCTCATCTTAACTTAATAAAAGTTCTGTAATTCATTACTGGCATAAAGTCACGTTTAAGAGTACAACAATTTGAATAACAATAATAAGTAAAAACAGCTGATTGAGGTAATAAAAGATTGAATTATGCAACTAGTACAGGATAGAGCATTATGGATGACTCTTAAAGGCAGTGGCCCGAATTCAAATCCAGGCTGGACCCCTTAGCTGCAAGTCGCCCCCCCCCCCCCCCCTTCACTCCCTTTCATATTTCTTCTTTTACCTTCGTAAAGCAGAAAATGCCTAAAAACTAATCTTCAAAAAGGTTTGAGGAGGATGTACTGAATCAAAGACAGATGGAACCGTACAGTATTCAGTGCGTCCTCTCATTCTGAGTGGACGTCTGCATGCTACTCCTGGAAAGGCAATTTCATATTCAGCGGTTATGCTACGAGAGCGCCTTCTTGAAGAGGAAAGATCATCCTGTCATCGCTTCAGAGGGCATCCATTAACTGTCAGGGTGCCTTTTCTGTGTGGCTACACTGTGGTAATTAACACAGACGTCTATAAAAGAGCATCTTGAGCTCTTTTAAGCACGAGTTAACTCCCTCTTACCTGAGCAGAAAGTTAAGTACAGCGCTTCTGCTTGTCTTGGAAATTCTTATACTTTCCAGTGACTTGCTTCATGAAACCGGAATTAAATTAAATCATCATTCGTCACAGAAGAGACCATCTTTGATAAATAGCTTAGATTTCACCTAAGGAGAAATCTGAAAGTGCATAAAAAGGCAGCAAAGGCACAGCCTGCTTCCCCTCCACTTTTACTGGATGCCGTCACATTTAATGTCATTCTTAAGGTCAGGGCCGGGGTCTTGCGTTAGGGTAGTGAAGGAGCAGGCTTTACCCAGCTGGTACTGCTCCCTGATGGGCTCCTCCACCTGCACGTCCGGCCTCTCCGTCTTCCCTCCATTCTTTCTGTCAAACTCTGCCGTGATCTCAGCCAGCGTCTTGCCCTTCGTCTCTGGCAGGGTGAGCCCCAAAAAGGCAGCAGCCACCAAACACACGGCCAAGAACGGCAGGAAGCAAAAGTTCCCCAGGACGGTGACGATAAAGGGGAACAGCATTCCCACCAATAGCAGGCTGATCCACATAAACGAGCCAGCGACCATGTAGGCCGCCGGCCGAGCCCCCTGGTCGAAGATCTCCGCTGGTAAGATCCCCGTCACCCCTGCTGGGCCCATGCCAAAGCTGAGGATGTAGGAGAACACACATGCCATGCTGAGGTAAGCCATCCCAGCCACTCCCCGGCTCTGGAGGCTCAGAGCTACTGTGAAGACCACGGACCAGAAAGACATAAAACTGTACCCTCCCACAAGAAGGTACCTGCGGCCCACGCGTTCGATCAGCAGATTGCTCAGTATAGAAGCCGTAAACTCGGATGCCCCCGTGCCGATGGTGGCGTACTGGACTTTATCTGGAGGGATCCCTGCTTCAAGAAAGATGTAGGAAGCGTAGAAGTAGATGGAGTCATTGCCGCAGAGCATCATGGCACTACTGGCAGCCATGACGGTTCTGAGCTGGCCTCGCAGGTCAGGATTCTTGAACAGGGACCAGGGCGTCTGGACGGCCGCTGCAGACCCAGAATTTAAGGCCTGCTCCTGGAGCATCTCCTCCATCTCCAAGACGGGAGCCTCCCCACCACGAAGCCGTCCAAGCGCCCGCATACACGCTTCCCTGTCTCCCCGGTCAATGAGAAGGTATCTGGGGCTTTCAGGGAACCAGGGTAGGGTGAGGAGCTGGATCAACCCCGGCAAAGCGTTACTAGCTAATAAGTACGTCCAGAGAGGCTCTGTGCCCAGCAGCGCAGTGAGTCCCACCACCTGACCCAAGAAGATCCCAAAAGCAGTGAAAACAGCAGAGGAGAAAGCCACAGCGCCCCGCAGGTGTTTGGGAGCGCTTTCCCCAAAGTACATGGGCTGGACGTTCATGCTCACTCCCGAGTTCATCCCCACCAGGAAGCGAGCGAAGACGATCATCTCAAACGATTTTGCCGCCCTGCACGTGAGCACAAGCACAGCACCAACAAACAGGAAGGAATTGTTCAGAAGCAGCGACTTCTTCCTGCCAAAGCGGACTGACAGAGGACCTGCTAGCAGGGCTCCGAGCAAACCGCCCATAGGGAAGGCTGACACGATGAGAGTCCACAGCAGGGTCACTTGAGGGGTGTCCAATCCGACGCCCCAGCGCTCCAAGTAGGTGTCATTGATGAAGCCCTGGATGTAGCTGGTAGGGGCGTTGATAATTGAGATGTTGTAGCCATACTGGAAGGTGCCTCCAATTGCAGCAGAGCAGACGGTCAAAGCCAGGGTCCTGGCACTGCCTGAGGCTCTGCTGGTTTCATCTGGTCCACTATCACCTGTGGCGTTCATCTGGAGGCTGGCTGTCTCTGAGGAGGAGCTCTGTTTCACCTCTCAAACACTCACACCTCTTCAAATACTTGGCTCTTGTAAGCTTTAGATTAATAGATTACTTTTTGGTTCAATGATATATGGCACATGGACAGTGTCTTCACTGATTACTCGAGCTAATGTTTCCTGAGGTTTGAACGGAAGAAAACTGTCATTCAGCCCGTTAAAGCCGGGTACGATTATGTATTTTTATTCTCAGTTTGCCTGTAAGGCATTTGCCTGCTCTCGTCTCCAAGACTTTAGCTTCACTAACCCAGCCTACATAACCAAGAAAACTGCATCACATTGTTGTTTGCCCGCATTCAGCTACTGCCATTCAGCTTATGAGCAGAAAAAAGTATTCAAAGATACAGAAAAATATAAAATACAGAAAAATTACCCTGCCAACCTTCACTGAGGGAATACAATTCCTGTCGTGCCTCATGTCTCAGCCTGTGTACGTCCAGGCTTCTGATAGGTTTACGTCAAGGTTGCATTACGTCATATCTGAGCGACTGTTTTTGTCGCCGGTTGGAAAGATGTAAGTGAGCGCTGTAATTTTGTCTTATGTGACAGATATTAATGTAACGTCAATGTAATACTTATGACCAATAAAGACCGACGCCATAACGTCGGAGTCTTAAACAGCTAAAATAGTCTGCTTTTTAACTCGTGCACTTGAATATCAGAACACCCTAATGAGCCAATATTAGTCGCAAGCTAATGCTAACGTTGGCAGGTGTTTATGCTAGCTAACCGTTACGTCAAAACTGCGCAGTAATTTAGCAAGTTTTTGGTTTAGCGAGTGTTTGCAAACAGCATATGCAATCAATGTCAACACGTCGATTTTTGCGTGTTATTTAAGTGTCAGATTTCCACTGCTTTAAATCCTGACCTGTCTACTGTTTTCTCCCTCAACAGGGCGCCTTCACCTACAAAGAGGAAGGAGGAGGACAAGAGTAAACAGCGGGGCAAGGAGAAATCAGGAGCAGTAAAAGAAGGAGCTGAAAAAGGCCGGGGCCGAGAGAAGAACCGTGCACGGCGTAGTGCCTCCAGTGGGAGCAGGTCAGAGCCAACACAGTATAGTTTTATATATATTAATAACACTACGTGCTGTCAGGTTCCAATTAGCTTTTCCCCTGTCCTGTGGCTCTCTGCCAGTCAACACCCAGATGCTCTGTGTTGTGTTTTACATTCAGACTTTGACAAAGAGTCACATGAGTCTTTATCCTTCTCATCTACTTTGGATAAACCAGTTCAGCCACTCCTTCCTATCCTAAAATCTGCTTTCGTTCAGGTCCAGCTCCAGCTCCAGCAGCGGCTCAGGCTCCAGCTCAGGCTCCTCCAGTGGCTCCAGCTCCTCTGCCTCCAGCCACTCTGGCTCATCCAGCTCGCGCTCCTCCTCCTCATCCTCCTCACCGAGCCCCAGTCGCCAGCGCCACAACCACAACAACAGACGCCGATCCGGGTCAAAGTACGAAATTAGTCGCCGTAGAAGTTTTTGAGAAATTAAGCAAATGTCTAACTCAAGAGTTTTTGAATCGGTTACACTGCAGTCAGGGATTAAACTTGTTGTTCCAGATGAGAGCATCTCATTAGTGGCTGAAACATTGACTGGCACGTGAAAATGTCATTTAAGGTCAAAATCAGCAAAGAAGGATGACCGGGACCGACGACGTAGGAGCCCCGCAGCCAAACCCACCAAGGTGTACCTGGGCAGGCTGACCAGAAATGTTATCAAGGTGAATGCTTAACCACACTACGAACCTCGAGGCACGTTTCTATGAACACCAGACTGCTGCGGGTTTGTGCTGCTTTACAGTAGTGGTTGAAGCTGCTGTGCTGAGTGCATGCTGTTCAGGGATCAGATAAACCCTCTTAAATATTTGTATGATCCATATAGGCGTGGTGCATCAGCGCTAGTATGAGGAAACAACATTTTTCCTCCTGTGTCTTTCTTTTTCTGTGTTATTACACTGTTCTTTCTCAACTAGTATATTACCCTCATCTGGTTATTATTCAGTTATTGCAGAGTGGCTCCAGGTTCTTAAAAAGTAAAATCACATTAACTAATTAAAGGCCTTAAAAAACTTAAATTCTTCTTTATAGTCTTATTTATTGAAAGTTGTGAGCTTGATCTAAAATTCGCTCCAAGAACAAAACACCTGAACATTTAATCATTGATGAAGTCAGTTGAGTTCACTAGAACTCACAGAAGTGCTGTGCAGCAGAATGTGTGTTTTTTTGCTATTCATATTTGCAAAGGCCTTAAATGTAACTACCTGATCGATGTAGACACCTTGGAGTGCTTGTTATATTCAGTTATTATTCTTATCATTGTCCGCAGAAGTGCATCAGAAATATTTAACATTCTATTTGAGCGATTTAGACCATTTCATGATTTACACTGCAAATCTACCCGAAGCTGTTCTCATGCGGTATAAATTCCCTTCAGCAAAAAGAGACGGAATAACGATCCCCTTTCTTCATATAAATGTGTCTGAATGTTGTGGCAATTCTCTGTTGTGCCTTTTAAGGACCACATCCAGGAGATCTTCTCCACTTGCGGTAAGATCAAGATGATCGACATGCCCATGAACCGCGTCCACCCCCACCTGTCCAAAGGCTATGCCTACGTGGAGTTTGAGACGCCCGAGGAGGCAGAGAAGGCCCTGAAACATATGGACGGAGGTAAGAGGATGTGGAGCAACAAGAACATGGACCACTGCAAGTGAACATTTCACATAACGGTCATATTGTGGACGAACAGTCTAGTAAGATGGATGAGTGATGGTATAATGCACTTAGCACTGATGTCTCTTGTTGTGTTAAAAATGACAAACCTTCGTGGTTTTGTTTCTTTCAGGTCAGATCGACGGTCAGGAGATCACAGTCACAGCAGTGCTGGCTCCCATAGTGCGCCCTCCCCCCCGCAGAATGTCCCCTCCACGCAGGATGCCCCCTCCACGACCAATGTGGCAACGCACCCCACCTCGAATGAGGAGAAGGTAAGCAGTGTACAATAATGTGGATTATCTACTGTGTATCGTAGTACTCATGAATGGGCACTGAGAACCGGCTCCAGTTCTGAATCGTCTGATCAATCAGAGTCGTGCACATTTGACTGTATCACTTCCTTTTATCCATGCCGACGTGTTTTTCTGACGCTTTCACATTGCTCTCCTTTTTTCTGTCCGTCTGTCTTTCTTTCCTCCTAGGTCTCGGTCTCCACGGCGACGCTCTCCAGTACGTCGCAGGTCTCGGTCGCCTGGCCGCCGTCGTCACAGGTCACGCTCTAGTTCCAATTCCTCCCGCTAACATAAATGGTACCCCCTTTCTCCTCCAGATCTGCTCACGTGCTGCGTCCTCAGTGTAAATTAACATGACTGTTAACCATCAGCCATTGAGTGATTTTTAACACATTCTTCATATAATTGACGATTAACCAAATGTCTGTTTCCATCGGAGTTGTTTTCCCACATTTTTCTTTTTATCAGTACGCCTCAGCCAAGCATCAGTATTCCAACTTTTCCCACGCTGGTTCTTTTTTTTTTTAATGGTTATGCATAAAAACAGGTGAATGGGAACACACTTTAATGTGTTACACTCACCTGCGGTCATTTTGATCTCACCAAGCAATTCATCTACCGGGATCACGTGATCGGGTCTTGCATCTTCGCTCTCACAGCTGAACCAGTATCGAAACAAGTCCGACAGCAATCATTGTTCTCTGAAATCACACTTTTCATGCTGTCCAGTGCAATGAATCCGACCCATAGATCTGAAATGGTGCTACTGGTCACAGTTTAGGTTTAAATCAGAACTCCCCTCCGTGACCTTCTTCATTTGCGACTCCAGCATCACTTCTCACAGTCGATCACGAGCACAAAGGCAGCTATTCCAGTCATTATTACGTCATCAGGACAAAGACATCAGATGGTTAGTGAGTAATTTAACGGCTCGTCAGGAAAAATCCACCTGATTTTTTTGTGTAACACTACGACCTTATGATCCAGAAGTTTGTGGTTTGAGTATTTGGAGAGAAAGTTGTGTTAATTTTTTCTCATCAGTGGTGGACTGATGCAACCTGCCCAACTTTGTGTGTGTGTGCGCGTGTGTGCGCATGTGTAATTTTTCCTTCAAATCCTGTTTTGTATAGTTGGCTTTGTGTGATTCAGTGTATGGATGATAATAAAGTTCATGGTTGAACTGTAAAAAAAAACCTACTTTTGTCTGTCAGTGATCTAAAAACATTACACTATTATTCAAGTCAGTGCATCTATGTAAACTGTATTTTTAGGGAGGGACATTGAGGTCTCAAGGTATCAAGCCTGGAGTGATCCGTCTCAGCGGTGAGGAGTGTGTGTGCCCTCATCTAGGCTGCGTCTATATGAAAGATTTTCCACCGAGAAGTCACGTCCTTGCTGTTCCTCCTCAGTGAGTGTCGGGGCAGTTAGCGTTCAGAACATTTCCATGACCAGATCTCTATTGTGCAGAGACACAATGTTAATCTTGGACCCAGGATGCATTTCTCCATTCGCAGTGGATTGTCTTTTATGTGTAAACATGCTGCGTTTACGTCCAGCGAAAGGTGAGTGTGACTTTGGCTGCTAAAGTAAGCCTGATGTGACAAATGATGCTGTGTTAAGGCACAGACTGAAGTGCAAACACACTGCTGAATTACCCCAGTTCCATTACTGGCTGTGTGTTTTGCATTGTAGGGCAGCTTTAGTGTGCCGTGCCCAAACCCTCCATTATAGAGCAAGTGGTTCCAACCAGCTGTGTGACAGCCCCTCAGGGAAGCCATCAATCAATCACACATTTCCTTACTGTATCATACATGCTTACAGGTAAGTGGAAGTATTCAATCACACAAGAGCTTAAGTTTCTGTCTCTGCTTGTGTTGCGGTGTGTCCGACAGATGATCGGGAGCAGACGGAGCAGAAATTATGCATGGAGGAGTTTCAAATCTAAATGGCGTGTTTTCACACACATTTACTGAAAGATGGCTCAGGAGAAAAATAATGAGGACGGCCTTTACTCAGTTTGACAGTCTGTAGACACAGCGGGGACACAGTTTTTGCTGGAAAGACACTAAAAAGGGCATTTTTCATATTATAGGACCTTTGGAAGCTCGTGGAGAAATACACGTGATATATTGTGTAAAGACCTTTGGGGCAAATCAAGAGCAGATGTTGCTGTGGGATATATGGTTGTCTGCAGGCTGCACTGTCCTCCTTAGGGTGAGGATTTTCTCACAGCGAGCTTATAGATACAAGGAAAAGAGCGTGTTCCGTTGCTCTGGGGAGACGCTCGAGGAACATCAAACATCAAGTCAGCTGGGAGCTGTATGAGATTAGGCCACAGAGCACCCTCTGGTCTCATCTTACTCCTTTTTTATTGTTTTTGGAGGTTGGGTCATGCTCAAGTCTGTAACTGCTAGTCCAGATGTTTGTGTTTCTTGGCAGCCGTGCAGCAGATCATCTTATGTCATCTCCCTGAGCACACTCCCCTTCTCCACGCTAACGCTCCGCAGTACAACTGTCTTCGCGCGCACGATTCAACAACAGTTTGTTCAGTGACTTTCCAGAATCAGGCTCCCACATCTCCGCCGCACAGACTCACACGTGGACCCAGGATGCCTCCCCCCTCCAGGTGTGGACTGTGTCTCATGTATCTGACTGCGCTGCTGATCCTCCCTGGACAAGGTGAGCGTGGCTTTGACTCCTGGCGATTACTGAAGTCTTTTCTAGCTGAGAACTGCAAACTGAGCATGATACAGCAGTTACTAAGGCACAGATTGAATTTAATACCAATGAGAACTTTTATCACTCCAGTTGCATAGGTGAAATGGTTAATAAGATCATGTGATCATATAAAAAAAGTGGATGATGAGGTCATCACCTGTTGGGGCGCAGGCTATTTTCATATAGTTACTTTAGCTTTAGTGAAATTCACATGTAGCTGGAGAGAAAATGAGAAATTTCAAATCACTAAAGATCCATTTGAGTAAAGGATTTGTGCTTTTAATGGGCTTCATGCATCTGCTTCATAGACATGCAGAGACCGTATGTATACAGTCTCACCCAACCCCTACTGAAGTGGTATTTTGTGTTGAATTTGGAGAAACCACCTGTAATATTAGAGCTTGTTTGAGTTCATTGAACACAGCTGAAAGTTTGTAAATCTTGCCAACGCATCTAATTTACAATGAGGGGTTGAAGAATTCCGAATGCAACTGTAAGAAGCAGGCGTGGCCACCGTGAACTGCTGCTTTGAAGCCTCGAGTTTGGCATTTTGGCCCGTCGTTCGTTCGACGTGGAAACCCCTGCGTTTGATTGGTTAGGTTTCGCAAGACCAGCCCCTGATTGGTCAGCCACGAGGTAGGCATGGCGCGAAGCAACCCACATCTATTTTACTCTAAATGACACCATAATTTACAAAATGAACATCATGCTGTATTGAAGGTGACATGAAACTCGCGAAATGACTCCATGACTTCATTGGGGAAGTTTGTACTGAAGTAATAAATCAAGTGAGAAATAAGATCATTTTCTCACAATCGGACTAATTCCTGTTACCAGTGGAGTCCTGCTGGCCTTTAGAGAGAATATAGATTCAAGGCACTTCAGCACTGCCTTCACTGTCCTCACGTAGAGGCTGCATCGTTCTTTTCTGCAGTCTATAGGGGGGTGGCTGGTCATTGTAGATGTACTCAGGTGGACGAGCTGTTTTCCCTCATTCAGTCTCAGTCATGTTACTAACGTTGTTCTGTGCGTGTGCTGCATGTTAGTGAGTCCTCAGTGTTACAGGCCGTTGCCCAGGGCTCCACACGTCTTCCCTCCCTGCTGCCCGAGAGCCTCCAAGGCCCGCATTGGACAACCTGTCGTTTCCTGCATCGAACAGAGGGAAAACACATTTTCTCATTGTAAAATCCGTGCATTCATGTAAGTAAAAGTATCAGCTGTACCTCAAGCATCTTTTTTTTTTTGTTTTTTGTTGTTGTTGTCTGTATTTGGGGGTGTCAGACAGAGTGACACACAAAGACAGTGATGAGCAGACAAACCAGGAGTGATGTGAAGAACAGAGAGCTTTGGCACAAACACCGTCCTAAAGAGAGAAATGGCAGCAACTGTCCTTTAATCTGCTTAAAACCAGTGGTCAGGGTTGGGTAGCAATGGATCACTAATCGGGATTGTGTAATCAGATTCTATTATTCTATTATCAGCCCACATGCAATTAGATTGTAGCTACATGGTCAAAGATCACTTGATTACATTACTGATTCTATCTTTATAATGTGGCCGGTTTAAAATGAATCATTTTACCAACCGTGTTTCCAGCCGCAGCAACTTTTTTTTTTTTTACTGAAAATATATAAAGCCATCGTACATCGCCTGCACAAACAGCACACAGACAACACAGCTGAGCCTGGTTGAGACCAAAACAGAGTTAAAAAATGAGTGAATGTTGGACCTTAATCGGCCAGATAGCCAGACGCACCACTCAGACACAAGATAATACAAGATAACCATTTAGAGATCTGTGTTCACAGTTTGATCCTCCACGAGCTCAAAAGAATCCAAAACCTGCTCTTTAACGATGCTGCTCTTTCCAGAATGTCATTGCCTCACAATTTTTTTTTTAAAAATTATTATTAATACTGTTTCAGGATACATGTAATTGTTTTTGTCTTTTCTCTCTGTGCAACTCTACAGCTTTACCACTGTGGACAATACACACTGGTGTGTGGATCCAGCAGCCAAGTGGCTCACAGGAAAATTCCAGCTGTTAGAAAAAGTAAGTCTGGAGGACACACTGCCTGATAAACAGTGATAGAAAATCTGCTTGTTCCATCTAGTTTTACCCCTTTAGGGTTAGGGCTCTGACTTTATTTTAGTCAATTATTCCGTATTCCCATGATAACATTGACAGCAAATCCAATGCAGCATGATCAGGGGAAAATGTGAATTCCTTAAATGCGGGGATTTAATCTTCCACCAATGAGCCCGACTGGTTTTTCCCCACAGACAGGAGTGTGCTGCTACCGCCTCTGACGGGCCTTCAGCAGCCACAGTGAAGATGATGCAGCACGAGCCTCTAAGCAGAAATCTCCACATTTCCACCATTTTTATTCCTGTAATTTTCTTAATTTACAACTTAGATAGTCTACGTATTTTGTTCTTAATATACATGGAGACATTCACCATGTCTTTTTACATTTTAAACTACAGTAATAATCTGTATAGCTACAGGAAATGCAGTCATGGTGCCATTGGTGTATAGATAAAACCATGAAAATCTGTGAAGGGTTTTGGCATTAGGAGCAGTACAATAAAGCCTTAATATTTGGAAAAATAAATGTCTAGGCAGCAGCTGTAACATTTTAACTCCAGGATAAGACTGGTGATACTCTATAGTTTTCTAATGATGGATGAATCCCGTGAAAAGATGGAGCCGACAGTGAAACAAGTGTTACCCGTGCAGCCAAAACCTGACATACGTCTAGTCTATTCCTCCACTGCCACAGAGCTCCAACTGTCATCCTAAAACAATTAAAGACACACACAGGAAAGGAGGCACAGCGGGGCACTCGGACATGTTCCTTCATTAGGATGATTACCCTCCTGCTGCTGTCAATGCTCGCTAGATAAACCAAAGCCGCTGCTGAAAATAGACCCTGACAAAAACACAATTTCCTCCTATTTGAGCGACGTTTCCCTTCTCACTGCAGTACCCACGTGTTCCTGGAAGATACAGCACCTTTTTACAAATAAAACTTTATATTTGTGACCACGTTTTTTATTTTTTACAGCACCTATTGACAGTGAGAAAAAGATTATTAGTCCGACTGTCACCTTAAATTTCACCATTTGGGATCTTCTAATGACACAATCTCTGGAAACGTTTTTGCTGGTTCAAATCCAAACACCTCTGTGATCTGCCAGCTAATGCTCAGGTGTGGTTTAATACGAAGAGGCATCAGCATGTCACTTTAAATCCCCTTTGATTGGATGCATTCATGTCACCGCAGCAAAGCAGCATCACTTGTATTCCTCTCCCATACAGATGCAATACCAGTAAGTGAGCAGCAGATGTCACCAAATGCCTTGAAACACATTTGTAGCAATATTTTTTCTATTGCTGAATGTAATTTACTGTTGTGTCTTTTGTTGGCTACATATTGTATTGACTGCAGCTGTGTGTAGCACCATTGCCCAAGCCCGCCCCCCCCCCTCAAATAAAAAATAAGAAAAAAACGATGCAGGTCAAGTGTTGAGCTTCCAGCAGCTCAGAGGAATAAAGCTACACACACAGTTTAGTTTAAATACAAAAGATTTATTACCGCCCCACAGCAGCATCTCCATATATTATACATTTTATCTTATGTACACAAAAGGATTGATACAATTCTTGCACACCCGCACTCTCAAAGTCTTTTCACTCTCACAGCAGACCTTTCAACGCTGCTTTTGAACGCCTTGTGTCGTCAGGGTTTAGTGTCCCCGTCCTCAGGGCTGGGAGGAGGAGGATCCATCAGGTCCCTGAATCCCAGTTTCTCCAGAGGCTCCTTGGCCATCAGCTGACTGGAAACCACAAGATTACAGGAATGTTTAGCTCTGATGGAAAAATCACAATCAAATGCAGCCACCAGATGCATCCTTCTGAGACCCGGCTGCTCATATTGGTCCCCTGAGGCCTTTAACTCAAACACCATGCTGTCTGTGGGACTTGCTTCTTCTCTTTTCCAACCATTTCCCACACTGCAGGCAGCAGCACTGTGTGAGGCACAGAGGATTTGGTTGAGAACGACCGAGGGAGAGTCAGACACTCTGCTGTCAGGAGATGAGGAGGAGGAGGAGAGCAGTACAGTGATCGCTCAGAGGGGGACAGATCAGCTGAGGAGGAGCCTGAGGAAGAAATTATTGACACCGTGGCCTGTTCTGGATCGGAAATTGCACATCAGCTACAGTTCTGAAGGTTCCCTTATTATATGAGATGATTCAAGGGAGGGTAAACAGAGATACACACACACACACACACCATCATCACTACCGAACTGATGCATTGTTACATACTTTTTGAGGAAAACGGACATGCAGGAGAAAAATGGAAAGAAAAAACCTCATATAATAATAATAATACTCATTTCTTTCCGGGTCTCAGGACGTAAGGGATTGTGGGAAGTGTAGGCTGTCTTAGTAAAGAGGTTTCTCACTTGTCCATGCGACACTCCAGGTAGGCTTTGGACTGCAGTCGGCACTTGGCGTTGTCGAAGCTGTTTTCTCTGAGGCATTTCATGAACGTCTCCTTGAAGGCTTTACACTCTCCTGAAACAGAGTATGAGTGAGTGCAGAATGAGCGGAAACTACAGAGTCTTATCCAACAACCCCGGTCCCGTCTTACCCAGATGGTCCAGAGGGAACGCGCCTTTTTCCGGAGGCCGAGGTTTGAAGCTCTTCGAGCCGAAGTTCATGGCGGTAGACATGTTGTTTTTCTCAGTTTAAAAATAAAAACAACAGTCTGTATCTGTGTGGTATGAAGGAAGCAGCAGTGGTCCGTCCTGACCCTGTTGTCGCGTAAATATGACGTCGTGTTTTGCGGCCGTTTCGGCACACAGACGTGAGTAGTCGATTCAGGTACATTGATGATCGATTCAGATTTTCGATTAACTCCGAATCAGGACAACAAATTCCCATCATAAAGGAATCTCAAGAATCAAATCGGGTTTAATTTTGCTCTTTATGAATATAACAATAAACTAATAATTCTAGAAAACACTCGTATGAAAGAAAAGCAGATGATAAGAAATAACCTCATATGAATAAAGGGAAAATCTGCTAAAATGCTCATTGTGACACAACATGGTCCAAAGATAAAACATCATACTGACACCGTAGGAGGAAAAGAAACTTAAAAAATGGCGTTCCATATAAATGTTAATTCTAGTTTAGTGAAAGCCTACTGTAAGACAAAAATAACCACACTAACTAATAACCAACTTTTTGTTTTATGTCACCTCGATAAATCCGATACGTCTCACATGTGTTTCCTCTTGTGCATTAGTCTGCAATTGTTGTATCCAAATTGTATATTTGGACTGTTTTTATTATCAGACGTCCAGTCACCCAGTGCACCTTTAATTGCACTGTTTTTTTTAGCACAGACTCTGGGGATTTCGAATTAAAAAACGATTAGTGCAAGTATAGTGTTGTTACAGGCTGTGGCACAAAGTAATTAAGTGCATTTACATTGAAGTATTGATCTTAAGTACAATTTTCAGGTTCTTCCATTTGATGACTGGCTTGTGACCCCTCACAAAAAAAAGCCTCTCTTCTTCGCCTGTGTGTTGTCAGTGAATCCCCTCTAACCCCATCACACAGTTCCACTTCACAAAGAGCTAAAAAAAAAAAAAAAAAAACTCACTGCTTTGCATTAGAAAATAGAGTCTCTCCTCTCCCACTAACCCTCAAACTGATCTTGTGACCCACTGGGGGTGTGACTGTGTATTACTGTGCTCCACAAGGCTGCTTACACGTGAATGCATCAGTATTAACAAACCAATAATGTCTGATATTTCACCCACAGAGGACTCCAGTGGGATGGTGACTGCTTCTGTTATTAGTGCTTTTACTTGAACAGGAAACATGAGGACTTCTTCCACCACTGCTGAGGGATGATGGTGATGATGGCTAATTTTTTTGGTGACTGTGTTCTGGCAGTCCACCGCTGGATGTCTCACTTTCATAAGATTGGATGGAGGGGAGAGAGAGAGGGAGGGAGGGAGGGAGGGAGGAGGGTGATGGTAACATATAGGCTTGATTATTATGCAGTGAGTGAGACTCGGTAATAGAGCTATCAGTGAGGGGGGAGAGAGAGGGAGGGAGGGAGAGAGAGAGAGAGAGAGAAAGAGAGAGAGATCGGATCGTTCAGTCTCGTCCAGCCTTTTCTTCCTCTCCACTTCAGACTGGAGGTGACAGGTGATCGGTCCGTCTGTCTGCCTCCCTCTCTTGTCTGTCTGCCTGTCTGCCTGCCTGCCTGCCTGCCTGTCTGGCTCCAGCAGCGGATGTTCTTGGACAGGCTCCTTCCCACCGCGGTGAGGCTGGACGGATAAACTCACCATGGCGCTGGAACCGGAGGGCAACAACCGGCTCCTGCAGGACGTGCTGGCGAGACCGGGCAACGAGTCGTGCGCGGACTGCGGCAATCCAGGTAAGAGACACCCCCCCCATCCTCCCATCCTCCCTCCCAAACACACACACACACACACACACACACACACCCCTCATGTAAGCCGGTGCACAAGGTTTGGGGTGGGGAGTGGGGCTGGGTGGGGGGCTTCAAAACCCAACAAGTCTTGAGTGAACGTGGTCCAGATGGAGCAGGAGAGGCCTGGCAGGACACAGGCACCTGAAAACACCCTTTTTTTTTTTTTTTCCAGGTTTAATAACCTCTGACAGGATAGACTCTGGACTTAGTCTGAGCCATAAACGCATGAAACACTGTGTGTGTGTGTGTGTGTGTGTGTGTGTGTGGCTGTCAAGGTGTGTGAGGGCGCACAAAGACGTGCCAACTGTCCCCTGCACAGCTATTATGCTTGTTACTGACTGTTGTGTCATCCCGTTCTTCTCTGTCAGCAGCCTCCTCAGTACTTATTACTGCACTGAGTGTGTTTCTCTTCTACATGTTTGCTGGTCGTCTGCAGGCCCCTCACTTCACCTGGTGGATGTTGCTCTTCTATGAAGCAGCTTCATCCCTTCTTTTCTCCTCTCCTTTATATCCATGTATCAGCCCCCCCCCCCCTTCCCCTCCTACTGCCCTCTCTCCTCCTTTTTAATCCCCTCTCCTCCTTCTCCCCCCCCCCTTCCTTTCTTCTTCACACCAAAATGGCAATAAACCAGTGAGTGGCCACAGAGGCTCCAGTTCGGGCCGTGCGCCCAGCGTTTGGAGGCGAGCCCACCCAAGGGTGCCTGTTCCTCCTTCCTCCCTGGTTACGGCTCCTCTGAGGACCGGCCTTCTCTTGGAGCCAGGGGCGTTCTCGCACAAAATTAGACAGCTTTGTCTGAGCAGTGGACACTCGAAGAGGGATTTCATTTTGACTGGAGGGTGTTATCTTGTTGAGGAACAAGCTCTCATCAGCTGCTTGAAGCTCTGTGTGTGTGTGTGTGTGTGTGTGTGTGTGTGTGTGTGTGTGTGTGTGTGTGTGTTGAGCTTTAAAAGTATCTGAAATGTTCATGTGGCCTTTTGCTTCTCTGTAGCACCAATTTACAAAACACAATTCAGCCTATAGCCGGCTCAGAAAACACTAAGACATGGTTTTATCTGCTGATTGGTAAAATTCATATTCCCCAGAGGCTGAATCCTACCGACTGTCCCCTCACTCATCCTGTAGCGCCACAAAACTTGTACGGACACACGCGGTCCCCAGAGGATGAATCTTACAGTGAATTGCCACAGTATGGAATTTGGTCCAGACATTCAGGATGAACATGAACTGTAATAACTTTAGTGGTCCTTTAATTGGTCCTCTAATGCCATCATCACGTCCAAATTTGAATCCGCTCCAAATCCATCAGCGCGTTCGCATCGTCAGTGTGAGCACGCTGGCAGTGTTAGCGTTAGCATTTAGCTCAAAGCCTGCGTACGGAGTCTAAGAGCCGGTTGCAGACACACATGGCTGCAGTCTCAGTGCTGTTTGGGGAATATTTCCAATACTTACACAGCCTTATTCCACCCTCGGGATACATTGTGTGCCGTGGTCTCCTTAACCCTTCAGAGTCTGGGGTAAAACGGCATTTTTTTACTACTTTTCATTTTACCTTTGTGTTTCCCATTAAAACTGCTTAGCTTGCCTTTCTTTGTGTCTTTCTTTTCAGCACAACCTCACCTATGTGATTCTACAAGTATTTATTTATTCTGACATAATATATAGACACACTGTATGTAAAAGTGCAAACACAAAATCCGAGCAGGAACTAGTTGGATCTTTGGAGGAGCGGGGGTCTGCGCGGACACCTCCTCTCGTTCGGCTTCACGCGCAGCATCCACTTCATCCTCTGAAAGAAGTCTTCCTCAGAATCAGAACGTTCTTCCCCAGATTCAGCATCTTCTAAGTCGTAGAAGAGCTGTAGTGCGCGACTCTTCATAAATTTAGTCTTAATAGGCCGATCGACAAAATTCAAACACTTGTAAAAAGTTTGAAGTGTCCGCTTTCCAACAGTCTTTGAACTGAGCACCTGGGTACTTGTGTCACAGCTTTACGTTTTCAAACGTGCGACATGTGACTTTGACGCCGTGTGGCAGTCCTAGACTCTGAAGGGTTAAACCGCTCTGTAATGATCCCCAGTGCCAAGAGGAAATATTGGCTCTGATTGTTCCCTCGCTGAGATCGTTCGTCTGTTTTGTGTGGGCAGATTTCCCACCTTCACCCTTGCAACCATTACATAATCAAATGTAGCCCCGGTGAAGAGAAGGTGGGACAGATGTTCTGCGTTGTGCAGCAGTTGCTGAGGAGTCAGAAAGGCTGGTAACTGCAGAGTGACTGATTGATCACAGCCAGGCGAACCTCGGCTGGCCGAGTGACTCATGCTGCATCCGCTGTCACATCGCCCAACAAGTGCTGAGATTCTTTTGAGCAAGGAGCTCAAGAGGAAGCAGCGCAGCGGTGGCCAGCAGGTGATCCAACGGCGGCTCGGAAACGCCCGCGCTCATTTCATTTAATTTCAGCAGAGCACAGATGAAAAGTGTTGGGATAGCCATCCATCAACCAAACCATTATCCCCCTCCTCTGTGCTACCAGAGCAGGCATTCCCTGGCTCATAACTCACATCTCATAATGGTCAAGGTATGAATTATTGATGCTGGTTCGGCGGCTCCTTCCCAGATGGGGACAGCATCTTATCCCAGTGGCTTTTTCAGAAAAAAAAAACAGTTTCATTACAGGTCAGAATGCCACGAATCGTCTCCAACACAGCCAAGTAAGCAGACAGAGGAGTGGAGTAGGTGTTAGCTAAGGTCACTTAGGAGGACCTAAGGAGGATAGTTAAGTAGGATGTAACAGGGAGTGCAGGCCCATAGATAAATACTGGAGACTGATAGATAAGACAAATAGATACTAGGTAGGTAGACTGGTATATGATTTCCAATGAATCGGAGGGGTCTCTGAATGGTTAGTGGCATCACCACAAAAATAATAAATAAATTATATCGTATTGTTTGATATGTTTGCCTCTATTTGATCGAGCTCACAACTCATAGACATGCAACTTGTTACATGGCTTTGCCTTAAGGTGTCACGAGCAAAAGGTTCAGAACACTTCATGTCCTTTTCATTCCACTAAAATGAGTCAAAGTTAGAGGTGACAGAAACTTTAGGTGTAAATGAGCATCGCGCGAAAACATAAAATTCCATTTATTGTCCCAGAAAACACAGTTCTAGTGTGAAATGGAGAGAAAAGGCACCATAATGGTGACATGGTTAGAGATACGGCTGCTGGTTTGGCGCTATCGAGGCACACATTCAGTCAGATTTATCAGCTCGAACATTTTTAGTTACCGTTCAAACCTCAATGCTGGAAGTTAATCAGTTTCAGCCAAACAGGCAGTAGAAAGCTGAGGACCTCCAATGCGACTGCTGCATTCCATCACATCACATGAAATCCCTCCATTGTATGTGAGTGTGCAGGCTGACAGAGTAAAGACAGACCATCCCATCGTCAGCAGGGACCTGGCAGTCCTCCATCACCCCTGTCTTATCGTCCCATCGCAGAGACAACATCCACCAAGCAGACAGAAAGCCTGCTGTAGTTGGTCTGAAAAGTGTGCAACACTGCTTGTGCGTTTTAATGCCTAGTCATTCTTACTCTGCCCTTCCTTACCTTTGCGTTTATTTTTTAACATTTTTTTGGCTCTATCTTTTCTCCTCTGGTGTGCTCAGATGAGACCGCCGAGAGGCTGAGCTGGGAGCTTATACAGCAGGGTTTCTCTGTAGCTCAGCAGCGCTGTGGGTTCTGCCCTTCGCTAAGGACACACAAAGCGAGTTATTCCCTCCGGAGAGAAGCCTCAGCAGTCCTCTGAGGTGTGAGGAAGGTGTTTGTCGATCAGCAAAAACAGCGGGAGCTATGATGAGGTAGCAGGGGGGTTCAGGCTCCTGTGTCGGCCCCGCTCGTTGGCTTCACACGCTGTTTTTTTTTTTTTTATCTGGAAAGTTGGAGAAAACAAAAACTTTTCTAGTTTCATGATAAAAAAAAAAAAAAAAAAGGAGCAAACAAGAGATATAGCCCTCGCCAGCTAATTCAGTATCCACATATTTGTGGGCATATGTTATGCAGCCATAGCACCCCCACCCTCCCCATGTGGTGCACTGACAGATAGCTCTTGCTCAAAGCTAGCATTTCATACCATTCTTATCTCCATGATGCATGGATTTAGTGAGTTAACAGAATGCTTCAGGCGTCCTCCCTTCTCTTCAAAGCTAGAGTAGCAGGTTTTAATGACTGTGCCGCGCACCTCTAGGAATATGATTGGACTTTTTTTTTTTTTTCTTTGTCAGCGGGGCCATTTAGGGTAAAGCGTGCACGAAGCAGCCGACGCCAATCAGCTAATGCAAGCATGACTTCAGCACTTTGCCCAGTGCAGTAGTCCATTTAAGCTTCGCACAATCTTGGAGATTGTATGATGGTGCTCGAGTGATTTAGTATTCAAACATACTTCACGTATCAAAAAAAAGAGGCTTTTCAAACCACCACCCCCCCCCCCGTCGGTACAAATTACACCCCTACAAACAAAACATGCTGTTTGGAGTCGAGGGTTAAAGGCGGTAATGTGCATGAAAGAAATGGAAATCTGAGTTCTGATGACAAGCGGCGCAGCAGACAGCGACACGTTATGTTGAAGAGCGTGTGTCAGGGTGCAGGATAGAGCAGGTGACGCTTAAACACACAGGTGAATTTCAGCTGTTTGAATAGGCCTTATTCACGGAGGTCGCAGTAGGATAAGCACAGGCGTAAATAATCAAACGAATGAGGGCTGGATTCCATTTAGCTGCTTTGGTTTCTGGGTACTGGCATTGTGCGCGCTGGTTTATTGTCATGACTTAGTGGGACTGAGCCATCGTTCATGTTAGCAGTGACACCTGTGCTTTCCCTAGTATGACAAAGTCAAAATGTGCATGCAAATGCGGGAGCGAAGCGTGGACACACATCATTGTGAGTCAATTAGGAAACACTGGGAGCACATATCCATTAACGATTAACCTTTCCTCTCTCTCTGTGGTGCAAAAATCATTCCCTCTGAAAACATCATCCTCGAGAAATGAAAAAAACTTGATGGTTTTCTTAATAAAGCCTCGGGGCATTCGGGATATTCTACAAAACCAGGGTCCAGCTGAAGTTAAACACAAGTTAAGTAAATCTGCTGCTGTAGCAATAAAATATGGTGTCTGAGGGGTTTAGTTGAGACATGAGAGAGTCCCAACCACAGCTGGCCCCCCCGCGGCCTGGTCATCAAGGCCCGGCCGTGACGCAGCCGCTGTGTGCACACATCCAGACGTACGAACGCTGCAGATGCAGAAAGAAGTCCCCGCAAATGCTCACGGGCACAGGGGAAGCCATTGTGTACATTTTCCCCCTTCGTTCGTTCGTTCATTCATCCCGCGTCTGCCCCGCAGTAACGCCACAGGCGCTCCTTTCTTCAACCTTGTGCGGTTGAATCAAAAGCCCTGTTGTCTCTCTCTCAGCCAAAGCAGCCCCGGGACCCCCTCCTGCGAAACTCAGCTTTTCTTCGCAAGGCGCAGACGAGGTGCAGCAGCAGAGTCACACCACGTCAGGAGGTTTCCACCACCTGGTCGCCACGGCTGTGCATCTGCTGTTGTTCGCAGTAATCCTGTTGAGAAACATCTTCCACGTACATGCGGAGGGGGAAGCCCTGTACATTTGTGTGTGTGTGTGTGTGTGTGTGTGTGGCTAGTTAGTCATGCGGCCACTGTAATCTCCATGAGTGCTGTCTGCTTCTCTGTAAGGCCTGACTCAGACAGCGATGACCTCACCGCTCCATGGCTGGTCGTGTGTTTTTGTGTCAGCGGGGTGGTGTGTAGGTGGCGTGTGCTTGCGTGTCAAGAGGATAAAGAAAAGCAGCTTCTCTAGTGATTTGTGCTCGATCACAACCCAGAATGATTAAAAGATGAGTTGACATTTCTAAAATATCTGCCTGCTCGTCCGGTTGCTTCAAAGAGATAAATCGAAGGCAGATTATCGTAGATGGCCGTGACACCCTCAGGGGATCTTGCACGCTCGCGTCATCTTTCCGCACGCTCTTCCTCCCTTGCCTCCCCTCCTCCTCCTCCTCCCCCCCCCCCATAACTTGTCCTCTCCTCCACTGCTTCCCGGTCAGGCTCCGTGGCATCTCCACCTATGCTCTCTCCAGCCTCTAGAGAACAGAGAAATGCAAGAATCTCTCTCTCTCCGTTGGCTTTCGTATGATTCCCATGAGGACTACAGTGCACGCTTTGACTGCGTGCGTGCGTGTGTGTGTGTGTGTGTGCTCACATGGCTGCGGCGCACCACGCTGAGGGCCTCCTTGTTCGAGCGCCGGCAGCTGCAGAGAGCGTGAATGTGGTGACTTTTGAGTGCTGCCCGGAGAGGACATGGTGCTTCTCGGTCGCTTGTGACCAAGAATACGTTACGCATGCTAGCATGTGTGCAAATAAAACTGTACAATACACACACGCACACACACACATTCCAGCATTATGAATAGACCTCGACCGCACTTTTACCGTTTGTCAGCAGAAATACCAAAGATGTGTCTGATTCGTCTGATTAATGACGGCCATTATTCCTCTTTTTACCCGTTAATAAAACAATCCGCTGCTTCGCTTTCACCTTCGGCAACGACAATGGCGGACAGTCAGCCTGCTGCAGGGCTGGAGGAGGTCACGTGATCAACATATCCCCTCATGACATCACAGATGGAGCCTAATCTAAATGTAGCGTTTTCACACACGTTTAAGTTGGAAAAAACATTTTAAAGAATGCATTTTGCGTAATATGGGACCTTTAATATAGAGACAAAGACGTGCGTATGTACATATCTTTGTCTCAGTATTAAAAAGGTGCTTATCAAAAACGTTTATATGAGCTGTTTATGTGTAAAAAGAAGGTTATTAAAGTTAGATGATCAATCAAATGAGTCAGATTAGTAGATGGGATCATTATTGGCCCGTGGAAGTACACAGCTCCATTACTTGAGTCATAGTGGAGATTCCTGGTCAAATAGTACTCCTTCAAGTACAAGTGAAAGCTGTTTAGCCCAATTTTCATTTGAGTTAAAGTACTCGAGTATTTGCTTTAAAAAAAAAAAGTGTTTAAAAGGACGTTTTCATTTCCCTTACATCAGCGTGTTGTTGCCACAGTGCTAATGACTCTGAAACAACCCACCGAATGAACTGACTTGCTTGCAGAACCTGCAGAATAAAAAGCTTGTAGAACGCGCTATGCAGCCAAAAGAAGTGCCTGGAGACAGAACGAGACCCCGCTGGGCAAATCCATAACAATCCATAAAAAGCCACTGGAGCAAACGTAGCTTAAAAACTGCCACTACTACAAGCACACAACTTTGGTTAGAGGCTTTATGGGGAAGTAAACACATTTTTTTTTTTTTTTTACAGACGTCAGCACGCTTTCTCAGGGTCGACGGCAAACGTTTAAAACCATATGACTCTCTCTTCATTTTAAGCATCTCAGTCGTGGACTTCAGATCCGGCCGTGGGTGCTCTGGTGAGGAATCTCTGCTGACTCCAAAGCTTCAAAGTAATGAATAACATGAGCCTTCATAGAAATGCAGTGGAGCCCACCACACAACATTTGTCTTTCAACTGTAGTAGAGCACATTTTTCCTAAGTTTCCAGAAACTGTAATACTAATACTAACAGTAATAATAAAGTACAGGTACTGGTAAAATCTACAGTACTCAAATAAATGTACTGTACTGCAGATTATGAACCAAAAACACTAAAGAAGACACTTGGCCTGTCTGTGGATATTTTCAAGTCCATCCAATATTTGACATGTTTCAGTTCAATGTGGTGGATGTGTGGCTGTTCTGCTAATCTTAGCGTAAGGGCTACGCAGAAAACACTTTATCCACAACACAGTCGAATAGTCGACGGTGAGGGTGGTTGTTTTGTTGCTGTAGGGGCAGCATCATGATTTTTGGTAACTTTGCCTTCGTGGAAAAGTGTTAAGTGTAAAGTTGCAGTAAAGAGCAGTAACACCGGGCTGGGTGTGGTGATCCAGACGTGGGTGTTTTATGAATTTTCAGCAAAATTTACCACAAGAATATTTTAAAGTCATATTAGAAATGATATACTAGAATGCTAGAATTTGAAATAGCAAGTTACTAAACTGTGCCACATGTGTTTTTGATATTATAGGACTGTTATAGTGATATTATACAGGGCTTAAAATGATCATTTTTATGTCATGATTTTAATAATAAAACTCAAACATGAATCCCTTATACTTTGATTTGATTTTGAATTTCTTTCTATTTACTTAATCATTTAATTGTTTCATCACTAGCTCGTTATATTTTGACCAGGATGGCTTCTCATTTATTAGTTCCATTTAAGTGAGTTGTGCTCCAAAAAAACGTTTGTGTTTTACACACCCTCTGAGCTTTCATATCCACCAGTTGGATTATTTCTGCCTTCAGTGTAAAAACTCCAATCTACATTTTCATCTCTCATCACTCTCCTTCTCTCTCTCTCTCTCTCTCTCGCTCATTTTCTGATGCTCAGTTCTCGCTGCGTCTTTGCCCTCGACGGCTCGGTTTGCATGGACAGAATCAAAGTCTGCGTGTGATACAATGACTCAAATGTGCCTTTTCTGAACACCCACGGATGCTGCTGCTGCTGCTGCTGAATCACGATGCAGAGAGAGAGAGAGAGAGAGAGAGAGAGAGAGAAAAAAACTCTCCTTTTTTCTTCCCTTTCTGTGCACTCTTGTCTGGCTGTTGATGAGGCTGTTAGTTTTTCTCGCGCTTTAGCCAAAGTGTGAGTTTAGTCACATGCTCGTGTTGGCAGTGAGCAGCATATGGCCTGTTTAGAGATGATGCATGTTTTTGTGTATGTGCAGGCACATCTTGTCTCCTCTAAAGCATCAAATATTACATGGGCATCCAAATGTGAGTGGGGTTTGTTTTGTGCATGCATGTGTGTTCATTTTGGATTGGTGACCTGATAACCTGATAACTACCTCAGCTGAGTTCTGATCAGATCTCAGGCGGTCTGTTTCCTGTCAGTACGCTAAATAGGATTTCCCAGAAATCACATTTGGCTGCCCCGCTCTCCTTTACGATCAGGGACACACTCATCCAGAGTCCCTTGTAATATTTGCTTCATTTACTTCGCTCCTATTACCCCTTGACAGCACCATCATCAGCCCTTCCAGTATTTACAGCCTGAACCTTGAGCTGCTGTTCTCTTTGTTGCAGCGCATTTCTGACAAGATTTTCTCACCCCTCCTCCCTTTATCTCTCTTCCGTCTCCATCACCGCTCTCTCTGTCACCCTCCTGCACTGCTTCTGCCCAATTTCATTTCCTCCCTTGTCTCTCTCTCCCAAAACTCACTTCCCCTCCTTTCACCTCCACGCTCGTCCCCCCCCCCCTACGTCACCTCTCCCCCCCTCGCCTCTCCCTGCCCTGTCTTTCTCTCTCCTGCAGAGCCGGACTGGGCGTCGTTGACTTTGGGTGTGTTTGTTTGCCAGGCCTGCTCGCTGCTTCACCGGAGCATCCCCCACATCAGCCGGGTCAAGTCTGTGCAGGACACGTGGGATGCCAGCGAGGTGGAGGTAGGGCAGTCGTAACGCACATACTTTGTACTAACGTCTCAAAATCCCCACCTAAATGTATATGAAACATGTGCACATCCTAAATAAAACTGCACTTCCCACGTCTCTCAGTGGTATCACCTTACCCACCGTGTTCCAACAGTGAAATGGATATGCCAACATTTGAGATGCTTGTGCAACATCCTTTTTTTTTTTTTTTTTAAATCATTTTCTGAGGTTTCGCTTGTACAAATGCTCCTATTCAGATTCTCTCTCAAGTGCACAAGTGCGTTTTATGATACACTAGGACCTATAGTGTATAAGTGACACCTAGTGACTGGGTGCAGCAGAGGATGAGAGGATGAAGCAGCTAATGGAGTGAGAAAAGTTTTGGTGAAAACGCCGTTATGTTCTACTTAAAGGAATGGTATGACATTTTGGGAAACGCACTTAACCCGCCTTCTTGTCAGAAAATTAGATAAGAAGATTGATGCTTTGCAAATCTGAAGTGACAGCCATCAGCCCGTTAGCTCTTAGCTTAGCATGAAAATTAGAACAGCCAGCTTGGCTCTGTCCAAAGGTAACAAGACGTTGCCCACCAGCACCTCTAAAGCTCACCGATTAACACGTTACATCTTATTTGTTTAATCCGTAGAAAAAAGCAAGTGGAAAAAAAAAATGATATGTAGTTGTACGGGGGGGTTATGTGCCAGATTGTTTCTCGGGTGAGACCAGTTGCCAGGCAACCAGCAGGAAGTTGCTGGCATCGAGCTTCTTGTTTAATTCACGGCAAAGGAAGAAAGGGAATAGGCGTTTTTTCCCAAAATGTTGAACTATTCCTTTAAGAACAAATGTGTTTGCATAACGGGTTCTTGCATGAGGCCAAATATGGTGACAAAGTCTGTGTCCAAATTCTTATTCTTCATCGTGGGAAAATACCAGTGTGTGCATATTTGGTATGTGAACGGTATGAATATGCATATGATAGAGACCATGGTAACACCAGAGTCTAAAACTGTACCAATATTTTTTTGTTGCTATGGAAACGACCCAGTCAGGAGATATTTCTTTAACAATATGACAGAAAAAAAAGCAGGAGGTGGTCAAATATGTCACTGAAATAAAGGAAAAATGATGGCTTTACTTTTTGCTCCATACTTCAACGCCACTGAGGGGGATTTTGGAAGCTGAGGAACAACTTAGTCTTAGGCTTAGTTCAGGCAAAATACAGCCACCATCAGTCAGTTAAAAATCCTTTGATTTGGCTGTGATATCAGCACCTCAAGACAGGTCTAGTCCTCATGCAAGATGATGGTCTTTTATCTACCCAAGAGCGCTGCTATTCTGTTGAGCCTGACCTCCGACCTCCCTTTGGAAGGAGAGAATTTCCTCAGAGGGATCAATAACGTATCATTCCATTAGTGAGACTGTTGACACTTTCCTTGTGTGTGTGTAAAACGAAGCGGAGCTGTTAAGTACATTGCAATCATGCCCAAGAAATATCAGCAAGAAATATGAGGCCTGTGCAAAATTGTGAACATAGAAACGCATATTTTAAGGGTTGCCGTTTGTAAGACGAATCAAAACTGTGTTCTTTTCTCTGCTGTGGAAGAGTGAAGCTGTCCTTTGTATGGAGCTTGTCAGTGATTTAACACCACCACTGGGTGACAAAAAGGACTTTTAGGGAGGTGATGTGGATTATGAGTCATGAGGACATACGGAGGGGGGGGGGGCTGAAGGTGTGGGAGCACAATAATTGGGATGTAATGGAGATTTGACTTAAAGCGGTGGCTCGGATTATTTGAAGTGGGGTTGCATGAGGTGCTTATCCCTCGCCCCATCCCTGGTGTAGTGCATACAGTAGATTGTAGTTGGCGTGCTCTTAGTTTGGAGGAGCAGGCAGGAGAATGTACTGCAAACATCAGTTTGATTGTATTATTTAGAAAATATCTATAATATTGTCATTTAGAATATTTGCACAGCTTAATGTTGCTGTCAGACAGCCATTTCAATAGGGAACTGTAGCAGTTCTCTCTTTTTCTTTGCCTCCTCTTTTCTTTTTTTACTTACTTGACAAAAATAGTTATTTTACATTACGGGTCACAGGAGTACGCTGCACTACCAGCAAGCTAAAACATTAGTTTGCATCTGAACTAACCATTTAAAACACCAAAGTGACTCAATAACACAAGCAAACTAACATATCAAGGCAATCGTAAACTAGCAGCTCTCATTTTCTGTGAGGTAAAATTACCGTTTTTGTGAACAGAGTCTGGTAGCTTTGAAGCGAGCAAAGAGAAAGAGAGAACAGCCACACTTCGCTGCCAACAGGGCTCTCTGACAGCAGTGTTAAGTGGGGAGAATGTTGTAAATATAGCGTAATATAGCTCAATCTACAGCACACTAACTATGGATAAGTACCTCATACAGCCCCTCTTCAAATAATCTGAATTATCCCTCTAAGAACAGAGTGAGGAGGTGGTATGAGGCAAAATGCAAGAATAAAACTAGAGCATTAGATGATTGGGTGACTGGATTTGATTGCAGGGTAGGAAAGATGGTGGTGCTGAGAGCTTTGTGTCGTCTGTGGTAAATCTCCTCCTCTGTAATCGTTGTATTGGGAGAGTTTAGGGGTGATTTTGAGATGCCAGAGTTTATTGGCGGGACTTCCTGAGCTGCCGTGATCCTCCAATAAACCATCCACAATCAGACGAGCCACTCCTGTCTGATTCACTTTATTAGCTGTACCTGGCTGATGCTGGGGAGGGCCGTCTTGAAGTTAACACATATGTCCTGCGGGGGGTCTCGCTTCATATTGACTTACAGTGGTAACGTCACTAAATTCCCGTTTTAACCACCTTGTTTGTTACTACATTTGTCGACAACATGTAACTCTACATTAAATATTTAAATGTATGTGGTTTACCATATGCCTGAATGGGCCTGTGTGTGCCATGGCTGAATGTCATGCTCTGCAGATGCTTTCGACTCGGAGCACTTTACATAAAGAGAGTTTACCTGATAAACTGGATACCGAGCAGAGCTGGTTATACAAAATGCAGAATTTTCTTCATCAATGATACTAATGTTCTAAATGCCACATATGAGGTGTCAGGCGCATCGCATGCTGGCAGCAGACGTGTCACATGTTAATTTCTGTGACTTTCTTCAGAGGTTTGTATTTTGTTTGAATTTTCTGCTGCTATTTGACCTTCACAATAAAACGCAATGGAGTTGCATCCCTTTCAGAGCCCCTCAGAGGATGAGAGAGGCGTGTTGAGGGATTCAGCCAGCTCGACTGGGCTCAGGGATTATCCTTGGATGAAACGCACAATGGAGGGAACGAGGGCAAAAGGCAGATACGTCCCATTGCAGTGTAGCCATTTCCATGATTAATCCTGTAGTAATGCAGGGGCCTTAAATTCTGTTAAACTTAAGATTTCCTGTGCTTTAGCCTATTTGTTGTCTCATTTAAAGTAAAATGTTATTTTCTGGTTGCCTACTGGTTTTTCCTTGAAATGTCACATCTGCTGGTTTTGATGTAAAAAGTTTTTCCTATGCAAAGATGCAAGGATGCAAAGTTGGTGCTCTTCTGTATTTAATCTGATTTTATTTTGAAATTCGAGTGACAATACAAGGAAAGGAGAAACATTACTTTATTAGGATCACTTTCTCTAAGACTATAAAAATATAGTCCGTTAGTATTTCATATCACTATATTACTTGTATGTTCACACGTCCCTAAATTCACCTACATCGCATTATTTTACTTTATAGGGGGATCTTCAAAGTAAAATACCTCTAAACTGTGGATGGCTAAATATGTTGTTTGATCACATTTATCTGCCTTCTCATTTACACTGGACATCCGAAATGCAGCGTTGTGGAAACTACTGCGTGTTCAGTTGAAGTGAGTATTGAACTGTGAACAGTATTTAGATGACCAGGTTGTGTTCTTTTGTCTCCCTTTCAGTTAATGGCTGCTATGGGAAACAATGCAGCAAAGGCGAAATATGAGCAGAAGGTTCCTGCTTTCTACTACAGACCAACACACACTGACTGCAAGTGAGTACTCCTTCTTTCAGGTGTGCCTTTCAACACGGGAATACTGGAGGTGCAGTCATATACAGCACAGTCCTAATGGGAATTTTATACAAACTGAGAAAGAGAAACAAAAAAAAAGAAAATACATTGTAAAGACAAATAGTGTTACAGGCAGTACAAACAATTCAGTGCAAAATCTAACTTATAACAGTATTCCCATTACTCATAACTATCTTCTTTTTTACAATGGTTATTAAATATTTGGCCAGTCAGTTTTCCACTGAATTTCCATAACAGCACCAGTATCACTCAAAGGTCAGTGTTTGTGTGTGTGATATAACCTTTCTTCAACAAAATATCAAAGGTGTCTATTAAGTTCACTTATATTTTGACTACTGCAGAGAAGCTGCACAGTCAGGTGCTTATTATCTGTAGGTAAGTCACTAGAAGAGTAAACCCTTTTAATTTGCACATATTCATTTGTTGCTAAAGGGAAACTTTGCCACATTTCATGTGCATGTCCAATCATTATTGTTGGTAAAAGTAGTCAGTTAATGAAATGAATATCTCACTGTGTGATATATTGCCTGAGAAAAGTGAGATCTACTGCAAAATCTTTTTGTACTTCCTGGTCAGCAGTCGCTGGTGACCAGGAAGAACTACAGGCTCTCTCAGCTCGGCTAATCGGCCCGTGCTGCTGCAGTGAATTTCAGCATGGGTGGTTTTGGAGTCTTGTGTTTGCTTTCTGTGGCCAGCCTTAACCTAGAGAGAGTGAAGAAGAGAAGAATTGATAGTTGGGAGTCAGAAGCTCATGCGCAGTGTATCTTGGTAAATGTAGGCACTGCCAGGAGCAGGATAACTCAGCTTTCTCAGTTAATGTAGCACCTGCTAAGGTATTTATTTCTTCACTGGACTACCTTTAGCATGAACACTGACTGGACATCCACATGAGAAGTGGTTAAATTCCCCTTTAGAATAAAAAACCATAATAATTGATTAGTGCAGCTTTAAAGTCTTACTTCTTTGTGTATTATTGGGCCTGATTGAGCGCCACAGCACACGGCCTGCAGCTCGATGATAAGAAAACGCTGAATGCAGAGGCAGTTGCAAGTTGCGAGGTGTGAATGTGGTGCAAACGCCATGTGCAGTGGAACTTTGCTATTGTGAATCAAGATATAAAATACTGATTCACACCTCTTCCTGTGTATATCACTTGAATATCACTTCCTCTTCCTCTTTGTGTGTAAAAAGTATTAACACCCGTGGACTATCTCATGTTTTATTGTTTTAGAGCAGTGGATTATTTGAAGCATAAGCCTTTTTTTTTGTAAGCATACATTTGAATTTGAATAAAGGCTGCACACTGTGCAGTACAGGCTTTACTGTACCGACACATTTCTGAACCTGCCTCCACGACCGCTTCTTGTGTTTTTTTTTTTTTTTTACAAGCAGAAGTAATGACTTCTGATTCTTTGGACATTTCGGGCTCGTCCATCTGTCTCCCCGCGTCGGCCTCCCTCCAACAGAATTTGATTAAAACAGACAGAAACAGGGCTGAGGTAGAGTGAGAGAGCTCGGATGAGACAGAAGCGTCTGTCTCGGTGTCTGTGCCACGGTGTCTGCTTGTGTTCGCCCACTCTGCTCCCCTGAGAACCACGGGGCTTAGCTTTTAAGATCCGCTGTCACCAGAAGGCGTCATTCAAAGAGACATCTTGGCAGAGTACGACATTGTACCTGATAGCGATAGGATGGTTGTTTTATTTCTATATAAGGGGCAAATAAACTGAGAAATGGAGAGGATGAAAGCGGTTCTGCAGCCTGAAGGGGAGGACTGAAAGGTTGGAGACAGGTTGAGAAGGAAACGGGATGAGAGAGATTGTTGGCATGGTGATGTGCCAATCGTTGCCATTTGTTTGTGCTCACACTGAAGAGGAGCGAGGTCTAAAAATTTAGATCGCTTCCTTTATATGCAGCTTTGGTAGAAACTAGAGACAAAGGCAGTGATCATGTTTGACACTGAATGAGTGTTGTCGAACATAAGCTCAAGGGCTAATCCATTACTCAGTTTAATCAAGGCTAGGTAGGAAAGGCAACGTAACAACAGGGATAGTTTCCCCCTGTTTCCAGCCTTTACTCTAAGCTAAGCTAACCAGCTGCTGGCTGCATCCTTATGATAACTGGACGGATGCGAGGGTGCTATTGATCTTCTCATCTAACCCTTTCCACGAAAAGCAAGAAAGCATAGAAGCCCCAAGAATTCCTTTAAGAAGCTGAGTGAATAAATCAATCAATAAATACTAACGTGTCCATAATTATGGGTGATTTAACCCTCAAATATTCTTTGTAGTTGTTAATGACAATTTCAGCTTTCCTCTATTCATCTCCTCAGGAGGACACATCATGACATAGGGTACTTACTTTAGGTCAAAATATAAGTGCATATTGACTTGACACCGGTTATTTTCATGTCATTATTTGTGTGCAGTAAAAAGTGTGTGTGTGTGTGTGTGTAGATTAGGGCAGTTAGTGAGTGTGTAGCTGATGTGAAGGATAAGCGTGTCTGTGCTTTGTGTGTCTCCAGGCTGCTGAGAGAGCAGTGGATCAGAGCCAAGTACGAGAGGAATGAGTTTGAGTTCATCGAAAAACAGGAGCCCTACTCTGCAGGTACGCGCACACTTACATGTCTGTGTTGTGTGACACATGTGACGACCCTCATCCGGGCCGACTTCACCCCCAGTTCCCCATCCGATTGAAAGAAAAAGCTGCCTACGATCACCTCTAAAGCTCACCGATTAACCATATACCTTCTTTTGAACTATTTTTTTTGGCCTGGCCTACTTCCTAAAATGCATGAAAGAAAAATGTTGACATTTCATGTAAATGCTCAGCATCCGGAGACATGACAAAGCCTAAAAAACACCGTTTGCAACAGTTCAAAGATGACCGTGAGCAACAGCGAACACCAGTGAACACCAGGAGAATATGCTCACTCATCCTGTCTTCATCTCCTCCACTTAAAGACTGCAACTTCCACCAATGTGTGGACATCTGGCAGTTCACTTTTTCCACACCGTTTTCATTTCACAATTGTAATAGTAATAGTAATTAGCCTGTAAATATAGTGAAACATCTCATGTTCATCATCATTTTCTGAATACAAAGACACTGAATATCAAACGGAGACAGTGTCACCTTGTTGCTACATGACATTAACACCACTGTCCTCTACTGTCGCAAGCTCCAAATGGGGGGAAAAAACGGATGCAATTGGGGGGAAAAAAAAGAAACTCTGTCATGTACTGTTGATGTGATAGCGCAGTTAGAAGTAGAAGAAGAGCACAAACACACGCAGTGACTCATGCATGCACTAGCACCCTCATTTTCAACGGTTTTTTTTCAGTCTGAAAGAAAGCATAAAACGGCTAGTCTGTTGTCCTGTCAGTCTTCTCAGTGTTGTTTACCCCTCGATAAGCAGAACCTTGAAAACTCCTCGGACAAACATTTCCCAGTGGATGCCAGTAGCTGGAATTCAATTATCCAGAAACATCCATCGCCGACTTCCAAACATTCATCTTCATCCTTCTTCTCATAAGTGGTTGGATGTGTTTGCAAGTTTAAAGTGCCGTCATCATATTCAAGCAGTGACATTGTAATTGTCACTGCCTGAGAATAGACCTGCCATTAAATCAGTAAGTGTGTGATTGGTTGGTTGTGTGTGTGTGTGTGTGTGTGTGTGTGTGTGTGTGTGTGTGTGTGTGTGTGTGTGTGTGTGTGTGTGTGTGTGTGTGTGTGTGTGTGTGTGTGTGTGTGTGTGTGGAGGACGAGTGCACAGTATTTGTGTGTAGGCTACATGTGTGTCCACTAATATACATTACACATGCTGTTAAAGATGGAGAGTTCTGATTGGCTCACAGTGACCTCATCCATTTATTGTTACAGTGGAGAGCCGTGCACACACACACACACACACACACACACACACACATGCAGACAGAGTGTAATAATATGAGTCATTCTGTCATCTCTATTTGTGCATTCATGCTCTCTTCATCACTCTTCATCACAGTGAGCTGCATGACATCTGTGGACGTGTGTGTGTGTGTGTGTGTGTGTGTCGGTGGGTGGGTGGGTGGCTGAGTTTGACTAACGGCAGTAACCTAGCCTCCACGTCGGCCAATGTTAATATTGATCCAGTATGCAAAGGATAGGAGGAAGAAAAAGAGTGACGGGGAAGGAGGCAGGGGTGGGGACAAGGAGGGCGATTGATCGATGAGGTAATGCCAGTGTAGGTGAATGTTTCATGTCAGAAAGTCACAACCACAAAGACGCACACACACACACACACACACACACTCACACGGACCGGAATGAATGCAGAGGACAAGATGACAGAAGAGAGGTAATCAATGGCAGTGGGCAGTGAATAAGGAGAATGTAAAAGAGAGCATTAGAGTAAAGAAATTGTGCGTGAACATGAAAATGAGGGAAGTGAAGGATTAAATTATTATACAAGGAATATTGTATTTGCACATACTGTAGGTTACAGCACAGGTTTTGGCTTGTGGTGCTCTTTAACAATGCCAACCCCTCACACGAGTTCACACTGTGTCCACAAGCACTGGGCGAATATCACCTTAAAGCTGCACTAAACAGATATTTTTTACATCAACAACGGTCCAAGTGACCACGTGTGATGCCAAAGTAGTGACAATAGTGACAAAGTGCTCATAGTGACAAACTCTCAGAGAATCATCGCCTAACTCTGCAGTTCTTAACTCTAGGGAGCATTTTAGTGTCTTTTTTAGCTCACTGTTTTGGTTTGAGGGCCACACAACTTTTGTTTTGATTCACTCTCACTTCTCTCATTTATTATGTTTTAATAAAAAAAAACAAAAAAAAACAGACAAAGTGACTAACTGGTGAACACGGTGGAGCATTTAGCAGCTAAGGAGCCAGATATTTCCTCAGGAACTGGTGGAGACTAAACTGGAGCGCAGACCTCCGCCAAGACCAATAGTGTAGGTCCAATATTAACTGCTTAATGGTGAGTCTGATCTGGATCCCTTCCAAAATCTTCCATGCTTCCCACCGAGTTTCATGAAAATCGGTCCAATAGTTCACAGAACACATAACCTCCTTGACGGATGTACTGAATGCTAAAGCGTTTCACTGGATGTATAAATAGGCAACTGTTATCAGGTTATCACATGTCAGTGTTGTGTGTGCAGCTTGTCCTGTTAGCCCCAAGTGGCTTCTCTGTCAGCACAGAACTGGACATCTGATGAGAAAATAAAACAAAAAACTGTCTCCAGTAATGGATACCACCTGAAGTATTGTATTTGGGGGCGAACCGGCCCTTTAAGATTGTGTTACTTCATTGATCTCCCCTCTTAACCGCATCTTCCTCTCATAAAGATGAGAAATCTTCTAAATGTATTATCAAATTTCCCTGTGAACCCCATTCTACAGTTGGCGCTCAGTATGATGTCATCATTCAAATGTCTCAAATGTAAAATTAGTCACGTATCTGGAGCACCACCTGATTAAGCTTAGACATCTTTCTCCCACTAAGCCACAAAAATAGATCCAGATTAGAAAGAAAACACTCCACAGTGGGACTGTGATAGAAGAGCAAAGAGAGAAAGGGAGGCAGTGTGGGCAGAGCGTTTCACCAAAATAGACTGAAGAAGAAGAAGAAGACATTACAGGCTATAAATAGACCAGCATATCATTAAGATGGAAAAGAATATTCTTTGGTACAGAGACAATAAAATCTCCCAGTGTGCTGTCTCATGCTGCTTTTCCTTCAAAACCCTTCCCTCTCTGGTGTGTTTGCTTCTTGGATGTTGTGTTTTCTCTCTCTCTCTCTCTCTCTCTCTCTCCGGCTCCTTTTTTCTCCCTCCTCTTCAAAATGAGATTTGAAACGATCTTTGATTTCGGCTTAACTGAAGTATCACCTTACACCAAGCAGTTACAACATCGCACCGTTACCGTTATAAATGCCTCCTCCGCGTAATCTCTCATCCGCTCTGATGGTTTTTTTTTGTTTGTTTTTTTTTTTTATACCAGCTCTCCAACTGCACACACTTTTTTTTTTTTTTTCTCCTCTCTCTCTGCCCAGGCTACAGAGAGGGGTTTCTATGGAAACGAGGAAGAGACAACGGTCAGTTTCTCAGCCGAAAGTTCATCCTGTCGGAGAGGGAGGGAGCGCTAAAATACTTCAACAAGCAGGACGTAAGCGGGATGAGGCAGCTGATTTTACAGGGCGCAAACATTCCACTGTGGTAAAAAAAAAAAAAGGTGGCAGTACTCGGGAATGTGAGACTTTTTCTGTGTCCTGTCTGTCGTTCATGTCCTCCCCCGCCAAGGCCAGGGATCCCAAAGCGGTGATGAAAATCGAGACCCTCAATGCCACCTTCCAACCGGCCAAGATCGGCAACCCCTGCGGCCTGCAGATCACCTACCTGAAAGACAACAGCACAAGGAACATCTTTGTCTACCACAGTGACGCTAAGGTACGCTGTCAAACACCTGCTCGCACACACACACACACACACACACACACACACACACACACACATACACACACACCTGTGCTCCATGTCAAGTGTCAGATTACAGTAATACAGGTTTAGTGGCACATTAAGCATGGTGCCTGCTTTACTATACATACTTGGACTTGGACATGTGCTTTAATAATTCATTTCCTTTGGGCTTTTTCTGTAACTCTTCATTTGTCATGTCGGCGCTTTCAGCAGCTACACTGCAGTCAGATTTTTATTTTTTTTTCTTTGGGACAGTGACACATTTTCTGCTGTTTTGACTTGAAGACGTTACCTTGAGATCACCATCGTGCGAGAATCCGTCTTGCCAGGCTCCCTGGTCATGTGCTCACGGCCGAACCACGGCGGTTCTGACCAATCAGCGTTAAGGTTCGGTGGGGTTGAAGTGCGACCTCAGCGAAAATCGACTGTTAGTTGGAAAACAGATGCTGCTAAAGCACCGGTGACATCTGCACCGGAGAGTATTTCTTCACTGAAAGAAGAGCAAAGAACAGCACTTCTCCAGACTGGCTTCGCTAAGAGTTTTAGCTTCATTACTTGGTTTGTTGATCTGATTGGCTGAAATTAGTTAGACACCGATAGACAGATGGTTCATCTGATCACCTGCTATTATTTGTATTATTCGTACGGACGACTTCCCAGATGGTTCTGTGTGACAAATGAACCTGGGCTATCAAAGACATAAATGACTTTTAGCTTTAATTCAAGCGTGTCTACATCCACGTTCAGTGAAAAGGGAAGGAATCGTCCTAATGTTCAAAAATCAGGGTGCCATGGAAGAGAAGCAGGGCTGTGATCGCTGCAGCGTCCAACCAGTAAGAATAACCTCAAAAGCTGAAAGTCAGCACTTAAACCTCACAGGCTTTGTTCCATTATTATCGTCACTGCCCGCTCTCTGCTGTGCTGAGCTCAGTGCTCCCCTCGTGGGGCGTGATAAAGTCAGAGCCTGGATGCCAAATACCAGGGCTGTACATATTCTACCCTGACATATCAATAAACGAGCTTCACATGAGCTGGCTTTTATCAAAACTTCATTCTGTCCTCATCTCCACCGTAAAGCAGCGGTAAAAGCATTTCATTTTATGGTTCCTGTAATTTCCATGTGATTTTCTTAGAGATTTCCCAGAAAGATCATTGTAATTTGGTACTAATGGTGGAGAAAAAGAGGCTCTGAGCCAAAGTACCCACCCGAGACTTTTGACTTTTGAGAAAGTTGTATTTTGTAGACTTTTACTTTAAAAAAAAAAAAAGTCATCATCACTGAAAAAACTGATCGAGATCTACTTCAAGAGACATCAGAAATGAGAAGATCAGAAGAGGGAGGAGACAGATATTAATAGCGTTTAGGAGAGAGACAGTGGAGACTGAAATGGCGCTGCTCCCTCTGCTGGCTGAGCCGCGCCACTGACGGCTGTGACAGAGGGAGTTCACCGGGTTCAGTCTGTGTCACCGTCACTCCCGTTCTGTGGAGGAGTTATCGACAGCGCTGCAGCATCCGCGCGGCACAGACGCCTTTGGCTGCACCTTCGGTGTGCAGAAGAGACACCTTCACCGGCACCAGAGGGGAGAAACGACTGTGCAAATACCACAATACACACTGTGAATAGATGCTGTGTGAATGAAAGCAGGACACGGTACCACTGAGGATGTCTGTGTTTTTGCAGGAGATGGTCGACTGGTTCAATGCTATCAGAGCGGCCAGGTTCCACTACTTACAGGTGGCCTTCCCTGGAGCAAGTGACGAGGAGGTGAGGACGCCTGATTCAATCACACAACACACCGTCACAGAGCTTGTTGTTAAGAAATTGCTCTGAAATTGCTATTGATTGTTCCCAAAATTGAGGAGTAACTAAAGATGACTCTGAGGGGCTGACCTGTGAACATTCCTTCATCTTAAATGGCATTATTTTCATCATGACGTGCGCGCTTTCATCTCACATGTTTCTCTTTTGACTCTCTCCTCTCCAGCTGGTGCCCAAACTGACCCGAAACTTCATGAAGGAGGGCTTCATGGAGAAAACCGGTCCAAAGGTGTGTGCTGTTGTCATACTCACTGGACCCTGCCAGCCCCTCTAAAGTAAAATCAGGAATGCTACGATCGTCACACCTCAGTTTCACAGTTACACATGCCCCAATCCACCCAAAGTGTCTGCAGGTCAAGTGTAGTAAAACGAAGCAATGTAAACCCTCAACACGTTGCACTGCGTGATCCCTCCGTCTCACGAGGTTCCTACACAGGATGGAAAAGTATGGAATTTGATTTCAGTAAGGATAAGTATGGAAAAATATTTCCAGACTATTGGCCCTGTTCTTTTTTCTAAAATCTAAAATTCAGAATTTCTAAAAAAAACTGAACACACAAGCGGAGTGTTTTTCACGGTGCAGCCAAAGCTCGTTCATCGATGTGTGAGAGCGCAGGCCGGAGCGTCACGACAAGAAGTGCGATCAGTCGTGCAGTGATGTAGTTATTACAGAAGAAACGGACTCTTTTCTGTGGAAGGAAAAGCAATCTCTTATGGCCGCATTCACTTTTGTTTCCGTAGATAAACAAGGCTTCACAAACGGTGTGTAAATGAAATTATTTGATATTTTTTCAACTCATTATTAGCTCTTATTTATAAAAGATACCACTCAATATTGAGGAGAACAATAGTATAATCTTATTTGTTAGTGTGACCTCCTGTTCAGGCGGTGATGTGATGGAGAGGCTTAACAATCCTAAATATAAAAGCCTGTTAACAAACATGTCAGCAGTTGGATTTTAAAATCATTTATATAATACTGTAATACTTGTACTCAGATGTCGACCGTGTTCTGAAAGATCCACTGAGAAGAAGGAAATTTGGATGTGCACATGTATACAAATAAATTCACTTTGATGAATTGATGCCTGAAAGGGAGAAAAGAATTTGATTTGGTTTTTGTTTTAATGCTCATTTCCACAGCCAAGGCACTGATATTTAATTCTTACCTACATTAACAAAGAGGTAAAGCTTCAGTTAGTTAGACACCCTGCGAACCTCCCGGACAAAGGATCCCGTCCGCAGTGCCCTGACTCTCATTCGCTTTCTCTCTCCAAACTGTGACCGCCTCTCCCAGCACACAGAGGGCTTCAAGAAGAGGTGGTTCACCATGGATGACCGGAGACTCATGTACTTCAAAGATCCTCTGGTAAGAAGACACCACGACCTTCCCTTTCCTTCTGATCGATCGCTTTAGTTTGCTCCCAGGACTTCCTCTCTGTCTCCCAGGATGCCTACGCCCGCGGTGAGGTGTTCATCGGCAGTAAGGAGAACAGCTACACCGTCCTGTCCGGCTTGCCCCCGTCCACGCAGGGCTACCACTGGAACCACGGCATCACCATCGTCACGCCAGACAGGAAGTTCCTGTTCGCCTGTGAGACCGAGGCCGAGCAACGGGATTGGATAGCTGCCTTCCAGAGGGTCATCAATCGACCGATGAGGCCGCAGGAATATGCAGGTATGGAAAAGTCCAAACATTTGAATACTGAAAGGGTTTATTTGAAGCAAGGCAGCTCTTTTTTTTTTGTTTTGTTTTTAGTATTTGTACGTACACGTCTAAAGGTACCTTGTGGAGTTTTTGACCACTAGTAGAACATTAGTAAAGGACACTTCCCTGCAGGGCTACCTACATTGCCCTTTACACATTCTGCCTTTAAAAATGGTGGCTGAATTAAAATGCTGCATGCACCAATCAAAATCAGCGCTGCGGGCCCTACCCAGAAGATTCCTGTACTGTGAAAAAAGTACTACCCTGCCATAACAGGGACTTTTCGGGAGGGTTAAATAAAGTTCCCTGAACTTAGTTTAGACCCCAGTCTCTGCGGTCGAAACACAGAGTTCCTGCAAAGGTTCCTAGTCTCTGGGGAAAGGGAGCGCTCCAGGAAATGTGGCTATAGTCCACATTGTTATGCATTAGATGTCGTATCTATTCCTCCGTTTGTTAGATGCTCTGTTTTTAAATCAGAGTATAAATGGAAAGGCAGGAACAGTAAGATGAATTTACTGACCCTTACAAACATGTATTGCTCTTAATTACTTGTCACTTCATCATTAAGTCAGTACTTTTGCCCCTGTCAGGATCCTGTAGGAATGACCAGTGTGATTGGTCAGGTGTCTGATTGTTGCCAGGTTAATCCCGCTGGTAAACCATGCAGCATAGGTTAGCATTCACTGGTTAAAAGTCAGCCAACTATGGGATACAGGTTAAGCCCAAAGATATCTGACTAACCCTCTAATCTCTCTTCATGGGAGAATGTTCTCATCTACTTCTAGTGCTTCTGTCACAGTTTTTCCCTCTAGTTTTCTATGCTGTCAGGGTTTTCCTGTGTCCCCATGTGTGGAGGGGGGTGGGGGGGGGGCTCTTTGTGTTCCTCTTACTGCTACAGTAGCATTAGGGGCCTTTGTTATGTGAAAACCACACATTGTGTTTCCCTTGTTGTTGCAGAGCAGTCAGAAACTGTGGCGTGAAGCCCCAGTGGCCTAATGGATAAGGCACTGGCCTCCTAAGCCAGGGATTGTGGGTTCGAGTCCCATCTGGGGTGATTGACAGCAGAGTGGCGCAGCGGAAGCGTGCTGGGCCCATAACCCAGAGGTCGATGGATCGAAACCATCCTCTGCTAACAGGCTTTTACTGGCAGTCTGACACAGTGATACAGATAAAACCACATTTGTAGTCACTGCGGATGGGTAACCAATGATTACAATGCAGCCTCTTCTTGGGGGTCACTCTCCACTCTGGTCCAATTGAGGGTGGTGGCTTTGTAAACTTCTGCTTTTCCCCTTGATGCGGTGTGTTTCCACAAAAGAAAAATCCAAATGCATCACTAGAAACCATGTGAAAACATTCACTCCTTTTATTGAGCAGATTTTTCTGGGGCAAGAGCAAGAGAGAGAAATGTCACTATGCAAGTCATGATGGACCTCAGTTCATCCATCCATCCGTTATCTATACAGCTTATCCGTCAGGGTCGAGGGGGGAGCTGGAGCCAGTCCCAGCTGACTTCGGGCGAGAGGCAGGGTACACCCTCCTAGACTGGTCGCTAGCCAATCACAGGGTCGACACATAGAGACAGACCTATAGACACCTATGGGCAATTTCGGAGGCACCAATTAACCTGCATGTCTTTGGATTGTCGGAGGAAGCCGGAGTACCCGGAGAAAACCCACGCAAGCACAGGGAGAACATGCAAACTCCACACGGAAAGACCCCATGTTCAAACCTGGATTAGAGCCTGGAACCTTCTTGCTGTGAGGCAACAGTGCTAACCACCGCACCACCGTGCCGCGACCTCAGTTCATTCTCCATCTATTTGCCACTAATTGAGCACACCTGGTAGTACACCTCGGACCGAGGTCGGATCACGTTCTCAGAGTTTCACCTCCTCTAAAAAAAAGTCTCAGCGTGGTTGTTTTAGTTCGCACCTGAGTGTGACGATTATGTTCACATCCTTCCAGACTAACAAGCACTGGTTGAATACACCCTAAGACAAGCCGGCGTCCACTGCAGCACGCAAGATTGGTTTGCACCTTGAGAAACAATGGTTGTAAATAGAACTGTTGTTCACAAAAAACTTCACAGGGTACCTTTAATTGTATCTCATGTGAAGCACCTGGAATGGTATCTTTATTAAAAGTGTTACATAAATAAAGGTTGTGATAGTTGTTTAAATGCGTATTACACATGAAGACGACTCTGACTCTAACTGGTGCTGTATTAACACATGAAAACATGTCTAGTGTTTCTGTGTACTTACCGTAACTATTTTCTTTGTCTTTCCAGTGGAGGCCCATTTTAAACACAAGCCTTAAGGACTGCGGGAAGCCACAACTCAGCCGGTCTCCTTCCAATCAGAGACAAGCCCAATGTGCGACCACAGGCCATGGCGCAAGGTGGTGGGGATGGGGGTGGGGATGGGGATGGGGGAGGGTGGGGTGGGATTTGGGATGAGCCGAGATGAGAAAAGATGAGTCAGAGGGACTCAAATGTATGTGTTTGTAGAAAAGCGTGGACTCTTTAACGGGACTAGGGGCCCATCATGGGGCCAAACGTTGGCGATCAGAGGCCAAAGCGTAGATGATGTCATCACTGTCGCGCCTACCAACCTTTGTGCTATACATTATCGTCCTTCCTTTCCCCTACAACAACCTCCCCCCCCTTCCGATTTCGTCTTGTGAATGGTTCATTCTACCTGTAATCTAATGTAAGTATGTAATCTAGAGTCATTTCACTGGTTGCTTAACAAAGACGATGCATTGTTAATTTATTGAATGTACAGTTTTGATGACAGTGGCTTACCGTGTGTGTGTGGAATCGTGATGTTTTTCGTTGAGGACGCTGTGAGGTTGAACCTCTGGCACTGAAACCCTGTTAAACCTGAACCTACAAAGTGCTGTTAACAACAAATATGCATAAAAACACACAAACTCTCAGTGATCACCGTCGCTGTTAACGTAGCTGGAGGTGGCTGATCTGCATCCACAGACAGGGTTCTTTTAAAACCTCAATCTGACAGCTTTTCTCTTATTCATTTGTACTGTTGATCATACTGAGTCATCGTAGACAGTTATTGCTGCTTTAAAGGATTGTAATGTGACAGGATTGTAATTTATATAACACTTCTACAACTATTTTATTTACGTTTTGCATCTCGTTTTAAGGACACATTGTTGTGTTGACCCTTAAATCACAGTGATAGTTTGTTTCATTCTAAAAATCTTAACATGAATACAGATGAACCTGAAATCAAAGTGGCAGTGTTGGATTTCATTTCATTCGTCTTTGGGACTACGTGCTGTACAAATGTGATACTTTTCAACTCAAGGTAGGTTGATTAAAGGCTAATTCATTGTTTTATTTATCACAAGTTGGGTCTAATTTCCATGCTTTTGGCCCTATTGCTAATAGTAACTTATTTCTTTAATTTGTATTTTTATATGGACATGTATTGCGGCCTTGTGCCACAAACAATGCACAAGCACTTAGCCTTCAGATTAACCTTGTGTTTCTTGCCTTGTCAGATTTGGTTGTGATGTCATTCTCGGATCTCAGCAATTACCTTGCTAAACTATAAAAGTAACACCCAAATTGAAATAAACCGCAGTTATCCCCTAAAGCCCTTGAAAGCTTCCTATTCTTTTCAAGTGTGTACGGTACGTGACACCACCTTCATGGAGGTGCAGTTAAGTCCGTTTGTCCAGCAGATGGAGATCTTCTGCCACATTAAAAAGGAGCTCAGGTCTTGTCACTGAGGTCAAATCTACACATGGTGAAACGCTCGAGTCAATCCATGCAAGAACATAAGCAAACAGGTGACAAATTAAAGGAATAGTGTGATATTTTGGGAAACTCTTCACTGTCTGGGTCTAGTTTTTATTGTTTAAAAATGTTTAGGTAGTTTTAAATTAGTGTTTATTAGTCTCAATATTAGTTTTAGTTTTCTTCTTATTATTATTATTATGTCAAAGCTATTTAAGAAGTTCAGAATTAATATTACAATGCAACTACAACACTTTGCGAAGACAACTGACTCCCAGTCATGAAAACATCCCAGTCTTAGTGATCATATGCACCAACGCCTTCTGAAGCGAGTTGTGTTGACAAATTTGACCAAATTGATTGATTGACAACTAAAGATTTATCCTGTACTATGTTTATTTTTTTAGTCAGTTTTTTAAGTACACAATATTGCTTCAGTTAGTTTTTATTATTTTGTACAAAACATTAGTCTTTTTTATTTCTGTGAACTTAAATGTTTTTTCAAACCTACTTTTAGTTTTTAGTTACCTATAATAACCTTGCTCTCCTGTCTGTGCAATAATAATAATAATAATCTATAGCACTGATTTAGCTCCTATAATCATGTTGGACTCGCAATGGAATAAAAAAAAAAAAAAAACACATTCTTCTGAACAGTCAAAACTTTGTGCCTACATTACCCACAATGCAGCTCAACCCATAGCACTTCACTCAAGAGACTGGGGCGTGTCATCCTAGTAGTAGCGAATGTAGCCTCTAACTGCTAAACTCAAGCAGAGGTCTGGTAAGCTCACTTCTGTCTAACTCCACACCCCCACATTTCTTCGTCTTCAGACATGTTCTCTTCACCGACTCAAATGACATCACTTGAGGCAACTGATCAGACTTCTTGCAGCTCCATCTGGAGACACAACTTTTGCTTGAAGTACAGTTTTGAGCCCGGAGGCCTCACTTTGCATAAAGACTGGAGGCTTTCATAAATCCTTATAGAGTACTGTCTTAACATTCCTTTTTGTTTACAGATTAAAGACACAAGATATTTATCGATTAATTCAAGTAATTATTAAATCTAATTTTGACGGTGTTGTATATTCATGCAATGCTTAGCTAATTTGACATCTGGCTGTAGCTTCAAATCTAACTCACAGGCATGGGAGATTGATCTTCTCATCACTTAGATAAATAGTGAAAAGACATGATGAATTGTTTAGTGCATATGAAAACAATCACACATCCTCACAGTCACTAGATAGTAGCCCAGCTGAACGCCTAGAGGAAACCACCATCATCAAGACACTGAATGAGGAGAAATCTTGAGGAGGAATGGTGTTCATCTGTCCAGAGACTTGGAGAATCTATGTTCAGGAGGACTGAAGCTGTTCCACAGGTACGTGGTGGCCAACCATCATGGTTTTTCCTTTGATTTGTCATCCATGTGTATGGACAGGGCCATTGCAAAAGGTGTGGTGCTGAAATATTTGTGTTACTTAAAAAGCCTGATACTGTTCACTTATTCTATATTACAGTAGACAGCACTCATCATCAGTCACTTGTAAAAGGAGATCACCATGTGTAGAGCTGCACACTCACAGCAGGAGAAAGTGTGAACTGGTCTGGTGGTGTAAATGTCACCTGATGATCTCGCCACTCTTACATAAACTTCCACATGCACACACTGGCTCTCCAGAGCCTTACGGAATTATGGGTAAATCAATGTTGCTTCTGTCTGGCCGTCTTGTTGTCGTTGGCAACCAGGTTGTCATGTTAAACTGCTCAGACAGTGAGCCACTGAGCTGCAGCAGGCAGGTCATACCCACACAGGAAGCGTTTAAAGGCGGGTGGGACCTCGGCTCAGTTTATCCTGAAGATAATATGGTCAGTGAGGTGCTAGCAAACATTTATTAACCGTTATTTTTATATTCTAACCATTTGGGGATTACATGTTCCCATGAGTTGAGAACATTATTTTAGTGTCGGACTTGTTCTTTAAAACTTTTAAACCCTTTCGGTCATTTTAAAAAACACATTAAAGTCAGAATCCATTCATGTCAATAAATCAAAGCCTTTTTCCGTTCCATAAGTCATTGGAGCATTTCTTATTTACAGTGCCTGGAAAACCCAATCCACCTGTCCTGTCCATCAGGCCCTGCAGCTGACAATCCAGCCAGAGCTGGGACTGTGAAATTAGCTAATCTCCTTGCAGGAAACATAGCAGGAGCAGCTGTTGGACTGAAGCAGGCTGGACATTAAGCAGCGGGGAGGAACAGGCCAGCAGTGAGAGCAAGAAGTCCAGCCCCAGGGAGAAAATGGCCTCATTGGTGCACCCCTTTCTTTTACGATTGTTCTATAGTTACGCTTTGTCAAGCCCTGTGCCTAAAGTCACCTAAATACATGAGAAAGAGGAAGGTATAACTGGGATGACTACCAGAGACTTTATTTACCTCAACTGCAGAGGGCACCAGGCCTTCATTTGAAAAAGCCGTATATTGGAGACAGGCCTTTATTTCTAATCCCTCTGTTTGATAAGTATTTAGAAGATACAGTCCGGCTGGGACATTAACACGCTGCACTGATTGAAATGCAGGTAATAACACTTAAAATGAATGATCAAGAAGATGATTTGCTAATAAATAAAAAAAGCATTTTTATATTCTTGATTTTTTTAATCAAGGTGATGGAATTGTAAATTATGTTTAACTGGCATGGACATTGTATAACAGGCACCGGTTTATTCACCCTAGTTTTTTCCTCTGGTCTTTACAGGGGCAGGTTTTTATTTGTTTGTGTTGACCACACCCCAGGCCATTATTAGAAACCTGGCTTTTATTTGACTGCCGACTTTTTTTTGAAGAATTATAGTAAACTATGCATGTAAGCACAGTATGTGACATTTGGATGGAAGTTCTCCTCGACACAGAAGTGATACACCACTCTCACTTGTCCCATACTGTTGTTTTTGGTCACAGCAGGCAGCTGTTTTCAACCAAAAAAACCTTAAAAACTAACTGTACACTACCTGTTCAGCAACCAAATGGTAGTCAGACACTAGTTGGCAACTAGCTGGTGAACATAGTGGAGCATTTAGCAGCTAAAGAGAGATATTTCCCTTAGGAGTCGGTGTCGACCAAACCGGAGCTAAAAGAGAGTGAATATTGGACTTAACTGTTAGATTTGTAACAAGGAACTGTTAAACTAACAAGTTATATGCAATATGTCAATGATGTGTTCACAACTTGTTTCTGTGGCCAAAAAATGCAGGTATTGCAGGTTGCAGACTTGAGGCTAAGCTTAATTAGCCATTAGGTTGGTTTTGTTATCTCTGGACAGAGACAAGAAAGCTTCTAGTCTTTATGCTGAGCTAAGCTACCTACAGACATGAGAGCAGTATAAATCTTCTCATCTATCTCTCAGCAAAAGAGCTACACTGATAACCTACATGGTTCATGTATGGTTCAAAACACTTTCCTGCCAGCTAAAAGATACTAGATAGAAGATAGAACCAAAAAGAAAGAAATAAAATACCTTCAGTGTTAGACTTTGGACCCCATTGATGTGAAGGTGGAGGTGCAGCAACCATTTTACTCAGCAAGATTAAGGGTGGAAAAACTGCTATTAAACCTGTCTTAAATAGTTGCACTCACATACCAAAATGTCATTAGTGTGGAGTTTTAATGGAACGTTTTCCAGTGCAGGTTTGTCACTTCTCAGTCTTTTTCACTCAGGAAAAGAGTCAAAACACTGAATCTTTGTTAATCTTATTTACACAACAATGAATGAATATCACAATATATTGATGCACAATGTGAGTAATTTGAATCTTTGGCATGGCAGCTGTTTCCTTCAGAAATCCATACTGGTCAAAACCTTAGCAATTGACTTTTAAGTCATCAAAGCTCCAGACATTGTCTTATATAGCGTTAAAGCAGGCCGCTCTTCTGTTCTTGTCATTAAAGTTAAACTTCTGGGGGTGTCCTCCTCTTCAAGGCCTTGTGAGTGTTGTGTAGATAGGCTGCTCCCAGCCAGAGGGAGGACTGTGCGGAGGTGGTGCCAAGGCCAGGCTGTTGATCAGCGGCGTGGCATAAGGCCTGCGAGAGGAGTGAAAGTACGGGTACTGATACAGGCTAGCAGGGTACCCAGGGAAAACACTGTAGAAACTGGAGCTTTGAAGGTCAGTGTAGTCAGATTGGTTGGTGGAGGATGAGGAGGATGTGGAGGAAGGGCAGACGCCCGTACTGAGGGCGGTGTACTCGGGTTGCGGCAGTGGAGGAGTGGAGGTGGAGGAGCTGCTGTAGTGACCTGGGCTCATCTGCTCAGTTTTAATCTGAGGTTTTTGGCTGGTGTCCTCGTGGAGCCCGAGCGTGTCACGACTGCAAGAGGATGGTGGGACTCCGGTGGGAGTCCCACTTTTGGGCGTCCAGGTGGGAATGCCATGGGAGTGAGAATGGATGCTGGGTAGGATGAATGATCCAGAAGGGTTGTTATGTCCATGGGTGGTGTCTGATGAGGTTGGTACCGCGGAACTGTGGCTGTTGGGAGGGAGGTACTGGTCGAACTCATGGACATCGAATCCGTCGATGGTGCTGATGACGTCAGTGCTGAGCTCTGAGATGTCCACGTTACTAAAGTCAATGTTCTGACGGATGGTCGGAGGAACGCAGCCGGAGCTGCTGTCCACAGGCCGTTGACCCTCATGTTTGTTCCCCATGTGGAGGTCGGTTTTAGGGGTAGTGGGGGGTGTTGGAGGTCCGTGAGACTGACCTGGAAAACCAAAACCAAACAAACACCAATCGATATTTGCATGCTGAAGCAATAAAGGTAAAAAGTGTATTAAAACGGAAGGTCTGTGTGGTATTAGTCATCTCACCTGTCCTGTCTGGATGGTAATGATGGTGCACCTCCCCTGTGCCGGGCAGCCTGGCCACCCCTGGTTCTGTCTTATACAAGCCCTGCAGATGCTGCTGCTGGACCAGTCCAGGTCTGCAGTCCCCCTGTCCCGGTTTGTTGCTCTTGCGTCTCCGAGGCTGATACTTATAGTCTGGATAGTCTTTCTTGTGCTGCAGCCTCAGCCTCTCCGCCTCCTCGACGAAGGGACGCTTTTCTGTTTCAGAAAGAAGTCTGAGGACGAGTGGAATGAGAGGAACAAATTAGAATCACATGGGATTTCTCAGCTGCCGTGGCTCTGTGGGTAGACAGACCAAAAACTTTTAGAGCATCCATCATCTGTTGGAAGTCATTGGCGCCTCTTTTTTTCTCCAGCCATGGACTCAACCTGTGGCGGAACCAGGCCGTCAGATGGGCAGGGGCAGACTGCACGCAGTGGGGCACCAGCATGCACATATTCGTGATGCATTCATGGTGAAACTACCTGTTCAGACTCTGCCCTCTACAGTTATGTAGACCCCATCTTCACGTGACCCACACAGACTGTAGTCACATTTTTGTTTGTTTTTTATCTCACGCTAATGTAAAATGAACTGTGTCTATTTGTCCATTATAAATCGGCGTTGGATCCTTCCCAGGTCAATAGGGGGGAGTAGTAGTAGTAATGGCTTTACCCACAGACTGCTAGCTTCTTATCATTCTGTGGGGAACGATGAGTCCGAGCAGTAACAAACCTGCAACATACGCATGCTGGCATGGCACTCCTGATCTCTGATAAACATTCACATTGATTAACTTCTTATCTCAATAACAAAGCTTGTTTTCTCTAAATTAATTATGCAAATACAGCTGTTCTTGGCTTCTGTATGTAAAAGTTCCAAACCCTGGTTAACACTTAGATTGTTTTATTATGTGACTAAGGTTTAAACTACACCAGCTTTTAACCACTTTCAACCATTTTGAAGCACATACTGTAGACGCCAACTAATTTTTCAGCTTGTGGGACAGCTAATGTGGCACAGCATCACATTTTCTGCACTGGAGGGACACCCTAGAGGGCACTTCATTGTTCAAAGTGCACTTTTTTTAACACTGGAGCATAAAATGCTTTTTGCTGGAAAGCTATATGTACTTACTGGTTATTTTGCAGATTAAGACTTTACACACAAAACATATGATGAGCTAATACGATATGATCAATTGTTATAGATTAAGCTAATATGGTAAATGAAGTAAAATAGAATGTTATAATGAATTATTATTACTGAAATGCATTTTGCTGATAATACTCACATGCTTTCACTGACAATTTCAGTGCAGAGCTTTACTTGTAATGGAGGTTTTTATATATTAAGGTATTATTAGTTTTACTTAGTAAAGGATCTTCCTTCTTCCTCCTTCACTGGCTGCATTTTAAATTCAGTCAGATAACATTAGAAAGTGACCAGTTGTGGATTCAGCGACACTTTTATTGAGCAATGTTTTAGTACTAAAAGTAATTACTTAAAAGTGTTTACTGCACATGCTGGAAAAGCACAATCAACACTCTTTGAATGCCACCCCCACTGTATTCTTTTTTTTTTTTTTAGTACTCCCATCGATCTTTTTACTTGTATTTATGCTCAATTTGAGCGATTTAGTCATAATTTGAATATTTAATAACTTTATTAGGTTTCAAAATTCTCATTTTAGAAATAAATTCACTGCGAGAGACCAGGAACTCTAAACCTGAACTGTGGCCTTCAGATTCAGCTGCATGAAATACAAACTGCTCTCTAGTAAAAGCTGAGAGTCTCTAGTTGACCTCCAGCACCCACCGCCACAGTTTGCCCAGCGTCTTGCTGAGCTCCGCGTTGTGCAGATGAGGATACTGGTCCGCCAGCTTCTTCCGCGCTGCCTGCGCCCAAACCATGAACGCGTTCATCGGCCGTTTCACATGAGGTTTGTTCTTCAGCCCTCTGCCCCCCTGGGAGGGCATCGGTACCAGCGACCAGTCGTAACCTTTCAGCACTTGCGACACCGCGTCGCGGATGCAGGCGGGGAAGCGCTCATCCTCCACGCTGCTCTCCGGTCTGTAGGTAGTCCCGGGCGGGCGCGCTGCCTCCTGCGCGTCAGGCCCTGCTGGAGAGGTGGGGGGCTCTGAATCCGATCCATGCTGGGTCATGGAGCTCTCGCTGTCTGTTGGACTGTGCGGATGGTCTGTCAGTGACTTGTTCTCCTCTGTCATTCTTGTCGGTAAAACGTTGCTTGATGGATTCCCGAAGAACTCTCCAAGTGCGTAATTGCGCACGCGTGTGGGAGCCTGTAGGAACACTGTTTCACCCCGAAATCAAGTACAGTCCCAAATGTCTTGTCTTGAACTTGCCATTCCTCTCTCTTTAATCCTTCCTCACAGCCAGGCAAAGTTTGAGGAGCCTCTATTTTCTCTATAACACTTTTCGCTCTCTTCATAACTTGCGTCTCTCCACCCCTCGTGTCCTATTGGCCTTGGCAAAGTCTTTATGCCTCCTGGTTTGGCATAACGAAGCAGGAGGAGTCAGCGGATTGGTAATAATCAATATTAGCCTGCATTTAGAATTTTAAACAAAATTTTACGACTGCATGAGTGGAGAGAGGGTAGTTATACACAATAAAATACCCCCCACGACTGGATTTGATTTGTCCAAGTTCCGTGGCGGAAATGAAGTACTTTACACGTTATGCTATTTTAAGATAAATAGCCTACTTGTGATTCACAACTCTTCACAGAGAAATTAATCTACAAAAGAAGAGCTCACAATGTATCATGCTATACACTAAAGTTAATATGTATAAATACGGACTTCAAAATTGCTGCAACTTGAGCAAGCACAACATTAATATGCTGCTATACTAACCTATATAATACAATATAATGTAAATAATATTACACTCACCGAGGGGTCACTGCGTTCTCTATGAGTTCTCTTGTGAGTGTGTTTTAGATTTTATACAAAGGTTTTGTTACTATTAATATTAATATTATTATTATTATTATTATTATTATTATTATTATTATTATTATTATTATTATTATTATTATAGCAGTAGTAGTAGTAGTATCGTGTTTTTGGATTCGTATAATCCATATAATAATACTAATAATACTACTACTAATAATAATACTACTACTAATAATAATAATTACGCACTTCCGCATCTGCTCGGTCACGTGGCCGTGAGGTCAGCGAACATGGCGGCCGCCGGTGACGGTTCGGAGAGCTCCGTTAGGAGAAGACGCGTCGTTGGCGGCAAGGCGGAGGCGAAGTGTGCGGACAGCAGTGAAGAAGATGGAGCAAACCCCAGCGAAGAGCCGGCCGGAGAGAGGAGCCCTCCGTCCCTCCACACCGGGACTTTCTGGCTCACTCGCATCGTGCTGCTGCGCTCCGTCGCCTTTATTTACCGTGAGCATGTTGACGTTTCCTGCTGCCCAGCAAGCTTTCCAGTCAGGGTCTCCGGTCCTCCGAGGCCAGAAAGACACATGGAGTCACTGTTGCGTTTAGAGATAAAACGTCAGCTGAAAGTTTGTTCATATCCTGTTTTTAGTGAAAGCGTGTCTCCCTGTCTTCAGCCCTCACGCTCACTGTTTGTCCTGTCACTCATCATGAAGTGAGTCCAGCTCTAAGCTGCTGTGGCCTCTCTCTGTCCACAGTCTGCACTGATACACCATCTAATGTTTAATATGTAGGAAACATCTCAAAACGTCCAGTGACAGTGAGTGTTTTTTAAAATTAAAGTCATACCTCTTTCTATTTCAGTGTATTCAGTATTTTAATGATGCAGGAGGACGAGATGGAGCTTATTAACTGCTTTATATATTGTTGGGTAGTTTTGTAGGTTTGTGGGGAAACCACCTCAACTTCCGGTGCAAGTGATCTGCCCTCCACACTGACTCTGCCAACCTGTCTTCTCCTCTCCTTCCTGTAGTTGTGGCGTTCAGCGTTGCCTACAACCAGAACAAGCAGCTGATCGGCGAGCGTGGCCTAATGCCCTGCAAGAGCTACCTCAGCAGCGTCAAGCGCTACGTGGGGGGGAAGATAGGCTTGGCAGCCTTCGCGTACACACCCTCCGTCCTCTGGTTGTTGGACTGGAGCGACATGGATGCCAACCTGGATGGCGTCGCCCTGGCGGGGATGGCGCTGTCCGCGTTCGTCCTGGTGACGGGAATGGCCAATATGGTGATCATGGTTACGCTGTGGGTGCTTTACCATTCCCTCGTCAACGTGGGGCAGCTGTGGTGAGTCTGGAGTGTACACATGTGCAGGAAGGGGATACACGTCAATGACAAGAACTATGCAGTTAAATGATCAGAGTCAGTTCTCACAAATGTTCATCTACATATTATCCTGTACATGTGCTTTTATTCCCTTATATCATAGGGATAAAGCTGCAATAGTTAACATTTTCTACATAAGCAAGTGTGAAAAGGATCACTCAGGATCCCACAGAGCATTATGACCCAACTTTGGAGTTGTCCTCAACTTTAAGGACCCTTTGAGTCTATTTTCATTATTCTGGTTTCCTGGCCCACATCTCTCCTCTCTTTGGTACTGCGTCCAGCTGCAGAAGGAGTCAGAAAAAAAAACAAAACTCTGATCAACCCACTGCACAATAACTGCCCAGCAGATAGCAAATAGATGAACACAGCGGAGTGATATTTTTCTCAGGAGTTGGTGGAGACCAAAAGCAGAGCTGAGAGGCGAACGTGCTAGACCAGGGGGTGCTCACGCTTTTTCGGCTTGCGAGCTACTTTTAAAATGACCGGGTCAAAATGATCTACCTACATTAAAAATGCTAAACATATATTTATTTATATATATCCTGAGTATACTTTATATATCAGAATCAGAATCAGAATTACTTTCATAATCCCCAGGGGGAAATTGCTTTTTGTTACACACAGCTCCAAAAGAATAAGAATAAACTTCAAACACGAAAGTAATAATAATGATAATAATAATAATAATAATAATAATGATACAAATAATACCACTACTACTAACTATAATATATAACAACATGTACACTCAGAGTGAGCTGTATTATATAACAATAATAATAATACAAATAATACCACTACTATAATATACAATATATGTTGGCGTACACTGCATAGCTGCAGCTAATGTAACCCTTGGTATTACACATGAAAACTGACAGCAGTAATGCACATAGGTGACAAACAGTGATGTAACCCTCAATATTGCACGCAAGTGACAAGAGGAATTGGAACATTCAGTACATTTATGGTCACTACCTTCCTCTGATGACTTGCACTGAATGGAGTCAAATATCCCTTCCTATCCCAGAGTATCCCTTCTTACTAACTAGGTCACTAGCTGGAGTTTTGCAGTAGTTACCGCGTTTGACCGCGCATGTCCCTGCCCGCGACCCGTAGCAGAGAAGAGATCTGAGACTGGCCGCCCTGTACGTCGATCAAGTCGCAAATGCCAGAGGGAGGATACATCCATTAATTTATTTTCTAAACCGCTTAGTCGTAATAAGGGATGATTTTTACTACCGGTCGATCGCGATCAACGTATTGGGCACCCCTGTGCTAGACAATATGAACACATAATTTCAAAAACAGTTTGATAAGTTGCTTTAATTAAAATGAATAAATGAATATCTGCTTTGCCATAATTTCCTTTTAACTACGTCCTACTAGTGAGGATCGAAAAGTGTAGTATTTTCTGCCGCCCCAAGGTGCCAACAAAATCAATTATCGCAGCTTTAAATGAATAAAAGAATCTTCAAATTTGTCAAAATCAGCCCTGTGTCTTTGTAGTCACTTATTTAAACGTTAATCAGTTTTTTATTATTTCTCTTTCTAGGTACTCCTTCGGTGAGTGAACTTCAAGGTCAACACCAAGTGCATCACAGTACCAGTTCTTTTGTTCTCCCACATCAAATAGAAGAAGTGGATTTGAGGGAAAGCGTTTATGCGAGACACTCAGGTTTGGATTGTTTATAGCGAAACCGACGTGGTTAAGTCCCTCAAACCAAACTTCCATATGCACTGACCTCTTATGACATAAGGAGGTTTAAGGCGGGCCGAGACGGGTACCCAGTGTGATTTTATGGGGAACTGGTGAAAGCAAATCTTATCCTTGAAGGCGTTTCATCCTGGGGCCGCAGGCAGCTGTAGCGTGATGGATCATAGCAGTAATACACTACAATCATTGCACATAAATCTGCTCTTATGTCTATGCTTCTGAGTCTCATTGCCAGCCTTTCTCGTGATTGTTCCCCGATGCATTTACGGTCTGTGAAGGGGTGAGAACACAATCACTTCGGGCTTCAAACTGTCATAGATGTAATACTAAAGAAGGGGGGGGGAGAAAGGAAAGAAGTTAGAAAGGATAAATAAAAGGTTACACGCAGGGCTCCGGCCCAGATAAGTGGTGAGGTCAGTGGCAGCTCTGTGATTGGTTAATTACACTTTGTAGTCGCCGACGCCAGGCTAATGTCTGTGGTTGGGAACTGCGGCTTCTATTTCTCTTTTTTAAAAACAGAATTTTCTTTTTCTCTCACTCTCACTGCCTTTCTCCACCACTCTGATTTTCTTTTGGACCTATTATCAACCTATAGCTGACAAAAACGAGCTATTTGGGACCAGGCTATTTCTGGGAACAAAAGCATTTATCCTCTTACGTCACAGATGCTTTAAATGTTTGACTTCGCTGCAGAGTAACATCTTCATCATCGAGCAACGGAGAGCAGGCTGTACCCAGAATGCCTTATGGCGGTGGAACAGTTGATAAGCGTCACCTGTCAATACACTCTAATGAATCTGTCCTCTAGACCTCTGAGGGTCCTCAGCAATACAGCCGCCGAGTGTGAAGTCAACAGAGACTCTGATTCATACGTAACATTTGGCACAGATGTTCGCGCGCCATTCAGGATGAATTAGGACCTGTACTGATCCTTACCTATTTTCTAGTGTCCCCTAGTGCCAATTAACCAATGTCAGTATTCTAGCATAACATCAGCATGTGAGCATACTGACATTAGTGTTTATCTGTGAGCGTCTAAGTAAACATGGGCAAAATAAGCGAGTAAGTAAGCACTTTGAACCATGTTTTTAAGATGATTCATTGTTTTAAGCAGCACCAAGCAGATGTTTCTGTGGAAAAATGAGTCAGAATCACTGCATGAGGCTAATTCAGAGAGGTCTGTCCGTCTCTGCTGACCAGAGATTTATCCTCTTCTAATCTATCAACCTAAATACACAAGTGTGTCCTTATATGTATGAATTCAATTGATTTCATCTGCTTGGCGTCGCCTTCGTTAAGAGAAATACTTCCTACAAATGATATCCTGCTGATTTGTCCAGGTTGGGAGAGTCAGCTGCTGGAGACGGGCTTTCTGGCCATTTTCCTGTGCCCGCTGTGGACTCTGTCCCGGGTCCCCCGACGCTGTCCCCCCTCCCTCATCTGCATCTGGACCTTCAGATGGCTCATTGTTCGCATCATGCTGGGAGCTGTGAGTAAAACACTTACCATACACAAACATAGAAGGGTTCGCTGCATCTCTCGGCCCATCAAAACTGGAGAGCACGACTGCTTTGACGGAAAACCACAAAATGTTTGCACGTGAGCTCTTGCAGCGGCTGTTACACTTGTCAGACACAATAAGAACTAATTAATTGGCGATTAATTAGAAGCTAAAACCCATTCACTGCTGCCAGCGCCCTGACTAACACATTTCCTGTGGGGAGATCCTGCACAGACACTGATAATATTTCTGTCTTGGAGGAACCAGATTTGTTGTAAATTGTAAATTCAAGCCGAAAGGCTCGTACTGTACATACACACCTGAGCGCATCAAGCAGGCCACTACGGAGAAAGAAAACCATTTTGCTACAGTCTAATTTCCCAGGGATATTCCAGTGTTTGCCCTCCCGAGTTTAGATCGCCACTTTTGGAGCTATAAAACGCTGCCAGTATTTGGAATTCCAACCCAAATATACGGTCGGCTAAACAGCACGTCCGGTTGTTTGACAGTTTCCATGGTGACCACCGGCTCGGTTTCAGCTGCCAATCATTGCAGTTACCACAATCCCTATTAGGACCATGAAGAGAGCTGAAACATGAGGGGGGCCAGTGCAGCCCCGTTTGACTGTGAAGGTTAACAGTGGTGAAAATCCCATTTTTATTCAGCAATATGCGAAGTCACTACGGTGTTCAGAGTTTCAAAAGTTTGACAGATCACCTCATCTGCACTCGCTCTTACAGAATCGTCGATTGTTAGGTTGTTTGCTGTGTTCTGAAGGGTAGACGGAAATGTAAAATGTTGGCTGTCATGATTTTTGGCCCCTGACTTAATATGTTAGTTAGCACAAATCTTGGTTACATTTTGGAACAGAACATTTGATACTGTAGTGTACGTATTAATGCATGAATCTGGTGTTTATATTGAATTAGAAGCTCACAATTGGAGAGAAGCAATTTCTAAAAATGACTTTCAAGCAAAGATGGCTGATGGTTCCAGCTTCTTGAATATCAGAATGTACTGCTTTTTTTTTCTTGTTTTAGATTGCAGTAAACTAAACTGATAATCAAACAGGTTTTATATATTTAATGTCCACGACAGTTGGCTTCTATCCTACTTATTTTCTAGTTTTGTCTTCATTGTTGAATAGATATTGCATTACTGTGTAGGTCCTGCTTGTGTGTTTGAACGTTTGCATGGCTCCTTCTCCTCCTGTGACATTAACAGGAGGTGTCGGTGTCAGACTGTGTGCAACGGTTTCCAAGGAGTTACCATAATATGCTACAATCTTCAGAACAGATCACTTTCAGCCCAACTGGATGAGCAGATGAGATTTTGGTGATAATCCAGGTCTGGAATTTTCACAATGAGATTTTCATTTTTTGCTGTAGTTTAAATCAATGCTGCATTCAAGTGCTGGCAAGAATGTCAGACATCCAGAACCTAGCATTCACATGCTATTTTGTCACGAAATCAAATCCAGACGTCAAACAATAAACAATGAAAACTGTCACACAGGCTCAGGTTTTCTCTCAACTACTAAGCCACGCGTCTTTTCCTCGTACTTGCTCCGTGTGAGGAGTTCTGCGGAGAGTTTGCTTCACGTGTGCGATGAACACACAGGTGATTCTTGGATGGTATGTTTGCACATACCTTACAGAGACAAATGTGATGCAGCAAGACTCCTCTGACTCCGTCACAGTGACTCTGTTGGCTTAGCAGCTCAGCAGTGTTAAGTCCATCACAGTCCTGCCACAGTCCCTCAGTGTTTTGACCCACCCTTGATCCACCACTGCTGTGTGACTGCTACAGGGGTGCTGCTGGTGAGGACCCAGGACCCCTCAGTTGTAGGGAATGAGCGGGAGCGGGGCTGGATGAGCCCACCCATCACGTTTTTTTGGGTAGCAACACGACTAAGACGTTACCCAAGCTGCCATATGCTGTCTGCAGTGTGTACATGCTTTAATCTCTGATGCCCCCGTCTCTGCCACAGCATCATGGCACACACATCTCAATGAGGGAATAAAGTATTTTTTTTCTAAATGTATTAAGAAGAGTAGCTTATATTACTACTTGGGTGGCTCATCATATCATGTGTCTTTAAAGAGCGAACAGTACCGAGAGTGGATCCCTTTTAATATAGGACTCTGTAGATTAAAAGAGAAATTCAATATCCTCTTTGCTTCTTTTGATAAAACAACAGCATGAGCTAAAATAGATGAAGCACTGCCTCATATGGGATGTAATTGGCTCACTACGTCAAAAAGAATTTCCAACACACACACACCAGTGGCCCAGCAGGTTGCCCAAACACAACCAGTTCCAACATATGGCTGCAAAAGTGAAAGAAATGTGAGATGACCATATGTTACGCTTAACAAGAGTTCACATTGAGAATATTTGCCGTTTGATGGATTAATTAGCTTCATTAGTGTCCTCATTAACGTGGCTGGATATGTCTAATATATCACGAACATGGCTCTGGAACGTTAAGCAGCCATTGGGCCTCCTGACTTGAGCTGCGGCAGCTCTCTCACATCAGCGGCCTGTGTGGGTAATCGGGCGACACGCTCCGAAATGTGCAGCTAATGCGATCTGATGGGACCGTGTTGGCTCATAAACTGTGAGATACAGTAAATATTCTGAAGAACAATTAACCATGTTTACGTAAGGGCAGGGCAACAAGCTGTATTTTTAAATGCTGATTAATATGCAGCCTCATTTCTTTTTCCCTGTAAATAAATCAGCTCAAGGTTTCAGTTAAGTTTAGTCTTGTAGGATGTGGTTATGCTGTTTGATCACTCTGTTAGGGCTTACTTACAGCCTCTCACCTATCCGCCACACCACTGTCTTCATCATTTTAAAGACCATGAGCCTCTCTTCAGATCGGTCCTTTTAACGCTACAGCCTTTTAGTAGTACTTTCTTACCTCCTCTAGTCTGTCGTACCAGGGCTTCATTTCTAATATGCCACCAAAATGTTTAAAGCAGGCTAAATTAATTGATAAGGGATCACTCCTCTTTACTTGCTAGCAGCTTTCTGATAGCACAGCGAACACCTGCCTCAAAGAAACATCTTAGGAAATAAGATGATATTGTGGCTTTTTCATGATCACATGAGAAGATTAATTGAAATCCTTGTTCATCTAGCACACAGATAGGTATTTGATTTATTTTTTTTTAAATCACAGAATGAGTTGCCTTTGCACATTTCTTGAGAAGAGTTTTTAAACGGTTCATTTTTCTGTTTTCCTGCCGACGTTTACGAGCTTCCTGTTTAAAGTGCTGCCATGGTGACCGTGAAGTGGATTTCACTGCTGGCAGGAACATCTCTATTAAACACTCGGGTTGGAAAGGCTACGCTAGGTGTGGAGGTTTGGGTGTTGGGCCTGGGATTAGAGAGGTGCTGTGAGAATGTGTTTTGTGAGTGCAGATCAGGTCGGTTTGCCTGTTGCTAAGGATTTTGGGATATACTGTAGCGCCGCTGGCGCGCAGACTCGTCTAGGGTGTTACCTGACCGGCTGGAGTGGATAGGTATGATAAATATTGGTGGTAACAAAGACTTTGAGGTGTATAAGTGTCGCTGACAATGAGGTCCTATGATCTTGCTTTACTGCTGCTGCACAGTCGCTCTGACCTATTTAGACAAATACAGTTTCCACCTGTGAGAAGTTTTCTGAGAAGACTTTTGTTTTGTAGTGCTCCAATTAGATTCTACTTCCTAATGTTTATGGAGAATCATCTGTAATGCTAGAACAGGACTGAGCCAGATAAAAAATGGTGTAATAGATGAGGCTTTCATGCAAATTAGGATAGCTAATGTCAATTTATGTAATTATTTTTCTGAAACCTAATCTGCTTTCTTACCCCTATGTCTCTTCTCCTTTTTCAAGTTTTAAAATATTAAACCTAAACCTGGAGCCTCAGTCAAAAAAATAATCAGAAGTGAAAACATTTAATCCGGAGTAACAATTTAAATCAGCACCAGAAGCGTGCTGTAAACACATCACTGACATATTGGGAGTTAGCCAGTGCTTCTTTGCACAACTAAAAGACAAGCAGCAACATGAGCTCTGATCTGGAGTCATGCTTCTGTCTGTCTGATGAATTGCTAACTGCTCCACCGTGTTCATCAGCTAGTCGCCAACGGCCTGCCCGCTGTTAAAGCTGGGCTAATACCGTACAGTCAGCTTATCACAGCCGTTTTGCCGAAACCTGCTGCCTTCTTCAGCTGAAAGTGCAGATGAGGGCTGAGCGAGCGGACCGTAACGACAGACAAAACCAGAACGATGAGCTGAAAGACGCTGAAAGGAGCCTGACTGTGTCCGTCAAAGCGCTGAGTCTAAGAGCAGGACGGTATGAGTGAAGCCCTGCTGTGGTGCTCCCACCCTGGCTCCCGCTTTCTTTTTTGAAACCCTGTTTTTCTTTGTTGGGATCCAGAGTAAAGCTTCGCTTTGCCAGGCCCTCACACTGAAATGCCACGGTTAGCCTCATGTCATACGCATTTTTATATCAGTGCACCTGGAAGACAGAACGTGGTCTTTACCTCAGTCGTTTTGGAAAAGCACAGAGCTCCTCTTTTTGATGCTGGAGCACTTCTCACTGTGGCTTATTGGTGTAACATGCTGACACAATGTTTCATCTCTGGTCTGGTGTTGAAGCTGATGGAACATTCATCATTCCGGATTATTTCTTTTGAAAGACGAGGAAGTTGTCCACAAATTACACAGGTCTAGCAAACCCTGGCCATGTTTTTTGATATACATTTTGAGGAGAGTGCGAAAACGGTGTAGAAAAGTATTCCTTAAATCGCTCGTAATTAAATCTCAGTGGTCTGCTTCCCCAAAATGTGCTGAATCCACATCAGTGTCCTCTCCCCGGTGGCTCCGGGTCTCTACATCAGGTTGTAGTTGATGACATTTCAGGATCTCATGACTGAATTGGATTATCGGCAGCATCTTCGGCCGCCTTATCTCAACAGCCAACAGCTGCAGCCAAGCTCATAATCAGAATGAAATGTCCTGGGTTTTCTAAATCTGGTTAGAGGCGTTAGCGGGCGATTTATTCCACATTCCATGCCAACCAAATGGTGGGCTGATGTGTCAATATTGACAGGCTCGTGTCCTGGATAGCAGAGTATTTGCTTAGTTCATGGTGAAAAACAGGCCGGGGAGCGGAGGACACATTTCTCTGTGTTTCTGGTGAAGTTATTTACTATTTCTTGTGTGAAAAATCCCTTTCGCAGGCACTCTGTCTTTTTAAATTGAATTTATCCATACTTTTGTGAATAACTATTACATTCATCATCATTTTTATCATCTGCCTCATCTATCTCATTTAGAGATTTCCATCACTTCCTGTAGGTCAGAGCAGGCCTAGAGGTACGGAAACATCTCTCTATTCTCATTTTTAGGACCAGTGCTCCTGCTTAGTTCCTAACAGCCTCAATGGTTAGATTCATCAGTGCTTATTGAGAAGCTATATGTGTAGGTCTCTGCTAGTGAGACACAGAGCTGAGACCGAGAGTGCTGAAGGTCAGAGCTGCTAATGTGTTCAGACGCCAAGCGAATTAGATTTGGTCCTTTGTGATGCACTGGACAGGTGACTGAAATGGATCATCATGGCAACATGTGCTAAACAGGAGTGGTGCAGGGCCAGCGATATACTATAAAAAAGGCCTCATGAATGACAGCAGGTGTGGTGGAGTCACGTCAATCACTAATAACGGTGGCTGGATTGTCACTTCTCTTCTCTCCCTCGCCTTCCCATCACAGCGCTGTTTCTATAGTAACAACATCCTCGGCTATAAGTGGGAACTTTCTAGTAAGTGGTGTAGTATTTTACAGTTTTTTAATGTTCGGGCCGTGGGCAGCGTTCAGTGTTTGCCTTTGCTGTTTACAGCGATATCAGAAAAAAGCATCTAGTCTACAGCTCTGTGAGGCTCTACAAAAAGTGATGATTTGTGCTAAATGATCACATTCAACTTCTTTACGTTTGCCGTGTTCGCATGCTGCTGTTTTCTAATTAGCACTAAAGTATGGCTGTGGCTGAAAGGAATCATTAATTTTGTAGCTGTTTGGTTAGCGGGTGAAATATTTTTCAAGCTGGTTTGATTTTAAGCCATTTAGGGGAGACCGGGGTTTGTTGTCACATTTTTTTTTTTTACTCTCATGTGAATTGCTCACCAACCACACATCTTACACTGATCAGTCCTTCATTAGAGGGAGGCTCGTTTTCAATCACTTTTCAATTGAGTAGAATCACCATCGCTGTAAAACTCAGTGTATCTGTTTGATTTGTTAAAAACCACGATGTGAATCAGGATTATGTCTTTGAATTATTTTCTGTAATGACAAGTAGAATGAAGGAATTTACAGCGTTGAAACAATCAGTGTAATAGTTTCTGAACAAGTCATTATGAATAGAACATCTAATGGATGTCACAGGTGTGACAGTCAGCCTCACCTTGACAAAAGCTGATCGTTGTTTTTAGCCTCGTAGGCTAAAGGCAGCAAGGCTAATGTTAGCGTCTGTCATCTGCACACTACATCTAAAGTACGGTCGGGTTACGACGGAGGGTTTTAGCACATAAACGTTTTCAGGTTTTATCTGGTGGATTTCTCCATTGTTACTAGACTGGACTTAGGTCCTATGCACACATGATAGATGCTAGAAACAAAGTTCAGTAACTTTCAGACACTAGTGGGTCGGTCCATAGCCTAAAAACAAACATAATATCTTAATCACATTGTCTTTTTACTAATTCTTATTACTAATGTCCCCAATGCAACCTTCAGCGTTGCTGATACAACGATCACGTGAAGAGTCCATATGAATGACCCCATCCTCTGGTATTCATAACATCCAGGTCATCCTTTTCCAATAGGTCCAATTGGAGTTGCAGAAAACACATTCACAACTAATTTAAAACAATTTAATGTGTTAATGTGCACACAAACGAAAAAAAAAACCCAAAACCTTGACTCCTGAAAGGAAGACTGTAATTGCGTGGAGGGAAGAGGAGACATTTTTTACATTAGCAGAATTACATTATTTTTTTTTTTTAGCTGTTATTAGATTATATGTAATGTATAAATGGCAGAATGGTGACTGATAATTAGTTGCTCATGAATTGGCCCTGACCTTCATCAACACTCTGTGCCCAAAATCACTCCCTTGCTAACTCAGTCGCTACCTCCTGTATAGAAGGATATACAGGGATATAGACACTTGGTAACTTAGTCTGTAGCGGGCGGTAAGTAGAGATTTTGGACACTATTAAATCATCATAATATAGTGTCATCATTCACAGGTGTAGTGTTGCTTGACTATTTTTTCACACCTATAACCATTACACTGATGTTTATATTATTTATACTAGTGTCTGTCTTTGTCTCTCTAATATTACCTGCTGGTATGAACAAGTGTACTGGTTAATTCAGACCAGAAGAAATAGCACAGTCGCACCACACTGCAGCTCTCTCCCTTCCCTCTCTTCACCTCATCCTTCTTACTTTATGCCCTCTCAACTCATTTAATCCGCTCAGCTTTGATGTGGTTTTCTGTATGGATCACAGATTCTTACCTAGAAATGATCACGCCGCCGCCTCTGCCCTCTGTGTCTTAGCTAACAGTGCAGTAGCATAATTGGGAGTTGAGTCATTTATTAGAGAGGTTAGTGCTGCTATAGGTCCTCTTTTGAATGCTCTTCATGTCTCTATTTTCCTTTAGCTGTTCTCATATCTGAAATGTTATCTGTCACGTCTTAAACAACAGTTTTATCAAGGTGCGTTTGACAGAACGTGTTCCATTCATGTCTGCATGTGGACGAGGGTAAATCTTAATCAGGTTTTATTCCTTTTGGTGCATTTGAGCTGAATATGAGATTTGAATGACTGCAGCCTGTAATCTGATTTTCTAATGAACTGTTGATGGTTGCTTATTTGACCTCATTTACAACAGCACAAGTCGCTGAGTACAGTGCAAAGGTGCTTTATAAATAGTAACATGCTGGTATGTTTTCTGTGTCCTTGTTTTTTTTTTTTTCAGGGTCTCATTAAAATCAGAGGCGACAAATGCTGGAGAGACCTCACCTGCATGGACTATCACTATGAGGTAAGTGTACTGTGTGTGTGTGTGTGTGTGTGTGTTTCCAGTGCGTAGCATGTTCCTGCACTGTGTCTCCTGCTATTGAGTTGGCTGGTTACAGGACATAAAGCAGATGATCGCTCTCAGTCTCTGGCCCTCCATCTATAGGTCAGTTAAACTGATGAACCTGCTCATCAGCCGCTGAGCTTTGCTTTCTGTCCTCCTTGACATTTTGGAGTTTTTCCAGCTTCCCTTTCAAAAGCTTCCTCAAATTCTAGACTACAAATTACAAAACCTGATGGCAGTCAATTACTTAATATTACTTTTCATGAAAAGGAAACTATAATTTGTTATTGAATTGAATTGTATTATTCATTATATGATGAATAAAACAATTCATGAAAGCAGTGATCCTACAGGGAGAACATGCAAACTCCACACAGAGAGGCCCCAGCCAGCTGGTGGGCTCGAACCCAAAACCCTCTCACTGCCGCTAACCACTGCACCACTGTGCCGCCTCACAATGGACAGTCTGCAAGCTACACAGCTACTTAGCATAGTCATCTAATCAGCTGTTAATATGCCAATTTTGATTAGTGTAGCTTGAAGACATACAGTTGCCCCCCCCTGTATGTATTAGTAAAATCTAAAATCTCTTTCAGCTGTGTTCAATGAACAACTGAAAATAGCTCAACACAACTAATCTCACAGGTGGTTTCTCCAAATTCAACACAAAATGCCACTTTTAATGACAAAATGATTCAACTCCCTGAATAGAATCCCTCACACGATCACTCATTTGCAAATCAAGTGTTGTCTCAAGCACACCTGGGCCTCATTAGTTGCATCGGGTGTGTGTGAGATTGAACACATCAAATACTCAGACTGGCTGTGGGCTTGTTCACAGAGATCTGCGGTCGCATGTTAGAAATATGGGTTCAAGTCAAGAGAATTGTCCAGAAAGTTACGAGAGCTCATCGCCTTGCACAAAGAAGGAAAAGGATACAGAGAGACAGCAAAGGCACCGAATGTTCCCAGAGATGCTGTTAGAAGCAGAGTTCAGAAGTTCAAAGCTAAAGGAACAGCGGCGATTGGACCTTCCAACGAGACAAAGATCCCAAACATACCTCAAAGTCCTCCAAGGCTTGGCTTCAGAAAAAGTCCTGGAAGGTACTAGAGAGGCCGTCACAGTCGCCTGACTTGATTCCCAAAGAAAATGTCTGGGGGGATTTGAAGAAGACGGCTGCAGCACGCAAACCCAAGAATATTAGAGAGCTGGAGGCTGTTGGTCATGAAGAATGGATTCCTCAGGAACGCTGTCGGAATGCTGTCGCTGTCGGAACCCACATTTGCCGCCGGTCATAACAGCAAAAAAGGTGCTCTACTAAGTACTGAAGATGCTTGTCAAGAAGGGGTCGAATAATTTTGAGACCGCTCTGCCAGTTGTTCTAGTTTGAGTTGTTCATTGAACACATCTTAAAGTTTGTACATTTTTCCAACACACCTAATTTGCAATGGGTTGTTAAATAATTTTGAGTGCAACTGTATTTAGTTCATGAAAGGTTTTATGTTTTTCTGTGCAGAACAGTTGGCCTTTCATGGGAAACATCTGCTGATGCACAAGTAATTATGCATTTGGCATTTTTAGACACGACGACAGTGAAAGAGAACAGGGTGGTTATTATGAGTGACAAAGAAAATAAGAGAAACTCAAATTTTCTAAACACAAATTCCCAGGGCTGTTCTCTAACTTCTGGGAAGTGCAGTGCAGAAAACACCACAGCAATGAGCTCTGAGCCCCCCCAAGATATCACTAAAGTTATCAAAATACCAGTTGAGATGACACTTGTCATGTAATTTTGAATTATTCTTGCGGGCCGGTGGCCAGCACAACATAAGGAAGAGCCTAAATCAGTCTCTGACACAACAGTTTCTCAATTTCCCAAAGGCCCGTTTTCTGTGACAATCAAAGTCTGAGACGGACCCACATGCACACAAATATTGCGCCTTGGCTTCGTCTCCTGAACGCTGACAAGACGGCAGGGAACTCGCATCAGGCTAACCACACCAGGGCAACACATTACAGTAACCGCTGTCAAGGCTTTCAATAAATCAGCCTCTTACACAGACTGTGAGGTTGTGCAAATCCTGTGTTTGTTTTTCCCCTGTGAGACGCTCAACCGCCCTGACCCACACTGCTCTGTTTCACCAAGCCGCAGAGGGAGGAGGGCCGTCTTCTGTAATTAACATAGACAGGAATACACTGGCTCCTATGGGACTGGATGACTGGAGATGACACTCACACACGGTTTAAGAATACAGTACAGATACGCTTACAGTCAATACAATGGGAATGTAATACACTGGCTCCTGTGGGACTGGACACTTTGTGCAGTTGGAGATTATGTAACCGTGGGTGACTAAAGGAAGTGAGTCAGGAATGTTATACTTCATATATGAACGGTCGCAGTTATTCTGCCTTTTCATTTAGTTTGGGAAAAGAAAGCTATTTGGGTTTCTGGTGCACTGCATCGTGCATGTTCTGTAATTCATCCCCCAATTTGTAGCTCCCAGGGCTGGAACAGTTTTAGCATAGCTAATGCAAATGGGAATAACTAAGCTAGTGGTTGTCGAGGCTGGGGGGGGGGGTGTAAGATTAATATAGGATAGAGTACTTCATCCACTGTTCTAATTTATCATCTCTATGCCTTGTACGATATCGAACCATTTCAGAGTCCCTATCCTCTCTGATAATTAATCAAATGGAACAAGCTGAACAGGGGAAATCATTCTTTGGTTCAACCACTCTGCATCATGTAGATTCACCCCTGTGCATTATGTAGATTATCAGAAACAGGTTTATTGCCCAGTGGGTTTCCACACCTTGTTCTTGTGGCGCAGTCAGTAAAAATAAACAAAGTAAGAGAAAAGAGATCAAGAACTATAGAAGTTAGAGATATGAATATAAAACTGAAATTTACAGTTTTTTTTTAAATGAAAAATGCATATATTTGGAAATTTAGAGCTCTACAGTGTTTAGAGGATGGAATTGTTCCCAGTGTAAAATCTGTACAATTTGTGTAAAAAAACGTGGGTTAATGTAATGTGGAGTGTCTGGGGGTGGGATAGGGGCCAGTGTCAGGAAGACACTGCTCTTGTAGTGTGACATTTTGGTCTCGATGGCCCGAGTTGAGAGTCACAATCTTTCCCGCTCGCCTCGGGCTCCCGGAGGCGTGCAGGTCCTCTGCTCATCACAGCGAACGATGCGCTGCAGTCTGCTCCTGTCCTTGGCAGTGGCAGCGGCGCACCAGATGGCGGTGGAGGAGGTGAGGGTGGTGGCGTAGAGGTGCACCACCGCTGACTTTGGCTGGCTGAACTTCTGCCACAAGAAGTACATCCTCTGCTGGGCCTCTTTGGTGAAGAAAGTGCTGCTCACTACAATCCATCCAGTAGTTGTCGGAGCATTTCTTTAAAAAACAAAAATCTCATTCTCATGGCTGCACTAGAAAAAAAAACATGGTATCAACAAACAAAGTGGGATCCATCCTGTGGGGACCATGAATATCTGTACAGAATATCAGGGTGATCCATCAAATAGTAGTTGAGATGTTTCAGTCTGGACCAAAGAGGTGGACCGTGACCGTGAATAAATCCAGGACGCCGTGATGGTGTGATGCTGGAACACTGCACAGAGGTTTATAGTATTATGGCCTGTGTCAATGTAGTGGCCCCCTTGAAATGAAGGCTGTGTTGTTGTTTTTTTTCACACTGCTGTTGTCCATCTGAACATATTCTCCTTTAGTGACTTACACTGAACCTGCAAGCCACATGAATGTAATTGTTACACAGTATAACCAGAGCGTTAATCACCAGATTAGGATCTGACCAACAAAGACGTGGACAGCAGCCATTATTGTGTGCCTCTAGGTATAGGTATGGAGAAATGTCAGGCAGAGGACATTAACTCTCCTCAGTGTAGACTGAGTGACCCACTGTGATTATGCAGTGGTAGAGGAAACTCTGGGGGAAAGTCATCGAGTCTTTCTCTGACAATCCACACACAAAAACAAAATGCAATTTAGACTTTCACTGATGCATGACTCTACTTTCCAACTGCTAAAAGGAACCAAAGATTGAATTATGTTTATGCAGTTCATATTTTAACGGCGCGCAGGAGCAGCAGTGGTTTAACAAAAATGTGGAAACGTGGAACATGTGGCAGCATGTGCACTTGATGACCCTTAATGAGGAGAATCATCCGTAACATCAAAATGTCAGCTTGATATTTTCACATGTAAACAAGCGTGGCGTGGCTTCCAATTTACTGCCCTGTGATTAATATAGATAGCCGCGTCTCATGAAGTCCTTACTTGTGCTCGTGTGGGTGCACCCTGCCTTCGCGGTTGAAATTAATTCTTGTTATGCGGTTCTGTAGACTGTGAAACCGACAAGAACGGGACTGAAAGATGCTGAAACTCTCCTCGGAGCTGACGGGATCTGCAGAGCTGGGTGACGGCCCTCGGTAGGATCATCAATACGATGATCCTTCAAAATAAAATTGTCTTTACATGTTATCTTGGCAGTTTCTTGTGATGCTTTAGCAAACAGATGCCTTCTTTCCCATCCAGCTGAACCAAAGCAACATGAGCATCCCAGTTAAACTCCGTCCCTTTGGCACCTGTTTGCAGCTTTTATGTGCTCGGCCAAGTGTGGCCACAGAGGCTGACAAAAGCTACATAATCTCACTTTCACTGTTCCTTGTGAGGCAGCTGGATTCACAGAGATTACCATCATGCAAATATCCATTTTACCAGGCTCAAAGTTATTGTGTTTGTGGGGAAACAGCGTAAGCTACGGGTGGGGTTTATGTATGATGACAGCAAAACAGAACGACACTTCTCCTCACTGGCTTCACCAAGAATTTTACATTATATGTTTCGTTTATCTGGTTGATGTTAGCCTGTGTGTGTGTGTGTGTGTGTGTGTGTGTGTGTTCACTTGCCAGGTTTTTTTTTTTTTTTTAATGTGCCTGCCACTTTACAAACAGTTTGTATGGATGACTTACATGGTTCTGGCGCTTCAGGTTGACTTTAAGTGAAGCCCAAATTGAAGTCCGAAATGGGAGAAATAAATGCTTGCAAACAGGAAACTCGTAGTTACATGCTGTCGGGTATTTTGGGCTGTTTAAAATGAAATTAAATGGATTGTATTAGAAAAGCTGTTGTCACCTGACACATCATACGAATCATATTACAATACAGGCCTTATTCCGTGTTGGGTCAGTTTCCCTGACCTGCTTTAACCTCAGCTGTCAACAGCCTTCGGGGTGATGGAGATTTACACACACACACACACACACACACACACACATACATACATACAGAGCACCGGAAGCCACTGGCGCCAGGTGAAGCCTTATTAACCCCTCTGACACAGTGCTTTCTTTCAGCCCTGCAGAGGAACTGCAGATCCCCTCCTGTCCTGATTCTGCGTAGGTGTGGTTCGGCATAGTTGGTGTTTTGTTCGCTCCGGCCTGTTTGTTGTAATGCAGCTAGTTTGCAGGCCACGTGGGGCTATTTGGTTGTCTGAGGTTACGGGCTCCTTGCCCTTGGATTTCCAGGAGTGTTTTGGTAAGCTACATGTTAAATAACCCCAATCCCCCCCACCCCACTATACAGCAGACCAGTGTGGCAGTGTCTTGTTTTCATTTCCCCCCAGAGTGTAGGTGTGAGCTCCATCTTTATTTAGACGTGGAGATGTTTCCCCTAAGGTGTGGCACAATAAATTACTCTCCATCCGGGACGCAGGCAGAGAAAGCAGAGAAAACTCTTCATTTTAAGGAGTAGAGGAAGTCCATGTTTAGAAAATGTTTCATTGATTCAGTGATTACGTCTGCTGCCACAGTCCTGTTTCTAACATCAGCAGGCAGTCTGGGTTTCACATGTCCTCCTCTGTCTGTTCTCCTCTTCCCAGACTCAGCCAGTTCCCAACCCCATGTCCTACTACATGCATCGCTCCCCGCCATGGTTTCATCGCTTCGAGACGCTTTCCAACCACCTCATCGAGCTCCTCTTCCCGTTCTTCACCTTCTTGGGCAGGCGGATGTGCACGGTGAACGGAGCCATCCAGATCCTGTTCCAGGTAAGGGCCGCTGTTCACCAGCTCACAGGACCAGACGATAGCAAACGCTGCTGCTGTTTTTGTTTTTGTTTTTTTCAGATCGATCATAGCCTCACTCACCTGCGGTATGTAAGCACGCAGATTTATTCCATTTATCTGGGTTTCATTGCGTTATGTGTCACCGTGCACTTTAATTTAATTGGTGCATCATGTGCAGTCTGAGATGACATTACTGTAAGTCAGCTTACCCTGGCTCAAAATAAGTCCGTACTCACTGTCCCACATGTTTGGTTGACCTCCTTAAAATGCCTCAATTTGCCAAAGTGATGGAATACAGCCAGTCCAGCAGTAGTTTAAAGATAAACTTTATAATAGCAGCCGTCTGTCTCTTCTCTGCGCCTCGTCTCCTGTGCTGTAGGTGGTCCTGATAGTGAGCGGGAACCTCAGTTTCCTGAACTGGCTGACCATTGTTCCCAGTCTGGCCTGTTTTGACGACGCCTCGCTGAGCTTCTTGTTTCCCTCTGGAAGTGGAGCCAAGAAGGCAGTGCTGCTGATACAAAATGAGGATGCAGCTGGACGCACCCCCAAACCCACCAAAGGTACTCAGTCTAAGAGTGAAAGTGCATTTTAGCATTGAAAGCAACTTTCTTAAAAGAACTTTCAGATCCATTTAGGAGGATTTCTAGTGGTAAGGTAAGATCCTTTGTGAATCAGAAACTTGTGAGTCATCGTGAGTCATCGCCAAGTACACTCGTCTGTGGTGTAGCAGAACAATGTACATTTCCGCTTTTTTCACTTTTTTTTTTTCCAAATGGTTGGTACCTTCTTTTTGAATTAAACTTGAATACACCCAATGAGTCCAGAGACGCTTGTGAGGAATTTAATTGGGGGAAAAAAACATTGGTATCACCAACAGTCGAGGCTAATGGGTACAATCTAAGTAAGTAGCGGGTCTGGTCATACTGGAGAGGGAATAATGGGGGGAAAAAAAGGATTAGAACTTGGACAGCTGAGTAGCTGGGAAAAGTATGACATATGGTTTATTGGGATTTAATTCAAGGTCACTTACATTTTTACAGTACAGACCGGTTAAAATGTGGTAAAAGCAAGAGTTACCCCTCTCTAATTGGTCTCATTGGACTCATTAGTGTCTTTGCTTTATTGTAGGGTGTTGAATATGAAATGGGCTTCTACCTGGAGTGTGTGCATGTTTGAATCATTCGATCTCACCAAGAAAGTCAATCTCGGTGTGAGAAGTTTCAGCTGGATTATGCTGATGCCTTTAACATGTGTGGGATAAGCAACCAGACACAGGTAGGAAGGAAGTCATGAGGGCTCGGCCAACACCAGCAGCCGTCCCATGATCTAACGGGTCAGACCTTTCCCACTGAGGAAGTGTCGAAGTGGTCACACACGCGTATATATATATACATACAAAGACAAGCGCTTAGTAGCACTAACTCTGTACAAACACATGAGACATAAGTCCCCAGCAAATGATGCCCCCCCCTTCTAGGCCAGACAATAATACGTATGTCACCCCGATCCAAGCTGTAATTACAGTTTTCACCGTGGGCCAAGCAGTTTCATTTTGACATCCTGGAATGGAGCCGTAAGGTGCATAAATCCTCTAAAAGTCAACAAAATTTAATAAGTCCCTGAAAGCTGCAGCAGCTCCTGCAGGCTAAACAGGAGCAATGACACGCGCTTTTCCCTGCAACTTCATCAAATTTGCCCAGGAGCAGTGTGCAGATGGAGTGGCTAATGCAAGGACAGACAACACACTGTATCCAAAGTCCCCTGTAGTCAAAAAATCAACACATTGAACATTGATGTAGCACTTTTCCATCACTGTTTCACACCATTCCACTCTTACTGTGTGTGTGTGTGTGTGTGCACATGCTGTGTGTGTTACAGGTATGCTGATGCGTCGGGCGCTGAACATTTCTTTGGGCGTTCTGATTGGCTACCTCAGCATTCCTGTCGTGATGAACCTGTTGAGTTCCAAGCAGGTGATGAACACCTCGTTCGACCCGCTGCGCATCGTCAACACCTACGGGGCCTTTGGCAGGTACAGCATGGGGTCACGAGGTTGGACAGGGCACTGTACCTGTGGATCCTGAGCACATCTCCAAAACGGCAAAATTCAGCCCTAAAGTTGTTTGAAAATGCGCTTGAAGGAACTACGACTATATTTCTTCGATTATTCTGCCATTATACATTGTCTTGTTTCCAAACCGTGGGTGTGATTGTCCTGTTTCTTTTTCTTTTCACATTCACACCTATGAGTAGAAAATCAGCACTTTCACGTCTTGTCGAACACCGAAGATCTTAAATCCCCCCTCTGTCTCCAGCATTACCAAGGAGCGTACCGAGGTGATTTTCCAGGGCACTCTAAGCCAGGATCCCAAGGACCCCGAGGCGGTTTGGGAGGAGTACCAGTTCCTGTGTAAGCCAGGAGACGTTCACAGACGGCCGTGCCTCATATCGCCGTACCACTACCGGCTGGACTGGCTCATGTGGTTCGCCGCCTTTCAGGTTAGAGAGGAGTATTTTATGACAAAGTTAACGTTAACTAGACTGAAATACATATAAAAAGCGGTTCATAAGCAGAAGTCACTTCATTTTTTAGGGTTGTGTTGTTATCTAAAGATGTTTAGCACTTGCACTAGCAGTGTTCACCTACTGTGCGTAGCCACTAGGGGTCGGTAGTTTTAAATATGATGATTTTGCAGAGTGTCTCTCCCTGTTAGTCTCTGTCTCTGTTTCTTCTCTTCAGTCAGTCTCTCCTCTGTTAGTTTCCAACCTCCTGTCTCCATGTTTCCACGCAGACCTACGAGCAGAGCGAGTGGGTGATCCACATAGCGGGACGTCTGCTGTCCAATGACAGCACGGTCCTGTCGCTGCTCGACCACAACCCCTTCCACGGCCGAGAAACTCCCAGGTAAGCCCGGAGCATATGGCCTCAGCAAAGAGCCGAGCACTGCCACCTGATAACGCTGCGTAACGAACTACGATTCGCATAAAGCACGTGCTCATATCTTTAAGTTTAAACAAAGCGTTTCTACCTTTAGTTTTCAGCTGCTATTTCCTGAAACAGCACTTATTTGTCTTTTTTAATGATAAAACATTTTGTGACCAGGTTTGTCCAGCTGAGGTCAGAAGCTCTTTTACAGGGAAGACCAGGCCAAGAATTTAAGCAACACATAGTCTGAATACAAATGAACCCGAAAACACATAAAAACACAGATTTAAGTGACATTAATGTGTTTAAGAAAAAAACATCTGGACGCAGACAACCTGGATTCAATTTAATGTGTTGGCAGGGATCAATCCAACGACAATCCCATACTCCCATGAGTCATCGCTCTCTGAACTCTCATCCACTCCGGTGAAGCCGTGAGCAGGGAGTTTGTGTGTTTTGCTAAAATCCATAAATTGAAGCATGTAGAGGCTGTTAATGTGTAGTCGCTCACTGGAGAATGAGCTGTAGTCGACAGAGAGGAGTGAGGCGCAGCACGTCTGGCTGATTTGACGCTGAGATTTAAAATGACTTCTGTGTAACTGGACTACACCCCTTTTTCCACGTCTGCCTTGCGTGTTCTCAGGTGGGTTCGAGGGGAGCATTTCAGGTACAAGTTCAGCCAGCCAGGCAGCAGCAGCGCAGCGCAGGGGAAGTGGTGGCTGAGAAAACGCATCGGGGCCTACTTCCCCCCCGTGGATCTGGAGGGACTCAGGGGCTACTTCCAGTCCAGGAGCTGGCCCCACCCGCACATACCACCCAACAGGAACTGAAGCCAAGAGATCACAGGACCTCGTGGGGCTGAGGTTGGAAAGAGTTTGTTCTTAAGTCAGTTTCCGTGACATGCTGCCAAAGGGACCAAGTTTCATGAAGAACTGAAAACTGAAATCAAACGTCCTGCCATTTAGTCACGGAGCGATGCTTCCTACTGTGTCATTCTGGGATGTTACGTATGTATCACAAATATTTACCGCCCTTCACATCTCATAAGACGGCCTCGGTGAAAGCCCAATATTGAATGTGACTAAAATATCAATATTAAAACTTATTTTAATTAAAGCGTTGTTGTTTTTTCCCCTCTGTGTTTATGTGTCCGTGTCACTTAGCATTTGGTGAAATGACGCTGAGCCACAGGAGTGTGTGTGTGGTACTGCCGACGGCATCGTCACATGGAAAGAGGTAGATTTTTTAAAGCCAGTCGCAGGTAATCGTCCTCAACCTTGCCACAACACGCGGGAGTGTCACACCAACTTTACCTTTTAAACTGACCCAAACATCTGTGGCACCCTGGAGCCTGAATTGCGACGTGTTATTCCCAGAATCTGTTTGTTAATCAACTTTTTCTAATCAAACATTTTGATGCATACTGAGAAAATGGAAACTTCCAAACCAGTCGTGATGGACAAGCTGGCTAAGAGGAAGTGAACTCGGGCTGAGGGAGCGATGGAGGGGCTTATTGTGGCAAAGAGGAATGAGTGAGTAAAGCAGTGTCAAGCCTGACCGCTCATTCTCAACACCATCATACCGTCACACTCTTCTGTATTTGTTGTATCATCACATCCAGACCAGGATCAGTGCTGATGCTGAGACATGTCCAGTTTTCTTTCTTTCAGAAGGGAAATTTCTGATACACTCGGCCTTTGTCATAAAAGCAAACTGATGTTTACTAATGAAGGGGAATGTTTCACACCAACCATAATAATAATAATAATAACTTTATTTATATGTAAAGTGCTTCACCAAACAAAGTAAAACCAGTCAGAACAGTTAAAATGAGGATAAAACCAAAGAATAAAAGCACATAAAAACAATTAAAAGCATTAAGATAAATAAGAACGGTAAAAATAAAAATATATCAAGCATTACTGAAAGCTCTCACAAAGAGAAACGTTTTAAGATGCGATTTAAAAGAAGCCAAAGACTTGATGCGTCTCAGTCCAGTAGGCAGAGAGCTCCACAGTGTGGGGGCTCCAAGAGCAAAAGCCCGTTCCCCCTTTATCACCTACTGTGACCTTGGAATCACCAGCGGGGCTCCATCCGTTGACGAACATACATCTCATGTGCAGTGTTTCATGAGCAGCTCTGCCTAAAATCTGCTTCCTGCGCTTACATTTCTATATTCTATACGTGTTCCCTTTGTGCTCAGCAGAGCTATAAAGCTCTTATGTCAGTCTTCCAGCAGTGTGTAAATTAGTACTGTTGAAATGGATGCTGTACAGAAAAGGTGCAGCCTTGTGCATTTTTCAGCCATTGTCACTCAAACCTTCACCACAGCTCACATCAGAAAATACAGTCAGGCTGAGCATTTAGACTATAAAGCTCGGAAACAATGACACGAGGACGCGTCTCTCTGATGCCTCTGACATGTTCATTGACGTAATTAGTTACTGTGGAGAGATAAATGAAGGATTTTGAAGCTACGGGCTTTTGCGTGTAATCCATCGCTTGAGGGAATGCACTTGTTTTGCAAATGTTGAGGCTGATGTGATAATCGTACCAAAGCGACAGAAAAACTGCAATATGACAAAAGATTATTTACTTTATTGTGCATTGTTTCTTAATTTACATAATTTAAAGTCTAAAGGATTTAGTGTCACTCATTGACATGAAAAATAAAAAGCGGAGAATATACTATGTGTTTTACTGTCTAATTAATAGTTGTTCATGTCTCTCGTGTATAAATGAGACCAGTTGCAGTTAATCATGTGTTTCATGCAGTTTCTTCGTGCAGAGATCAATGCATGGAACTCACGCTGGATTTAAAATCTATGGTTGGAACAGTTTTTAGGAGGATCGATCAGACATGTTGTCATATTCGACATATTCGTCTTTTCATTCATTTTTCCTTATTTCATCCAAGTCCATTTGCATGTTCTATCATTTTTGTTACATGCAATAATCAAGCAGCAGACTGATCGAGATGTGCCACGTTCAGTAGTCTGAACAAGGAGCACAGTGCTGAGAGTGTGTAAATATTCCCAGGAGGCACACACTGAGTCTCCAGAAGCAGAATTCTGACTTTAGATTGACCCGCTGGATCTTTTTATTTTTTGTCTTTTGGTTTTGCTAAACAAAAATGTATCTTCCTCATCCATCTGCAACTTGAAATGTTGTGCTCAGTCAGGTCCTCTGTCAGCTGCCTGTTCTCACAAACACACTTTACAATGGTTAACTCGACACACACACACACACACACAGATGGTGTTTAATCTGACATTAGCACCAGATATCATATAAAAAGTTTCAATAGTCCTTTTATTGATTCTGAGATAAAATGGAAATCTGTTGGTCCCTCTTCTCTGGTAGCTTCCTCGGGCTGTTCCTCATCTTTGTTCTCTTTCTTGGCCTCCTCCAGGGTGTTTTTTTTTTTCATCATTCGGGGTCGTGGAGTCACCTAAATATAATCCTGAAGAAACAAAAACAAGTCTGACTTTCACTCTGCGATACATAAATGCATTTTCTCAGTATGACTATAAACTGTCTGAGTCATTTTGTTCGTGAGGCTGTTCCTCTCTCTCCTGATCCTGCATCTGTTTCCTATTTTTTATTCCCCCCCGTCCTGGGTCCATGAAGACGTTGCTGCCCTCTGATCCTTTTCCTGTTCATTACACATTTGGTCCTTCATCTCTTGGCTCATCCAGGGTCTCGTTTTCCTGTTTCCTCACTCACGGGGAACATTTTTCCCCTGTCCCCTCTCTTCGTCCACCTGTTCCGTCATCTCCGTTTGCCTCCTGGGACTGTCCCTCATCTTGTTTCTCTTGGGGTCTTCTGTGGTCTTCTTTTTCATTTTGAAGAGAACAAAGGGGGAAATGACACAATCAAACAATCCCAAGGAAAACTTCTCTCCTAATGTTCCCCACTTTTCCTACCGACAATTGGAATGATTAATCAGGGATCCATCGTGTAGTGTTAAACCCAAATAACATCTGTAATCATTGCTCTGGTTATACAGTGATATTTTAGAGATGCCTGTAGAATGAGCCTCTGCTGACTGTGGACATTACAGCAGCCGAACACAAGCTTGTGATTTTGTCTTTCTTATAGGAGTTCCAGTAGCACAAAGAGGCCACTAGATGGTGCTGTTTTCCAGCTAATTCGGCCTGTCCTCTTTCCCAGATTCATTCATCCCCTCAGCAGCACCTTCCTCAGAGTTAAGCAAACTACACGGACCTGTGTGTCCTGACATGTGTGGCGTGGTGTCTGAATGACCGATATGCCTTCTGTTCAGCCATTAACATTAGTTAGCTTTTTTTTTCTGCTCTTATTGTGCTGGAAGAAGTGAAAAACAGAGCAGCACAGACTGATCAGTGTGGCTGTAGGCTACCCTCCACTGGCTGCTAAAACCATTTGTCTCTGTCAGGTCAGTGACAACAACAACGTTTGCTCGGGGCTTTTTTTTTTTTTTTTTGCCAGATAATATGTCTGCAAAATCAACTGTAACACATATTTTATTCCTCCCGTTCTACACGACGGATCAAAACCTCCTTTAACTACTGTTTGTCTGTGAGTTGGATTAGTTGAGCCTGTTTTTGGCTTTGGATTCTGCACAAACGATGAAGATACTTCCAGCTGCCTGAAACACGTACCTCTTTAGTACGTGCAGCGCATCTCAAAGAGGAATTATTCTAGTCGTTGCCCAGTCCCTTTCATGGCTCGTGCGCCACAGATCATGACACGCAAAGACAGTGAGCCAGTAGATGGAAAAACTCACATTTAGTCATCAATGCTGGGCTTAAAATCCAGAAGCAACCATGTGAGTGTCATCTGTCTCTACTGGTCATCAGAAAATAGGCCCAGTGATTTGTTTTGTATTCGTGTGATGTGGTGGATCCGTCTAAAGTTACTGCCAATTGTTCAGTTCAAGGATGATGAAATAATTTATAAGAATGAGGTTGAGTTTTAATGATTTTCTATATTCTATATGATTATTTCTCCCTGTGTTCTTTATTTTGGGCCTCCATAGAGGAGTTCTTTGGGTGATTATGTGAAGCCTCAAATTACACAAAGAGTAAATAACCACTCATCCAAACAGAGTGTGTGTTGTTAGGAACACCCAGGAGCTGATGGGTGCTCGTCCTCCTCCTGTTGTTTGAAACTGACTGGTGTCGACGACGCGCCGCTCTCACAGCATGGGCGTTTTTAATAGACTCCTCATCAAACGCATTTGCATCCAAGTCGTTGTGTTCTCTGCCTTCTGACTGCAAATAAAAGTCCCCAGAGAGCAGCTTTCACTGCTCTTCTTGCAGTTTTATGCGACTTTGATGGTTTTACTTCCAGATTTTGTGCTGGATCGCACGGCCATCCATTTCGCTGCGTTCTGATTGTGTAACAGACGGTGGGGACATGTGTCATGTCTCATATCTGCACAGCTTTTCCCCATTGTCGTCCGATATACCGTGAAAGTGGGGGCGGCAGCAAGGATCAGACACTGGTTAGGGCCAAAAGGGGTGTGGGTTTGACGGTTCGATTCCCCTGCTGGGGAGGTCTGGGCAGTAGAAGCAGAGCTGCCTGACGGCTTCTGGTTGTACCGGCCAGCTCTCAGGTGTGAAAGGTTAATGAAATCATCGGTTAACTAAACTTCAAACCTCCCTTAAGGACAAGTCCTAAATGGCCAGCAATTTCTGCTACTACTTGGCCCTAAACACTGTAGACACACATTTTCTAACTATATGGCCACCCTGGGTGACATTACACTGGCCTCCAGCACCACCATAAGGAACGTGGTCGTTGTCTTTGATCAGTACACGTCCTTTAACTCCCACATAAAACTAATTTCAAGGACTGCCTTTTTACACCTATGTAACATTGCAAGAATCGGGCACCTCTTGTATCATAAAGATACAGAAAAACTACCCCATGCATTCGTTACTTCCAGGCTGGACTCTCTCTCTCTCTCTCTCTCTCTCCAGCTGCTCCAGAATGCTGCTGCATGTGTGTGCGAGATCATATTTCTTCCACACTAGCTTCTCTGCACTGGCTTCCTGTAAAATCCAGAATAGAATTTAAAAGCCTGCTCCTCATCTACAAAGTCCTTAATAATCAGGCACCTGCATATCTTAAAGAGCTCAGAGTACTCTATTAGCCTACCAGAGCACTATGCGCCCAGAATGCAGGCTTACTTATGGTTCCTAGACTCTCCAAAAGCAGTGTGGGAGGCAGAGCTTTCAACTATCAGGCTCCTCTCCTGTGGAATCTTCTTCCACTTTAGGTCCAGGAGGCAGACCTCTCTGTTTAATAGTAGGCATTAAACTTTCCTTTTTGATAAAGCTTATAGTTTAGGGCTGGCTCAGGCCTTAGACCAGCCCCTAGTCATGCTGCTATAGGCTCAGACTGCGGTGGGTCTTCCCATGATGCACTCAGCCTCTCTCTCCTCCTCTCCCTCTCCATCTGTATGCATCATGTGTCATTAATGCACGTTACTAACTTGGTATCTTCCCCGGAGCTTTAGTGCTTTCCCCGTCTCACAGGTTCCTGTGAATCGCAGTGGCGGTACGCCTGGCTGCGGTTTTCAGGCTCCTGTGGATCGCTGCTACAGAACGCCTGCCTCCATGGGCCTGTATGACTGTTTCTATTACTTTTATTAGTCATTACTCATTATTAGTCATATAGCAATTATTATTAGAAATGTTATTATCTTTGTTGTTGTGCATCCCTCTTTCTCTCTCTCTCTCTCTCTCCGTCTCACCCAACACAGTCCTGGCAGATGGTCAGCCACCTCTGAGCCAGGTTCTGCTCGAGGTTTCTTCCCACTGTCCCTTGTGTTCGCTCATGTGGGGATTCTTGAATCCTTAATTTTGAATTCTGGAATCGCTGGGTTTGTCTTAATTAAAGAGTTGTGTCCTAACCTGCTGGATATGAAAGGGTATGAAAGCTTGTTATGCATTGGTGCTATATTTAAGACTTAGAGCTCAACCTGTGAGACATTTTTCTGCTTTTAGAGCAGCTCCCGAATGCTTAATGTAAATCAAACACCTCCCGGCCACACTGTGAAAACACAGGCTACCGCGCTGGAGGCAGCCTGAAGTCCCATTTTACAGCATGTCTGTTAAACGTCTGCCCCCCTCGTGCACCGAGCTGTCTGAAATAGTGGGTATTGGCCACGAGAGTGATGCGGCCTTGAATTTTGAAAGTGTCTGTGGAGAAAATGTGAAGCTTCCTATTACAAGCTGTCACACAGATCCAAAGTGTGAATCAGTGCCAAGCTGAGGAAAAATACACCCTAAAATAGAATTTACATTTCAGTTCCACTTCACTGTGCACCTCAGTTTCTCACATTATACATGGGACCCAACCAGCAGTGATGTGAGAAGACAGATCCTGGATCTGCCCCACAGAAAATTAAACATAAAGGCTGCTGTGATGCATTCAGATACATTTGATTTGAATTGAGTACTCGTGGTGTTTAACATTTGAGTTAATCGGTGCCAATTAATCTTTACAATGATCATTAAAACTGCATCATCAAATCAGTCTTAGAAAGACTCAAATCCGTCATTATCAGTGTTCTATTATTTCCTGTTTAGGGTGGATTTTCTCCACAAAGGCGCGGAGACAACCATGCTTTCTTGCGCTCCCAACATCACAATACGAGAGAGGGAGGAGAGAGAGAGCTGTTTACATTGTGAAGCAGACCTCAGAGTTACAGTCATCCAGCAGCACCGCCGGGACAACAGCTGCGTCGCTTTACAGCCACATTTGTCCGCGGAACCGTTACCAATCCACGCTTTTACGCACAGTCATGATTTTGACGCACAGGTGAACTTATTTCGCCTGAACGCGCCTCGACCAGAACTCCACAAGGAAAAGTGTTGGGAGACTGAAAGAATATTATTTCACACCCTCCTCCTCCTCCTCCTCCTCTTCTTCCTCCTCGTTGTGTCTCAGTCCTCGCTCGGAGCTGATCGGGAGCCATGTCCAGGAAGAAGGCAGTCAAAGGCAAAGGGAGCTCCAGGAGCCCCAAGGCGTCGCCGAGGACGGGGAAGGGTCTGGCCGCCGCTGCCGCTCCGTCCTCCGGACTGGTTTATCCCAGCAGACCGTCCCTCAGCAACAGCGGGGAGTTCTACGACATCGCCTTCAAGGTGAGAATTTAGCACAGGTGCGAGCAGCAAATTAAACAAATGCTACAATTCCACTGTCATCCTCGGTGATGACAGTTCTTTTTTCACGTCTTTTTTAATGAAACTAGAGTGAGTGTGTTTGGAACTTAATTCTTGATTTTAAAAAAAAGAAGTCGTATATGATGTTTGGTGGTGCTCCTCTGGAGGAGGTGTAGACAGGTGCGTATGGAAACACGTTTCCGCCAAGTTACACCTGACAAACTTACAGGAAGCTACTGGTGGTTTGTTTAATTTAAGCTGAAAAGTTAAAATTGTGTCTCAGTGTTTTTTTTATTTATTTATTTTGACCCTGACAGTGAGATTATTGACTCAGTTTCAGAATTTTGAAGGTTAAACTGCAGGGCAGAATTTCTGTCTCCCCCCCTTCTGGAAATGAAGAGCAACAACACAAACATATGCGAATTAATTGATTAATCTATTAATTCATTAGTTTGTTTGTTTATTCTGAGTTTTTTTTATCTGGAGCATTGCACATGTGTCATTTTTCCATCCATAAAAGATCTGCTGCTACGCTCGTGCCCCCTTTTTCATTTCATGATGGTGACTTGGTGATGTAGCTTTGTTACACAGTCTCATTACTTGAATTTGACAAGTTAGAATTTGACTCATGATTTCATGATTTTGGCTTCATCCTTCACATCAGAATTGTGAACCTATACCATTTTATTTTCTATCATCCAGAGCTTTTCAGGGACTTTTTTTTTTCCCCTTGTCTTGGTGGAATTGGACTTCCATAAATGTGCCTGTGTGGCAGCTGATTGTCCAGCACTGTGTGGATAAGTGGAGGATATTGCGCCTCTTTGAGCAGACTTGCAGAAAAAGGTTAATTTCACCATTATCTTCCACTGAGGGCACACATCTAAAATGCGTAGTAAGGTAGATTTTTTGTCCATGTGGGAAAATTGGCCCCCAGCTGTGTAATTTCATCATGTCTAATCCCTCAACTCCTTTCTCATGTATAAAAAAAACAATAAGGCGGAGCCGCTGTGGCCCCTGGAAGTTTAGGGTGGACAGTTTATTAGCCAGCTGAAACAGTGAGTGTTGTGCACCGCAGCTATAATATGGTGCAATAACATAGAGATGATGGAGAAGTATTTCTCTTATTTATGAGATCAATTACCCAGCAGCACAGGAGGCCATGGACATAAAGACAGAATATCTAGCTGCTACTACACATCCCAAAATGCATCAGACAGTTAACATTTTTACCAAACCTGACATGAAATGCAGCAGATAGCCCGTGTGCCATAAAACCATATGTTTCTGTGGGAATATTATCATAGCATATAGTGCTGCTACCAGTCAAACAGGTCAAATCCAGGGAAGATTTATAGAATGAATAAATTGTTTCAGTCTCTTAATTAACCTAAACTGCTATACATACGCTGGTTCCAGCTAATGAAACACGCTCTGCTGCTTTGCTTGTATATTGCTGCTAACTGAATGTCAGGGCTTTAATAGAGTACAGTGCAGGGCACAATAGATAGATACACAAACATATGACATGGCGAACAGTTTTGTGTTGTCTGATGGGGAAAAAAGGAAGCAAACAAACTCTGGGTCCCACCTCTGTGTCCCATTGGTCTGTGCAATCTGCTCTCTCCCAGTGAGTGCAACGCTCTGTTTCCTCTGTAGAAGGGAGTTTGCTGAGTGTGTGTGTGTTGTGTTGTGTTGCGTTGCATTGCCCAAACTCCTGGGTATTTGTAGATAAGTTTTCACCTGAGCTATTTCTCTCCTCTACCTCAAACAAATTGACTTGAATCATCCGAGCCTGTTCACCCTCTATATGTCTGTCTGTCTGTCTGTGTCTCAGGTGATGCTGGTGGGTGATTCAGGTGTTGGTAAGACCTGTCTGCTGGTTCGCTTCAAAGACGGAGCCTTTCTAGCCGGGAGCTTCATCTCCACTGTGGGCATCGACTTCAGGGTAAGCGAGCACAAGCACACACACACTAGTGTACAAAGTGCAAAATGAAGGTGTTTAGATGTTTTCATCTTTGGAAACTTCCACACATCTTCAGTTTAACCAGAGCTCCCCCACATAACAAATCCCAATTTAACCCCTGAGTATACTGACCATAAAGAGATTAATTTAGGCCAACAGGGCAACTGGACAGGATGGGTGCTTTTATGCTACACAGAGTTTAGTTTCTCTTCTGTCTAAAACAGTCCGTGCCAAAGATACCAACCAGGTCTATTTTTTTGATGGAAGACTGCGTCAAGCAGCACAGAGCTGGTAAGGAGAACAGGAAGTCGGGCAAACAAACAGCAAAGACAATCCGGTCAGTTTTCAAAATAAAACACCCTGTGTGGACTTCATATATTCCACCACCACATCAATGTTATTTTACAATCGGTGGCACCAGGCCAGACATCAGCTGCTCGCAAGGTTTGTCTTGGATGTGTAGCCCGTTTGGAGCACAAAAATGAGGAAATGAACAATATCTGAGCAAGTCAACTAATCAGCCAGGCAAACGCTCTGCTTCTGAAACGCTCCTGCTGGGATTCAAAGCTGCGTGGAGGACGGAGCAAAATTGGGGCGCAGCTGGAGTGCGATGCAGACGTGCTTGCTGGGTTTTCAGGGATACAAGATGCATGTTCATGTGTAAGAACTGAACTTTAAAAGTTGAAGTGCTGGCCTTTTCTCCTTGTCTCAGCGACTCAGCAAACTCTGCAAATCTCTACCTTTTTTTTTTTTAATATAACTTAATTCAGTTCAAATGCAATTTAAAGTGAGGATATTTATTGACAAGCTCCTTTGCTGCTAATGGCTAACCCATTTTCTTCCTGTTGTGCCCTGGGGGAATTACAGACGAGGGTTACGCTGGCAGTAAAAAAATAATAAAACTGTCACCCATTAAGTGTCACAGCAGTGAACTAGAAGCAGTGACCCTTTCACTCTTTTATTGCCGTGCTGTACCCCCAAGCAAGTTTGCCATATCCGCAGAATCTGACACAGCTGTTTGGAAAAACCGTCCCCTTGGAGGCAATCTGAGCCCTGTTTCACTGACGCTGTCACAGTGGAACAAGTGGAACGGGAGAAAGAGGTTAAGTCCCAGTATATTAAAGCCCATAACAGGATGGAGTGCTCAAGCTGAAAACTGGCTGTTGCTGAAGCCCAGCAGGATGTCTTGGGGCATGTTTAGTAACAATCCTAAGCTTGAATAGGAAGTAAACATGTAACTTAGTTTGTTGTTTTGCCCCGGAATCAGAAGTCCTTTGGTTGTTATTTTACCTGATTCCTCGCCTCTTAAACAACTTATCAGCCAGCAGTGGACGTAAAAGTAAAAGCAAGGGGAGCGACTTGGAAACAGATGCTGCTTTCCTGCGGCAATGGCAGGAAAATAGGACAGTGGTGTTCGGATGCAGCTTCATACGGCACAACTTGTGTTTTGGACTGAAGAAAAACAGCAAAGACATACCACAGGCAACAGAGGTAAAAATAGAAAAAAGTCTTTCATCCGCTTTCATGGAAGAAAGTCTTTGCAGCAGGAGGAGTTGGCCATTATCACTTCCATAAACAAACAGAACAGAGAGCATGCACGTCCTAAAACTTCTACAGCATCTGAATCAAAAGACTTGTTTGCCTCACACAGTCGGGTGAAAATCTCTTTGAATGGTTCCTTCATTAGATTTATTGGAAGCTATTGTTACAACGCGCGGATGCTTTTTTCCCCCCGTTTCCTTTCATTATCACTACCTTAACATGGAGCTTTCTGTCTGAGCACTGACGGCTGACATTAAACACATTTTCCTGATGAATAGTTAATAGTTTATCTTGAAGCCACACCACTCAAAATACACAACTGCAATCACACGTTTTGGTTGTCTCTATACTGTAGGTAATTATTGGTTATTATTATTATTGGTGAATTTTGCTACCCTTGAATATATAAATCTGTTTCCACTTGTTTAAGTCCTCATGCTAAGCTAAGCTACAGCTAGCCTACAGACACGAGAGGGGAATCGATCTTCATCATCATCTATCCTTAGGCAAGAAGTAAATAGGCTTATTGTCCCAAAATGCAGAGATATTCCATTGACTTGATGCCTTTATTTTTGAAAGGAGAATGATCCACAGAGCACCCCAGTAGGCACGGTGTTTTTCCAGAAATGAGAGAACGGGAGCTGATACTCTACTGCCAGAGGCTTAGTGGAGAGAGTGTCACAAGATTCACTGTTTTTTTTTCATACCACAAGCCACTTCTCAGCGTGCTTCTTCAGAAATAAAAGGCAGTGGATGATTGGAGTCTCCAATCAGAGAGCAACATGCGCGGTTCAGTTACTTGCTGAGTGCCCCAAGTAGGACGCACTTTGTCTTTCTCACGGTACATTACCCACCACGAGTCACCATGTGTGATGGAAACACAGACTGTATATAAGAAGTAGGGATGTAGCCAACGTCAGGTCACCTATTGGTTTGTGGACTGCTGTTTTGAAATCTCCAGTTTGGCATTTTTGGCCGTCGCCATCTTGGTTTTGGAGCCAGATGTGACGTTTAGCGTTGCCAGGTGGGAAATGTTGAACTGCCATACCATAGGTTTAAATTGTCATATTAGCAAGAAATGTATTGTACACATCTTAACCATGTGTAATCATACAAATCATGTATTTAAATGACTTTTGCCCTAATGCCTATCCTTCCCTATAGTTCCCTATAGTATTAAATTACCTATATTTTACTCTGAATGGGACCATAATTTACTAAATGAACATCACACTGTACCACAGTGAATGTGGCTTCTCATCTGTGTATAATAAACATGGCTACATTAGTTTTGTTGAGGTAATTGTGCTGAAATGTTAGCACTATCTTCAAGGATACATTTATGGTCTTGCTGTCTGTGTAACATCAGCATGTTCTCACTTGGATACCTCAGCTTTCATTTGGGGGGGAAAAAAAAAAAAAGTTGAGGTTTTCTTCAATCCTTCTACTACTTATGCTAATCATGTAGCAGTTAGTGTATGCTAAACCACTGGTCACTTATCTGCCCAAGTTCAGTGACCATCTTTAATTCACACTGTTCAGTGGTATTTGAAAAGACGTAATTAATATTTTGGCAGTGGATTCGCAGCTTGCAGCCGACCAAGCGCAGCAGAGGTCGTCTCGACTCTGTGCGTAATTGAGATGGGAGTCTTTTCATCTGAGGTGAAATGTTAATGTAGATAATGTTACAAAGTCAACATCAAGAAAAGACCAATTTGTGCCAAATTGCAGTTAGTGAATCAGGATGTCCGTCTAAGTTTTGTCTTCCAAAGTTAAAGGTGGGGACAGTTCAGTCTGCTCTGCTCAGGTGACAGTTTTTATCTACTTTTTTCCTACTGTTTGTGGGCAACGTGAGGAGCTAAAGCTGCAAAGTTCTGACGCTATAAACTCACCAGTAGGGCAACGAAACAAGCTTATTATCTGTTCACACATCACACAACTTACTGTTGAGCTCTTCCATCCGGATTTGACGAGTGTCACAGTGTGAGTATGTGGTCAAACTTAAATGCTGCAGCCTTTGTGTTCCTCAGGCATCTTTTTCTTTTTTAAAAATGGACGCATTTAGCAGATACTGGGGCAGGAACGCTGAAGAAGAGGTGCTGCAATGCGCTGCTCTTTAGCAAAAAGTTCATATACTTCAGCTGTCAGAGCAGCAGTGAGCGCTAAAAAAACCTGCATCTTTCCCATCGTCAGGAATGTGCAGCAACGTGACCTTTACTCTCGAGATAATGAGGAATAGGAGTCAGCACCTGTAGGGAGAAGAAAGAAAAAGTTTGGGGGGGGGGTACAGCACCTGCCTTTCTTCACCTATTAGTATTTATCCTGACAGAACGAAATGACGAGTCGGAAATCAACTTCAAACACTCTCTTCCTCTCTGTCTCTTCCTGGGAGAAAGTTGTTCTTTCTCTGTTTCCACATTGGTAGAATAGCAGAGTGTATTTCTGCTTCTCCTCACTACTGTCCATGATGTGTGTGTGTGCATTTTATTATGTGTGCTACCTCTTATAACCACAGTATGGCTTCTCCCTTCGTTTCACCACCTGTTCAGTCAGCTTGAAGTTATGAAGCACAGCACTGGACCAGTTAATTATTAAACAAACTGTGTGTGTGTGTGTGTGTGTGTGTGTGTGTGTGGTTAGCCATGACAGGAGGATAATGCTGACCACCCAAACTGCCCATTAGAGCTAATTGGTGGTGGTTTGTGTGTGTGTGTGATCACGAGCAGTTACCAAAAACTTGAATATTGGAATACACTTGGAATATTTAGAACTACAATTACCGCATCACTGTTGTATCCCTCTGCCAACCAGCCAAGTTTCACTTTACATCCACGTCTGTCCAGACCCAAGATTAGTGTCGCCCGTTCAGCATCCCACCACATGGTCACAGTCTGATCTTGTTATGATCACAGTGGAGTTGACCTTTTGGATATAAAATTGTCATCACTTCATCGTTTTATCCTATTAGACATTCGCGTTTAATGTTGTGTGTTGTGTAATAGTGTATGAATTCTTGACTTATGGTCAAAACGTGCTTTGTGAGGTCACACACTTTGACCTCATGACCTTTGACCACCAAGATCTGATCAGTTCATCCTTGAATCCAAGTGGATTTTTGTGCCATTTTTGAAGAAATTTCCTCTAGGTGTTGAGTTCATGAGAGTGGGATGATTACCATTTACTTAATAACAATAGCATGTTTCAGTCCCCCATATACTGAAGCATGAAATCATAACTCTGGCACATTAGCAGCATGTGAACATGAGTCACATGTTGATGTAAACCTCATTAAATGTCTGAACTGAATACATTTTACTTTGTGAGCCACTGGGTGAAAGTTGCTGCATTGCTTAAGGGCATTAAACAGGAAGAGGTCGCTGCTCTTCCAGTGCAAATGGAGCTTCACAATTTATTTTGATGACACATGTTAAAAGATTTGAAATAAAACCACTAAACTACTCACCAAAAGTGTTTTCTTAGAAATCTGAGCCGAGGAAGTCAGCCTCTATTATGCATTCTTGTTTGTGAGCCACCAGATTATATAGAAGAAATATATGATGTAATACTTCAGTGGAAGTGGAAGAGGAAGCTGTTCCTCTATAGCAGAGAGAGCCAAAGCTTTAAGAGTTTGTGGCGAAGGCACGGACGGTGGAGAGGTCACACTTCGCCTTTGCTCACATCACGTTCATCGAGCCAAACGTTGTGCCTGGTGCTGAAATGGCCACCTGCCCTCTAACTACTCACTGAATCAACTTACTGCTAAATCTGAGGCATGGAAGTCAGCCTCTACTCTGCCTTTAAGTAGACTCAGGTTTGGAGAAAAATCTGGGAAGATGGTGCTGCCCCCCCCCCCGGAGCAAATGTCCATTCCTTTCTTCTGGTGATGGAAGATGGTGGAGGGAGTGAAAGGCTAATAAAGAAATTGCCTTCAACGTGTTTATCCTCTTCTGCGAAGGCACAGAGAAAAAGGCCGTGATTTATTTTTCGGTCTCCAACGCGGAGTTCAGTTTGGTCGTTTATCATGAGATCCACGAGCTTTGAGGGGCAGTGAATTCAGTCGCCTTCAGGTGTCATCGTCCAAACTGTTCCCCTCAGCGCCGTGATTAGTCTGGCTGCAGGCCCCAGTGGAGGACTAAAGTGAGGCAGTAAACATCGCGCCTGTGAGATTTACGCCTGCTTTACAAGACTGGGAAGCAACGGTGTTTCTGGGAAATGATTTAATTTTAGAGCTGGTGCTACTTGTCTTGGCCGTGGTGTCGCCTTTATTGTCACTGCGTGTGTACAATGAAATTGGGAATCTGATGTTTACTAATGGTATCTTTAGTATAGTAGCACTCGGTAGTACTGACTTCTCTTCATCCATGCTCATCAAGATGAAGGTGATTCAAGTGTGTCTCTCTACCGTGCAACTGCATTTCTATGCAAGACTACGTACAGTCATACAGACTCATGTATACGCCTGTTCACTGGGCTGCTTCTGTGTCTTTAGCAAACTGTATAATGAGTCAGCAGAGGACTGAGGATGATAACAGTCCCTCTGTGGCTCTTCTGGATCCCCAAAACCGTCTATCTGTGGCTGTGAGTCTCAATTCTCCTGCTTAAGTCTCCAGCTATGTTCTTTTTGAAACGTCTTAATGCCTGACTGTACGCTTTGCAGTTTACAACTGACCACACTGGACAACGTTGGTTGTCATAGTAACGATGCACAGGTACACCAAAGGCAATTTTCTGTCCACAATATGAGGAGAGCGAAAAGGTAGTCTACATTCTACATGCGCTGGCACAGACGGCCACACACATTAACAGACACAGATATACGCTCTCATTTACATCACATGCTATTACGAGGACGCAGTGAAAGTTCAGTCCTGTCATGGGCTCCATGTTGCTTAGCTGCTATTTTTAGTGTAAGGTGTACAGTGCCCTCAGGATGTCAATGATTCATCTGTGTTTTATGTAGGTGTGTCATTTATGTACGTGTACAGTTTTACCTCAACGTTATTTAAATGAATTCAGCTTCACTCTGTATGTCCGTGTACTGGGAAGTTCAGCAGTCAGGAGCAATGTGGGATTGAACCCCCAAGCCTGCGAAGAAGTGCACAGTAAATAACTGCAACATACTTTTTAAATGATGTTTTCCTGCGTATTGTGGTCCACATAGAACTAAACACTATTATTAAATCACAAAATTAGTTCACAAATCAGACAAAAGAATGTTTGTTGTTGTTGAGGGAAGAGGAACACAGAGGAGTGTGCTGACAATGCAACGAATGAACTAGTATAAAGGTGGAATAATTGTGTTCTTCTTGTGGGGGCAGGGAGGGGGCTGATGGACAGGCAGACTGTCATTTCACCGTTCACACTACTTAGGAGTGTGTGTGTTGACCGTGGATCTATAAAGAGAAGTTAGTCAGTCCATTAGTGTTGAATTACAATATCACGGCCTAATTTAAACCCAAAAGGAATGGATTAAGAGGGCTTTTCTCCTCATCACAGTAACACCGGCAATTGTCCGGCTGGTCAGGCGAGAATGAACCGACCAGCTGACCAGAAGACGTCAGACCTACTAAAAACAATCACGTAATGTACTTAAAGTTCTGACAACCATCATATAGCTACCTACCACCTCTCTAATAATGACCTAGATTGTTCACGGAGAGAAAGACGTGTGTCTCTGTTTGTTTTTCATGAAAAGCAGAAAGGCACAGCCATCAACCATCAGAGCCTATTAACAAAGCAACACCCAATATTTCTATTTATTTGTCTGACCAATTCACAGAATTGATTGAAATCGTGACGACAGGTTTCTATCTATAAAATCCATAAACCATCTGTCCTTAATTTCATATGTCACTATTTTCTCTGTTTCTCAGTGGGATGTTTTAAAAGTCACGAACCATGTTACTGTTCATGTTGGTGAACGGATTAAAATCATCAGATTGCTCAGTTTTGGGATTTTAAAATAACATTTTTTTTATGTATCACAACTATCATTTCCCTTCAGTTGAATTGGGCTTTTTTTTTTTTTTAACACAAATGATAAAAACCTCAAGATGCACAGATCATAATAAAAGAGAAAGTGAGATCAAATGACAGCCAACTTCAAAAAACAAAAAACACCACCCAAGCAACAAACAAACAAAAATAGAGAATGGATGAGCGGCATCCTCATCATCCCCGTCAAAAGCTTCCTGTCGGTCTGAACCGCACGGTCCGCTCCTCTCCTGCGCTGTCGGCTGAAAATAAGCCGTATGCAGATGCACTTCAATATTCATGAATAAGCAAAATGATGAAACACACTCATGCTAATAAGCCGCCATGGGACAACAACAGGAACAGTACAAAGTCAAAGCCATATTCTCTCTTCTCTTACATAACCGATCATTCCCTCTCCTTTTCCCTTCATTTCTAATCCTCTCCGCTGTAGCTTTAGATTTACATTCACTTCGCCCCTCTTTTTGCGCTCAGTAAATGACTCCTGTTATGTAATGTGATCCAGATTTGTTAGTAGCGAAGTGGCCCTGAAGGCCTGGTGACAGACAGGTGTGTTCGGTCTGCTTGGTTTTTACCTTTTTTTTTTTTTTTTTCATCCCTCTGCGTCACATGACTCCTCAAGTGCTCGTTGGGTTCCCAGGAGACTGTTGTTATGGGCCGGTAACTGTGACAACGCAGCAAAGCAACGCATGTGTGGATACTGCTTCTACCAGATTCTGCTTGTTTGGCTGGCAGATGGCTTTCAGGCTTTTTCTCGAGCTGCAGGGTTGACTGAGGTCCTCCGAAGAGGACTGGGACGGTGTAGTTGTTGTTGTTTTTGTTGCTGTACGAGGAAGCCATGACTGAAATGTGCTTGTGGTGACAAATTTACAGATGGGCGGTATTCATTCAGGGCAGGTGGGGCTCAGCGTTGCTTTGTGTCACGCTCTCACAGCTCAGCGCGCTCAGGATTGTAAACATTCCAGTTCAATCACACAGCAGCTCTGCCGGAGCACATCAGGGCCAAAGTGTCTATCTGTACGCCGCAGAGCATCTTAGGTGGAGAACATGTTTCATTCTGAGAGAGGAAAATAATTTCCCGCACACAGCATGATGGCACTGTTGATATCAGGGTCTTGGCTACACATTAGGACACAGATGACATGTCCTCTGGATTGTTTCTTGGGTTATGGGTTTTTCTTTTATCGGCTACAAATCACACTTACACACAAATGATGTGTTTTTAAAGGCCAATTCTGATTCTGGTAGTATTGCTCAATGTAGTCATTTTAAGCAAAAAAAATAAAATAATTCAGAATTTATTTACATCATTTGTCCTTGAATGAAGGTAGAACATTTGAAGTTTGTTTTACAGATTTTTTACCTTTATATTTAGTCTATAGTCAAAAATGTAATTTTCCATTGCCAAAACCATTACCATTGCCTGCTGCTGCTGGAATCATTGCTGAGGGGAATGGTGAGACTAAACCAAGAAACGTTGCCGGCCATGAAGCCAAAACAATGAGTTGAAAGATGGTAAAGAGGTTCGTGGAGCTGAGGGGAACTGCTGAGTTGGGTGAAAAAGAACTGTGACCGGTGACACATCATTTAATCCATTGTTAACATAACGGTATTGACTCGTGCAGCTTTAATCTAAACGAAATATTGACGAGGGCAGCTTTAATGCGGTCAGAAACGTGGTTGAGACGAGCAAATAAAACTGTGATTAAGCTTAGGGAGAGGTCACGTTCATGGGTGAATTGTTAAACGGCCAATGGGATGTAATTCTACTCCTCCTATCCACCTGAACAACCGTCACTCTATTTATTCTCTCTATTTAAACATCAGCTCCCTTCACTGGCCCTGAAGTAGCTGCTCAGATGACTAAACTTATGTATCTTTATGAGAATGATCCTGCTTCCTCTTTGTAGAGTCAGAATAAAGCACATCTGCTAGCTGCCCAATTCAATTACACACATTCCCAGTCTCCTACTGAGGAGTTTAGCCGGGGGAACAGTGGCTCGCATGAGCGCAGAGGACCACGCTGCTCATTCACTTTTCCCCCTCCACCTTTTCCCTGTCAGTCCAGGGGCGCAAGACTAGCAACTGGCAGCCTTTCAGGCGCCTGCGAGTTTATATTTGTAGTGGTTTTGTGCGGTCTTTGATCAAGCTGTTCAAATGTGTTTTTAGAAATAAATCTGGATGTGACTTTGACGAGTCTACCGCGGCCCCTCGGGTTACTGCCGTCACTGCTGAAGATGGGATTTATATTTAGACATTTTTAAGTGAGGAGGAGGTGGTGGTGGTGGTGTGTAAAGGGAAATCAAACGAATTGCTTTCCAATTTAAAACACCAAGTGTGAGTGTGCAGTTTTATCCGTATTTATCTGTATTCACTTCTGTTCTCTCCATCTGGGTTGATCGCGTCTGAAATAATCGCCGCGGCTCAGTCGTGCACAGCTAACATATCATATATATATACAGACTTTTCCTCTTCAAGTTGTCTCGGAATGATTGGGGAAGTGGTTACCGAGGCCTTTAGGGACACTTGTATCAGTTGTATTACATTTTCCTCCTCTTCAAAACAAAGAAATCCCTGATCTCAGTCCATAGGGAAGGAATTAGTTTCTCTTTCCATAGCTGCTACATATCTAGATGGCTTTTTTTATGAAAGGCATATGTCATGACAAAAGCAAACAAAAGCTAGAAATTAAATCCATTCTGGATTAATAAAGATAATGTCAGATCCTCTAGTGCAGAGGGAAATGGGAAGTATAGAGCCTACAGGTGTGTGTGTGTGTGTGCTGTACGGTGGAGGCTGGGTTATGAAATGCTGTATGAGCAGCAACAGTAACAGCAGCAGCAGCTGTTAGAGCAGAGATAAATGACCTGTGCAGCGGCAGCGTGGAAGGGCAAATGGCTGAAATGTCAGGTGAAATAGGCAGATATTTGCGACCTGTCCGCCTTAACTGGCTCCAAGTTTTTGCACCATAAAAATAACACAAATAAGTTCTCTTGGACGGTGACCTCTCATCCAAGCACCACACAAATCCCACCACCGAAAAGGCCCCTTTTAGTTTGAAAAACGACCTGTTTCTGCAGATTTCGCTCCTTCTCTACATCACACTCAGACTTCCATATTGGTACATCATCCAAAGTCCTTAATAAACATCTCTGCTCATGTGAACACATCACTCCTGTCCTAATTCCCTCTCTCCATAAACAGGCTTCCTCCTTCCTTCTCAACAACGACCACCACCACACTCTTTTCCGAAGCCTCCATCCCTCCTCCAATGCCGTTTCAATCCCCCCCCTCCCTCAACTGTCTCCCCAAACTGCTCCAAACCTGCTTTGCTCAGCAAGATACCGACACCTACCTCCTTAAGACTGCTTTTAACATTTGAGCTCTTATAAGCACTCTTCAAACACAATGTACTATTATTAGTATCATTAGTACGGAAGCCCTGAGAGGCAAACGAGAAAAAAAACCTGATGATCCAAGTGTGATCTAAATACTTTTCTCTCCGGTGTTTTTGTCTGCAGAACAGGTGATGAAAGGAATAATCTTCCTTAAGGCAAAGTTCCTTAAAATAAACTTCCTTTTTACTTTATTCATTCATTTGTTTTTGGCTCTTGTGTTTGCTTTTGTAATTCTCATCTCGACCGCAAGAGTATGTCTTGCACTTGTAGTGAACCAAAGTAGGCCCATGTTTTCCTTTAAAAAATTATGCCAAAAAAACCCTTTTTATTGGTGGAACATAAACACCAGAGAAAACTATTGAGATTTATAAAATGGATCACTAGACTTTTTTTTTTTTTTCCTGACTTGCCTCTCAGGGTTTCTGTATATCTGCCATTTGAGTTAGACTATATTTCTTCAGAGTCTGTTATTTGGAAAAACACAAGAATAGAAATGAGTATGAGCTGTATGTAATGTAATAGTTTAATTCAGAGGTTTCCAAATGGGTGCTTTGAGGATTGGCCAAGATTTATTACATCATTGTTTCTGCACACTGAAAAAAGTCGGTGACATTTACATTAACTATGTCAACATATTAAAACAGGAGAAGGGGAAAAAAAAACAAATATCAAAATTACCATATTAAAATCTGCTTAATATGCAGTTATGCTGCAGCTTATAACATAACAACTCATGGTCGCCAGTCGTCATAGTGACACAAAATGTTTTGCAGTTCTGGGGTTTTTCAGAAGTCAGAAAAATAGTGATGGTCAGGGAAAGACAGTGAACAGCTGGGAAAAATGTGGATACTTCTCAGCTCTCAGCGGAGTCTGACGGGATTGAATCTGAGCCGATGACACTCAACACTAATCTGCTAACTTTGGAAAACAGTTGTCCATTATTGTCCAAGATCGCCTTTCAGTGTTGCCTTGGACATTTCCAACATCATGCAGTCCATTTGTGATGTGGCTCTCGCATCTCTGCTGTCCATTAAAACAGGCCAAGAAGGCGCCTGTCAAAATGCAGTGAACGTAGTAGCATGTACAGCTGTATTCATCGTTTATTGTGAGTTAAATATTTACCTGTAAATCTGCAGAGCACCTGTTGGCTTTCATTCTGAGCGATTGTCAAAGGGGCTATGTTATTTATGATACGATATAATGTAATAATATAGAATCTAAAAGGGTAAAAAAAACAATAAGGCACAAACACATAACATATGCATTTTAACACTGGGTATTGGGTGGCCTGGGGTGCTGTGGTCTAAAGAAGTTGGAGAATCACTGCGGAATGTTCACGATTGATCAGTATGTATATTCACACAACAAATCATTGGACACCGTTTCATATAGTTTTGTATCGATTCTCAAGTAACAATATCTAACATATAGTACTTATTTCATGCCCTTTTTTTCTTTGACAATGCTCCAACATTGCAGCATGGTCCCTTGTGACCACCTCTAACCACTCATTTCCTAAATAGCCTATATTTCTTGGAAACTTTCTGCATGTTGAAATGCAAATTAAGGAGAGGGGCGCGAGTCAGATCAGCATTTTGCAGCACTTGTCAGTCATCTTTCTTAATTGCTCTGCGCCGTTATATTGCTGCTCTTATCAGCCCCCAGCGACATGGGAGATTTACCGCCCCTCACCCAACTGAGATTCAGGCATGCACACTGGTGGGAAGCTCTGTCAGCACACACAAAGTTATGAAGCTATGTAGTCAAAGAGAAAACCGATACTGGTCATGAGGGAGACGTCTCCAAGGAGTTCATCTCTGAGTCGCAGTACGTCCCATTTGGCCGAGTGGAGCTGGGGCTGCAAGGACCCTTTAGTGCTTCTTCTGATAACTAATTCAGAGGGACCACAAGACGCCTCTTGAGAGAACTCTTCACACTCGCACTCTTCAGCCTTCAACATTAGGAGTTTGAGGATCCAACCGTGGCTAACCTTCAAAAAGCATACAGCATGTTAAACATTATGCACCAGCACACACGTAGACCATTCTCACATGACAATAATAATATTCATACGCTTGCGGAAAAAGACGTTTCACCCCTCTGGGAAGGACTTTTTTCTTCATCCTTGGATTGTACAGCGTCCAGAGAGTAATTAGATACAAAATATAGTTTGCTTGGAGTCAGAGTTATCACCATGAGGTGCCGTGTACTGAGTAAGGCAGGTGGGAGTAGACAAAACAACACCGGCGTGTATCAACACTTGTTTAAGATGTACAGTAAGAAGAAGTGAACGTGTGTTCTGTCTTAGTCACTTGTGCCCTTTTCATAGCATAAATCATACTCATATTTAATCCTCATCATTAATGTTGTGGAAGGGCAAGGTGGTACCGAGGTGATAAATGAACGCTCCCGTGAGATGTCTTCTGCGGAGACACTGTAGCGACCGCTCTGCCTGCTCGTCCAAACCGTGATGAATCAACCCTAATCCCACAACAATGATATTCACAAATCAGGGCTGTGGACAAGCTCCGCTGAAGATGGCAGCGGGGTTATATTTCATTCATTTTACTGCGAAAGTGATTCTGAAGTTGGCGCAGATTCAATTTTTTATTTCACTCTCCCACTTGAGGGGGAGCACAGTATATATACCCTTCCACACACACAAGCACAAATACATTATTGGTGATAATTAATTATGGTGATAATTATTTATGCTTGATGATTTTTTTTCTGTGCATTTGTTCAATGCAGTTCAACTTCAGTTAAATTCTAGTTAGTATTGTTCGACTTCCCTCCACATCCACAGCTACGTTCACGTCAGCTTACCTTTTTTAGAAATGTTGCCCTGCTAGCCTTTGTTCTTTTGTGTTTTGAGCAGGTAAATGTTGAATGTTGGATAAAGCTAAATTAATTTAAAAAATCATGCAGGGGAAATTAACGGCCTACTTTATCCTGAACACTTTTATACAAATACGAACTTAGTCCATAAATCATTTGTTTTTGTGCTTCGTACCTTCCGTCATAGTGTTTGTTTTCAGAGTTTACTTCTTTTTTTTTTTTAACTTTTAGTCTTAAATGGTTTAAAGGTTTTTGTCGTGGAAAAAGAATCTCAAAGAATATTTTTTGTCATAGTTTTAACTGACAAAATAATGTCTAATGTGTGTATACTGTACTGTAGGATCTACTGTATGTATATCTGTCCTCTTTGTTAAAGTTATCATAAACCTGTTTCCCATTGCATGAAAACCAACTTGTTTTTGTTTTGTCAGGAAGAAAAAAGTGACAATATCGTAACGTTAGAATTGATGACATAGTGCCGTGGCCTTGTACACAAAGATTTAACAGCATTTTCACAGCTACTCTGGGTGTGCGTAACTTAAGGACACAGGAAAAATAAGTGAAAGTTTTTGAGGACTGGAGCTCAAAGCTCTGACAAGCACATCAACATACTGCTGAAAATAGTTCTCTCTTTCTTTATAGCTATTTCAAGGTTCAGTGCTCTGCCAGTCATTATCTCTGTGCTCCGTGGCTATAGCAACATCCTGTGTTCCTTTCAGTTTAGCTTTCGCTTATAGGAAGTCATTTTTCGAGACTTAACCTTTATAGTATGTAAGTAGCACTGTGCCTCTGTGGTGATTTGTAGTTTTTTACTTTGATGGCAAACGTCGAACTATTCCTTTTAAATTATCCAGTCATCTTCACCCCATGTTTATGAACATGAATTGAACCACATCAGTATAAGCAGATAGTCATCCTGGATTAGCGACCAAGGCTGAAATGGACACTTTGAAATATGAGCTGCAAGGGCTCGATTGAGTTCAAACTATTGTAAGAGGCCCTCAGGAGGATTCTTGGTGTACTCCTTTTTATAAAGACTTCAAAATCCTTGATGGCTTTTCAAGAAAACATTTTCGTGCCATTTAAAACGACTCCACTTCAAATGAACTCCAGGTGCGCGTTTTTAAAGCGCGACATGCACTGGGTTCAGGGAAACGTGCACAAGCCGAAGTAGTTGTATAACATGAAGCGTGTTCATATGTGTGTTGACTGTGTAATGCTTTTCTACTCTTTTGCTGCTCCTCCATTATCACAGCATTGCACTGCCTCTCAGTACAGACCCTGGAGATTGAGGGATGAACTGAGTCGAGGGGTGGAGGGCAGGGCTTTACACACACACACACACACACATTGTATATGCACACAAGTAAGCAAGAAAGCAATGAACTGCATGACTGCACATACAGAATAAAGATTTTCTGAAGCCCAAGACACCATTTCAATCTAATGTCCTTTCATATCTTCATATCCTTAGACTCTTAGATTTTACTTTACATATCCCCCCCTCCACACACACATGAACACACATAAACTTGCTGTCTTTTAAGCTGTCTCTCTTTCTCTCCCTCTATCCTTCTCATTCTATACTTTCCTTGTTTTATCTTCCAAGGGTGCAACGACAATTGTCATCACTGCTCAGTAATCACAATAATCAGACCCTAGCTTCCAAGAAAATAAAGGCGGAGAGGATGAAGTAAGGCAACAACTACCAAGATGTGAAACTAATTTACTCTCCAGCTTTTGATGATCAGGCGTAAACACTCTCCCTCCTACACACACAAGCCAAGCAGGATGCATCTAGAGAACAGCAGCCTTTAGAAAATTCCCTCTCCGTCAAACCGTAGAGATACACAGTCACTATTCATCAAGCTGTCAGCCTCTGCTTTCTTTACTTAACAGTATCAAAGCCCGGACAAAATGCTGCAATAGCACACAGTGCTCCTAGAATACTTCAGCTAAAAGGGCCTGTGTCTTTTAAATATGGAGAGATAACACTTGGGCTTAAGCAAAAGTTTTAAACCCCAGTAGGACTTATTGGAAGAATGCCTTAATAGGATTTCCAGCCTATTGTTTGGATAATACTATCGTGTCTGGACCAGGATTTAATGGTTTAGACGGGCATTACATGTTGCACACTTAAATTAAAAAAAAAAAAAAAAAAAGGGGGTTCTGGGTCTTTTCTAATGCACAGACAGCGCCTATAAACATCTCACTGTCCCTTGTAGAAAAAATATCCTGGATAAATTCTTTGGGGATTGGCCCGCTATTCAACAACTGCTTTATTCAGCTATATGACTGCATAAATATACACAGCAACTTTAAAGCTGCACCAAAAGAATTGCTGTGTAATGTGAAAAGTGACATTCGTAGTGATGAACCAACAGAAAATGATCACCTGACTCCCCTCAGCTTTATGGTACATACAGTATTAGCTTTACTTTTGATTCAGTCTCACTGCTCACTGCTGTTTTCAGTGAAAAAGCTTCTTGCCAAATGACAGACAGACAAAATTGGACACTAGTTACTGAACATAGAGGAGCATTTAGAAGCTAAAGATCCATATATTGCCCTTGGGAGTAGGTGGAGACCAAAACAGAGCTAATATAAGTGTGAATATTGGTCTTGCATTCACCAGGTTGACTGACACACAATCTCAGATGAATACTAATGTTGACGGATGCTGCATGCATCTGTAATCATAGGGCTTACATGCTCAAAACCTACTGCCTGTTTTTTAACTGACAGCATAGACATGAAATAGAGAGACTGCTTACTTTATTGCCATAATTGTTTTAATGGAGGTCCGTAATATGCAACTGCACATCCAATTAGCATGGATCGAACATCCTGATATAAGTCTCCATTTAGATTCTTTCACTGCAGAAGGGAGTGATTTCCACTGGGAACCTGTGGAAAAGAGGAGGTTAGGGGAATGTTAATGCTTTCTCCTGAGATGGTAAGAGAAGACAAGCGGCACAGACCAAGCTTTAAAGTGGACAAGTCAAACTGACTGGTTGACTGCTTCCAATTCTGAATCTTTGCTGAGATTTGTGGCAGAGAGACAAAGAGGGGAAAAAAGATGGAGAAAAAGCCCCCATGGGTCCATGGGTATCTAAAAAGTCTGGCTTAAGGTTTTGACAGACAAACATATCTCACACTGTATTAGACGCAGCTATACTCGTATACAGAGGGAGCAGTCAGCATAAGGAGGGGTAAGACATGACTTGTAAAATGGGAAGAGAAGGATGAAGAAAGGGGTAAAGGGAGGGTCCTGTCTCAGGAGTTTGATGTGTGAAAAGGAACACAAGGTTAAAGATCTCAAGACTTGATCGACAGACAGAGCTGCACAGAAATCACAGAGGTCAGGCCAGAGCACAGCGTGAGGGAATACGAATCTAAGGAAGGCAGGAGAGTGGGGGAGGGAAAGAAAGAGAGGCTGAGCGGGGAAGATGAAGCTTTGAAAGGGAAGCTGAGGGTTATGAAAAGGGAAATAAAAAGGCACAGACAGGAAAGAAATGGAGGGAGAGAGAGAAGAACAAGTGGGAGAGAGAGTCACATAGGGTGACAAATCCAGGATTAGTTGGTCTTATTGCCAGATGCAGGGTGTGAGCCATTCTGTGCCAAACCACTGTAACATGAGTGGAGAGCAGAGGCGAGAGCCAACAAATTTAGCTCCACTTATTGTGACCTATCAAGGATTAATGTACGTTTACCTGGGTTAGATGTGTTGCTAATTGCGTAAACAGAAACCGGTTTGGAGCCGGTTTGACTGTCTGTCGACCTGGACGGCTGAGAAATGCCACCTTTTTACCTCACCTCCCAAAAAAGAAACCAACAGCTATTCTACGAGCGCACCATCCACTTGGCTCCCTCAGTTTTCATTTGAAATTATCCTCTGGGCTTAAAACTTTCACATATTCTTTTCTATGCACTATTCAGCGTGTTCAGTAAGAGAACCTTGGAACAAGACAAAGAGCCTGAAGCCATGCTAGTCACTCTCTAAGGCTGTACATATATTGAATCCATTTGGTAACCACTTTCATCCAAGGTGACTTATAAGTGCTTTCAGACTCCACAAAAAAAAGAGCTAGATGCCATCAAACAGTGGAGGCAAATGCTAACCACTGCCTTCCCTACACTACTAGGTTGAAAATATAAGACCTGTAGAGAAATATCAACTGGAATGATGCATGCACATTAGAAAGAAATGGATTGTTAGCATGAGCAGTGATAGCCACCATACTGAATGGATAAAGAAAATTGCGCCACCTATAGAGAGCAACTTCAAATCGACATCACGACAAAACGTCACAATGCCGCCTTGAGTGTCTGAGCGGCAGATGATAATCTGAGAGTTCTGATTAAGAAAGCCAGAACAGCAAAATATAGTGTCAATAAAACGAGAAACTGCTTTAACCCAGCTGTCGCACTGCCACACACAATCTTCCAGTTAATGATAAACCAGAAAACAAATATACATGCGCCTGCGTCTTTTATGTGGAACCGTCTGAATGTGCTTTCATACTGACACATACTTCTATTTCAGGCAGCTCCTTGTGTTTGAGGAGCTCACTTAAGACGTGTGTGTGTCTGTGTGTGTGTGTGTGTGTGTGTGTGTGTGTGGCCAGAGTGAAACAAGGTGAGGAGGCATGGTTAGGTGCACATAAGAGGGCGTGCTGTGGATTTTAGAGGTGGACTGAAAGAGGAGCCCGCAGATATTATCACCAATTCTATGGTTCATCCGGGTTGTTTTTTTTTTTTTGGACCTCTTTGCTTCCATAACATTTTTCACACCAGATGAAAGAGAATGTCCAAAAATGCACATTTAGGTGTTTACTTTACTGCACTTTGTCTATTTACTGTATGTCTGTAGATTTCTCCTTAAGGCCATTTTCTCAAAATGAGTTTTTCCTCATACTCTGAGCCAGAAATTGCCACTTTAGTAGCACTCACATTCACCAAAGCTTTCTTCCTATGTATATATATATATATTCTGAAGGTTTCTACAGTGGGTTTTGTTCATATGTCATTCTTAGGTTGCTTTATATCAAATTTTAATCCTAAATCATGGCAAAAATAGCTTCTTTTAATGGCTGTTGACAGTATTTTCTGATTTATGCAGTGATTTAAAAGAATAAAAAATATCCAAAATTCTCTCTGTGAAAAGCTTTGGCTCTAATATGAAACAACAGGAATTTTGAACCTGGCTTTATCTAATGTTCAGATTTCTCTCCCAGAAATGGAAGCAAATTAGTGCATTTAATGCCTTATTTGCACATTTAAACATACAAATTCAGAAAACTTGTAATACAAAAAAAAAAAGTAATCAACCAGGGAAGTTTCATTGTATCTATCTGTTAAAATGCTTACCCTGTCCCCCTGTAGTGTCCTGCTGAGCCTGATATTTCCCAGAAGACTTGGTGGAGACCAAAACTGAGCAAAAAGGAGAGTGAATACTGGACATAAATCTGATAGATGGCCAGAAATGGGGCACACTAAATGAAAGTTAATGTTGCTGCGTGTCTGCTACACTTGTAAACTGGCAACACTTTGCATGAATATGTTCATGAACATGGTGTGTTCCAGCTTGTTATGCTGCCTTCAAGTGGCTAGAAAAAGTCAATTAATGCCAACAAGGTCAGTCAATACTGTTGTACTGCTGTTGGGCTTTTGTCGCTAAATAGGAATAGTTTTCTACTTGGCAACAAAATTGCATTTTTTTCTTTGTTTTGTACTCTCACTCAGTTAAAATCTCAGATTGCAACCATCACTTCTGAGTTCAGTTTTGCCATTTGGCCCTGAATCATCATAGAACTGGCGCCACATAAAGATAAGATAATATATTTTCTATGAACTTGATGTGACAATGAAGCAGTTAAGGGAACTGAAGTCCCTTCATGGCAGATCTGCTCCCAATCAAAATCAGCGGGGCATATTATGCTGATTAGTGTGTCAAAGACTGGGGATTCTTCATTGATTTATTTTTCCTCTTGATATAAGTCCTTCATTAACTATATTTCTGTGCAGTCTTTGTCAGGACCAGTTTCTTTGACAGAGGGGCAAAGTGGGTGTTCATGCTACAGTGCTTTATTTGAACCAAAGGCCTGTGAGTGGAAATGACTTTCTTTTATTTCCTTTTTATTAGTGAACTTTTGATATCAGTAACCTCTGTAGAGCGCATTCATCTTTGTCAAATGAGTGCCTGCAGTCGTTTCTGTATTCCTCTCTCCAGGACCCACTCTTCTCCTCTCTTAATTTCTATTTACCTGAGCCCTCATATTCTCCTGAAAACTTGAGGAGCCAGCAAACTGAAATAATTTACTCTCATTAAGTCAGTGCTGATTAGACAAGTGTTGTTGAGACATGCTCGTGCAATACTTGTGTGTATATGTGTGTGTGTGTGTGCATGTGTTCATGTTTGTTGATAGAGTTCACTGGCTGTTTGACTGTTTATCTCCCGATAGTCAAGTGAAAGCCAGGGAGAAAATGAACAGCAGCTGAAAGCCAAGTGCTGACAGTTTTGTTTATGTCTGTAAAGTTTGTCTGATGTGCTACAATGCCAAAGAAGCACCCGGCACCTAAATATTTATAGAATATTTATTTCTATAATATACAATATGATATCTGACTGGTCCTAACGCAGACAAAACCCTCATGTTGCCCCACTTGTCTTGGCTTTAGTTATTAGAGTAGAAAATAAAATGGCATGGATGATAATTCTAGTTCATTACAACTTGGATCTTACGTTATTAATCTTCTGGACACCATATGTATGAGTACTAATGATACTGGAACACGGCAACATGGTCGGGCAAGCCCCAGGTTATCCAAACTGTGACCTACTCGCATATTAAAGGTCACAGAATGACTTCATGGCTCAGTTTGACCCACCTTTGTCTTGACTGGGCACCGTTACTTTCACTTGTCAGGTGACAGGTGCTGATGTGCTGCTTTTGTTATGCAGCCAGTGAAGCCAAGGTGTTAAAGTAAATTGCCAAACTGTTCCTACCCTTAACACGTGTAGCTGTCATTGCTCCTTGTCTTGGTTTCTGTTGTGGAACACTTTACTGCGCTTGGTTGTGACTCATCAAATGTGTCAGAAACATAATGCTGTGGCTCTTTCCCAGTAGGCATTATGTGCAGCATTTGAAATGGATTGATTAATACCAGCAAGCCAGTTATTATTACCTTGCGTTCAACTCCACTGCTCGCACATTGTTTTGGAAATAAAAACAGCGAGTGAGTAAAATTAATGAAAGACACTTTAAAGGAGTTTTCTTAATGTCGGGTACATTCAAACACGACACATTACTTGATCTTTTAAAGGAAAAAGGCCCTGTGCAAAAGTTTGGGAGCTGTACCAGTTATTACTCAGGCGACTATGACAGCCTGCAAATGCTTCATGTAGCTTAGACTCTTTCAATTCTTGTTTTGGAGTTTTTCCTCATCCTTCCTGGCAGAACACTTGTAGCTCTGAAATGTTCTTCGGCCTCCTTGCATGCACAGCACGCCTGAGATCTTTCCCACAGAATTTCAATGATATTCAAGTCTGGGTGACTGCGGTAGCCATTCCAAATCCTTCATCGTCCTGCTGAAATACCCAGAATTTCTTCCACTTCAGTGTCTGGACTGTCCTTCGCACGCCCACACAATACCTCCTTGGCCCCCCCAGCTGCCACACAACCTCAAAGTATAATGGATCCACCTTTATGCTTAACAGTTGGCAATATGTTCCTCTATATAAATGCTTTGCCAATTTTTCTGACCAAAAAGCATTTCTCTGAGCATTTCTCACCAGGTCTCAGGCCAATCTGACATTTGTCTTGATCTTTCTGATCTTGCATTAACTTCAGCTGTTCCAGTCACCTTCCATTTTCTGATATTACCAACAGTGGGAAGAGGTAGTTTGAAACATTTAGGGAATTTTTATAAGTCTCCTTGTTGGTGCAAGTGATCCTAATTCTGATATCTGTGGCCAACTGTTTAAGGCACCCATGGTTGGTATCACCAGGCCAGGGCCCCAGGAAGTGGCCTAGCGGTCAAACCATGTAATTACAACAATGGTCTACTTGGTGAAAAGCCTGTAAATCAGCAGATACATTTTTGGAGCTTCATAAACCCCCAAGAAATGATCCATTTGGTCCAATAACATTTGCAAAGTCTTAAAGAGCTGCATGATTAAATCCTGTCACCCCCATTCAAGTTAGCAGATGGCTAGCTGGAAGTGAGCCGGCTTGGCTGGCCCAAGATGCTAGTGCACATGCTCTATGGGCCCCATGATGCAGAAGCATGGATGTCCACGAGTGGAAGATCCAAGAAATTTCATATCCAGGAAGCTCACTCAAAACAGCCACCACTGCCAGATATTGAAGGAGATGTGGAGTTACTTTAGAATAAATTGTCCAGCCCTGAAATATATTCATTGGATCAGTTTAGGAAATCAACTGAATCTAAGCCTTGGCAATCATTGTTGCCAATAGTAATAGTAGCAAGAATAATCCAAAAAGGTTCCCAAAAATGTGCAAGGGACTTTCTTCTGTTTTATTTTTCATATTTTGAAACTGTAATAAAAGTAATCTGGTTTTAACATTTGAAGAAATGTTTATTTTTGTACCAGAGGTCAGGTTCACTTTCTCTTCACTTTAATTATTTATTGTAAAATTTTTTGTAAACCACAGCACACACAGCTACAGAGGAACACAGTTGGCTGAGGAAGCTGAGCCACTGCAACAGCATGTTTTGCTGGTTTCCTTGTTTTTGGTACATGAGGCCCATAAGGAACTGCATGTCCACAGCTGACCGTCTTCGTGTTGAATACATGTTACACTATAGGAGTAGCCGATGCTTCTGCTCTTAAGTGTTATCAAAGGGTGTTATAGACCTGAGACCACAATAAAAGTAAAAGACCAGTCTGTAAGTGGCAGAGGATTTCAGTTTTCCCTTTTTTTGGAGTTCTTGTGAGTCCCGATTACTCAAATATATTCAGAGTAAGGGCTGCTCAGGCAGGCTGATTGACAGATAGCTGAGAGCTGTCTGCTTCTTAAAGCTGCTGTTGAATATTAATAGTCATTTGTCAATAGCTCTGCACTGAGCGTAGGTGTTTGTGTTTTTATTCTGTGTGTGTGCGTGTGTGCACGCGGGTGTGTGTATTGCGTTTGTGTCCTCGTAACTCTTACATGTTTTTGATTTTGTGTTGATAGCTCAGTGTAGCTGTTGTCTAATATGTGCGTGTTGGTCTTTTTGACTTTCTATTGTTAGCATGTGCATAACATTAACTTTCAAAGCTCCTTTACACTCACAAGGAAATGGGCACACCTTTAGGAGAGCTGACATGATGGAGTGTGTGCGTGGTGGCTATGGGGCCCTGCATGAACACACAGCTTTGGTTCATATGAGACGTTTTCTGTGGTTTTTGTTTTATCTGTGCTCTTGTCAGGATTGATCAATATTTGAATCAAAATGTGATGACAGTTGTGGGTTTGTTTTATGTTGCCAGTCCAATGTCTATCAGATATAATTAAACCACACAGTCCTGATGAAGTACATGAATTTGTGAGTGTCAAATGGAGGTCGACCGATTCTTACAGGCTGATATAATAAGGACAGTTTGGAGCAGAAAATCAGCTCATATCACACCTTTTTCCACAGAAAAGTCTCACACACACACACACACACTCCCACGCACAGACAAGGTCATTAACATAACACACATAACAACTAGAGAGTATGTAAGAAAAAGGCCGACAAAAACAAGACACAGCGATGCTTGATACTAATAATCAAGCTTAGCAAAGCTCCAGGAACTTGGTTAATGAAAACAAAGCAAAGTGATGTCTCTTGAAGGACCATAGACTGTGTAGACGACGCGAATGTCGCTTCAGGACTAATGTTTCACTTCTGGCTCCAAAATCATGATGGTGACGATGTTGGTGGTTTTGAAAATGGTAAAATCCAGGCATGGGATGGATGGCCTGGTTGCCGGGGTGCTTTGCAGGTTTTACGGAGTGGAGGATGTGGCTGTTAGAGGGTAAAACTTGCAATGACAGACAGTTTGCCAGGGGTTTCCAAGGCTATCACGGGCTGCGCCTCTTCCTTTCTCCATGCGAAATGGTGATGTACGTCCCTATATGACCATCTGTGGTCCACCGGTCATGATAGTTTGGAAACTGTCCTGTTGTTGACCGCTAATATTGGAGTATTATTATTCTCCTGAATTTAAACTTTGATTGTTGTGCATTTTACAATGAATATTTATGTAGAGAAACTCAAGGGGTTTCAAGTATCAAAGTAGAAGTAAGAGTGTCCCTGTCATAATCCTAATTCCTCTTCCTCTTCTTCTCCTCATATATTACTGGATTATTGGTACTGATATATTAATGACATTAGGCTGGTTGAGGTGGACTTTCTAGTTTAATCTATAGCAATGCAGTAAATACTGGAAAATATTTAAGTAGTCAATAGCAATTAAATAAATGCAGAGGAGTAAAAAGTGAAATATTTGACAATCATGTACAACTACCTCAACATTCTAGTTAAATACTTGAGTTTAGTTACATTCCAGCATTGATAATATTTTCTTTCTAATCCCTCTCCTATCTAAACCCATCAGTGCACTGGGCATTGCACACCTGACTTCTCGGTCCTGAGAATAAACAAATTCAACATAAAAGAATCATTAAAAAAATCCCAGAGAGGCGAAACACAACAAGCTGCAACCCTCAATGACTCCTAATAACACAGCCTTTTTATTCTAATGACCTGGCTTGTTTTCACTGTGACCCACAGTAGTGTAATCTGATTTGGGTTTGGTTCCAGGTGCCTGTAGGCAGGAGGCCAATCACCCTTTAGCTTCCACTTTTTTTTTTTTTATCTGAGCAAAGGGCACATTATCATTGAAGTTATGAGGATGTTCTTCCAAAACAGGACCCTCAGAGACTGTGGTTTTTGGGTGGAACAAATGGTAGTCGAGGAGGAAACGAGCCGAGGTCTGAACAAAGGGGATATTGTGCAAAGAGAGAAAAGAAAGACAAGCTGTCATCATTGCACACAGCAAACTCGTACTTTAAACTTTTTTTTTTAACTTCTCTCTCAGATTTGTTTTTCTCCTCTGGTCTCCACCTTCATCTCTTTGGTTATTGAGCAGCCCTGGGAAATCTCATCATATTATAAGAGGATCGAAACTAGAGAGGAGGAGTGAGAAACGGAGAGAGAGTGAGTGAGGAGGTCGAGGGGACAATGAGAAAATGAGTAGGGAGAAGATGAGGGGAGATGAGATGGGATGGAGCCTCGGGTTATTGAAAAATCATTACCGGAGCGGCCATGCAGATTGTTGGTTATAATATATGTAAGAGAGAAAGAGTTGGAGACAGAGAGAAGGTGGGAGTGTGTGGGTCTGTGCACGTATGACTAACGTCACCTACAGGGACACACACCAGACCTAAGACCAGTTAATTGAGGGCGACTTGTGCAATTGGGGACAAAAACCGTGTCCCTAATCGGTAAAGTGACGATTTTTAGGTCAGTGGTTAAGGTCAGTAAAAGGGTAAGCCTATGTAAATACCACAAAAATGACTGATTCATGATTTTATGTGTTAACAGGGGTAGTAATTTGAGTTGCAGCTGCATCATTTGCATAGAAAAAACCTCCTGAGGTTTTTTGGCAAGACTGGTGAAACATTTACGGAACGAACGGACCTGGGCCTGTATTTATCACGGATCTCAGAGTCAGGCCTAGTATTTGAGCTGAAAGGTAAACTACGGCTGACTGGGCAGAAGCTGGACTTCTGTGTCATTTCAAGTCTCTTACACTTACTTTCATCAAGAAGAGGGACCGTTCTATAGAGAGAGTGTGACACCATTGTTTTATGGCACTCAAAGTAGAAATCAAGGAAGTCGTAGTAATAGTTGTTCCTCTGACAGCTGTGTCAAAAATCTAAATGTAGAAAATAGCACCACTTTTTTATGTGTAAGCTTTATATGTATAGGCAAATCATATGATCTCATATGTTTATATTCACCAAAGTCATTAGCACATCATCTCAGCCTGACTCTCTCCATATGAAATCATCTTCGTCAGCACCACGTCATTTTTAAATATCGTTGCATCTTGTGTTTCGACCTGGTGATGGCGCTGATGGAAGAGTTACGGGATGGAGTGCCATGTCACTAGACTGGACTGGACTGATTTCCTGTTCTGAGGCGCTGGACAAATACAAGTCCAAGTGTTTATTTGTGTGTGTGTGTGTGTGTGCGTGTGTGTGTGTGTGTCTACATGCTTACAGGTGTGTGGTTCACATACACTATGTGTCCTTGTGTGGCACACAGCCAAAAGAACAGATGCCCAGCTTCTGTTTGCTTTTTCAAGTCAACAACAGAGACGTGTCTATTGCCAAATAGATTTTTATTTTATTTTATTTGTTGCCATTTATGTGTCACCAGTGTTTGAGTAACAGTGGCAGAGACAATCATTTGTGACAGAATTTAAAAAAGATGGTAAAAACTAGTCCTATTAACGAGGCCAAGTCAAATCAACGTTATTTACAGGTTGCCCATAATAAACAGGGTGATTTGAACACAACACAGGACACAAACATTGGTCACATGACAAGGCTTGATCTAAAACAGAACTGTTTTCTGTGCCCAGTAGGCTTTTAACTAGAGAAATGTCAGCATGTGAGGGGAAAAATAAACAACCCATCATTTGCTGTAATTCCGTCACTTCTTCCTTCTTCACAAGCTACATCTGCTCATCACAGTTAGCTGATGGATTTCGCATCAAAGCTGAGACAGTGCAGGAAGGTGCTGTGGACTCACAGTTATGTTGTGTAACACCCAGCCTACACACAGTGCTGCTGACATCTTTACTCCGGTGGAAAGTAAAGCATTAGTAACACTGCGTGTCACTCTAACACTTCACTCCCTATTCATCCTGCATCCATCAACATTAACAACATTAGCAGCGTTACCGCGGACATTTGCCTTGTAGCTTGTGCATAAAAGGGCCAAATAAACTGCATATTGCAACGAATCTCCAGTGACTCCAATAACCATTGCTGGTTACTTATAATGGCTGAAAGCCCTGAAACATCTGCGCCTGCCTGGGCAGTTGAATGGAGCGCTGACAGTTCCGCTCGGTGGTGGAGCCAAAGTTCAGCAAGCAAATGGATTTGAAATGGCTGCACCTGTAAATCCCACCCTGTTTCATGTTTATTCAACTTCAGCTTCCTACTGTTTCATTACACGCAGTGCCAAGCATACTGCTGTTTGCTTGTCTCAGTTTAGCAATTATTTCTAGTTTTGGAAATAAAAGTGGAGTTAGTTCTGTGTATGCCTGGCTGGTTGCAGTGTTGCCTCCTAGGTAGGGCAGTTTGCTGCAATGTTGGTGGAAGGTATCAACAATATGCCCTCCTGACCTACATTATATACCTTTTTGATTTCTTCAACTTTAAAGTGTTTGTGGGTCTTTTTCTAGGACTGTGCTCAGTTCCGAGTGTGGACTGTTAGGGTTGTGAATACAGAACTGGCCTGTATCCGACCTGTCCTATTTTTCAGGGACAGACACGGACGAACTGGGCTCCCCCTTCCTGCCTTTTTCCCTCTTTGAGATGCAGTCAGACAGTCAGGGGTGTTGTGTGGGCCTGGCTTAACGTCCAAACCCTCCTTGGTGAAGGTTGCAAAAATGGTGGCCTGCAAGTTTGGTCTGACTGTCCATGACCCTGTAGCGGGTTGGAGGAAAGGAATTCAAACATCTGGCTTTGAATCCATAAGTAGACCTTCAGACCGAAAACAACCCTGTGGTAGAAAAATACAAGGGGCTGCGTTTGCTTCTGGTATCAGCGAGACAATGTAAAATGAAATAAGGATCCCAGTTTTAGGAACAGGTCACATGTTTGTGAGATGCCAAAACTCTGCACATCAGTTTATATCATTATAGGAAAGTTATCACAACCACAATCTGTCCTTTCCTGAAGACTCCCATGTCGAAGTCAGACGTGTTTTGTTGAGCCGTCCACACTGGAGCACTGGTTGAAACAAATGACTTTGTTGCTCTTCGTGTGAGGACGGTCTCGTTTGGGCCTGGTTCAGCTTTTTTTTACGGGATGATTGATTAATTAAAGTTATAAACTGTAACCCTCTGTCAACAGCACAAGTCATAATTCGAAGTCATCATTCTCCTGAGCCTCTCTGGCCATGAAATGTTTTACACCGTGAAAACCTCATTGTTTGTTTCCAGAGGCTGCCCTTGAGCGGTTACTTTCCAGGCATGCGTAGAGTATCCTGCAGTGAAAATGCAGCAAATAAGGTTCAGGATATGTTAAGCGTTTCTCATTCATAAGGTAAACTACCTATAGCTTACAATATCCCATGCAATATGGATGAAATGCATTAAGAATGAGGGAAAGTGTGTTTTTCGAGAGTGAGCCAATTGCTTAAGGCTTCAACCCCGCCAGCAAGAGCTTCTGGATTTAGTATAGAGTTTGCAGGTGATGCAGCACTGTGACTAATTCTGCTTTATTAGCTCTTATGATTAACTTGTTTTCACACATGAACCACGATGAGTCTATCAGAACTAGCCGTCTGGAGGTTTGCTCCAGCCTGTGATTGGTTAACCAGTTTCATACTCAAATCCACTCCACCCCAGGGGGGAGATATGCAGTGCAATGAATGTGGTTTTGTCTGTTACATGTTGACATTACTTTGACTAGAGATTCAGCAGCTTTCTTTTAATATTAGGCAGGTCCTCTTCTCATCCGACCTATCAACCTTGTTGTGTTTGAAGCCATCTCTATGAGATGCCATCTCGGTGAAAAAATACTTTTTCATCTTCGAGTGAAAAGCAATCATAATTTCAATTTCTCTGCTGGTGAGACTGGGGCAACAGATCAGATGTTTTCTGCTGCTGACCCCTTATCTTGTTTTTTTTTTTTTTGAAAACCAAATAATCTGTCTTTTAGGTCTTTATCTGGGATTTTGATTTAGTTGTCTGACCAACCACTTTGGTCAGAGTGAATTGCTATTTTTTTCCTGTCAATTTCACCTTTCCTGTTGTTCCGGCTCCTTCCAAACTTCACTGAAAGAAAAATACCAGGTTGGTCTTCGACATTGATATTTGGTCACGTCTTGGCCCTTAAATGTGCACACCAACAGGACTATTGCTCAGAATGTTGACCTTCTACTCTTTTTCTCTACAGAACCCTGAGAGAAAATGTGAAATCGTTTCACTGTAGCTTCTGTCCTCAAAGTGTATATCAGCTCTGCTCTGAGGCTGTAGGAACACTGTCCGCAAAAAAAGTAATTGTGTTCACATTAACAGGTCGAGGGAAGGACATACATACAGAAATATTCTTAACATTCGCTCTAATCATCTATATAGTTTTGAATTGTTGAGTGTAGTTTGGAAAACTTTATATCTTAAATTGACTTATAAAGGGAAGATTTCACAGATTTATCCCTCAGAAAACTCTGATCTTGTCAGCTGTAGCTAGCTGAAGCTGATGTACTCTACTAGTCCTTGAGGCATTGCTCTTAATGCTTGACTGTATAAACAGTTTCCGCTGGGTTTTTTCCCCCCTGCAACAAAAACAAGTGATTCTGCTCATGCAGGAGGAGAGCTCTCCGAGGTCTTCAGCTTTCGTCCCCCAAAGACCTCAAAGCATGTGACTGAATTGCAAATTGTGGGGGCTAATTAACCAAGGAACACTTGTGTCTATGCACCCTCAGCTTCTGCATGCAAGAATTCAACCGTCCTGTTCGTTTCACAAGAAAAAAACATGGTTGCGGTTGTACCAATTGGAAGCCTGCTTCCTTGCACATTTTGTCCTGTATCTCTGTGAAGCACATTAGACGGGGTCGCTGATCTTCCCACTAGGTGCTGACCATGGCTGTGTGCTCATCCATCTTATTTGCCAATTTTATCACATCCCCTTTAATGACAGATTGCCAAGTTAGATATGCTCTCCATCTATTAGAATAGTTGAAAATGATGCAGAAGCTGCATCTGGTGATCATTAACTTGGTGTCATTGTGAAAAGATCTGTGCAACCAATTATTTTCCTAATGAAAAGATAATGCAGAGGTATTGGAGAGCTACGGTGTGTGTGTGTGTGTATGCGTGTATGCATGTATGTATGTGTGTGTGTGTGTCTGTGGTTGTGCGATGGTGCATTATGCTAAACTGCTTGGCAGTGCTGGTAAGTGATGCAACTCTTTGAAACAAAGGTCTACATCACAACAAAAGGTGTGTGTGTATATGTGTGTGTACATTGGCACCAGGAACTTTAGTGTGCTTTGCTGTGATGAGAGAGCCTCCCAGTCAACGCCAAACCCTTATTCCACCTACTGTGGTCCTAAAAAGTCATAATACACACCACTTGACTGGCTCTCCAACGTCTAATTCCTTTGAGAAAAAAGCATTCTCATTCAGCAGCTCTTTAAAGCGCCATGTAGGCTTGTTGCCTCTGTAATGTTTTGAATAGTTATTTTACTTACTTGTGTCAAATGTCTATCACTTTTTAAGCCTTTTACGTCTGTCTTCCTGTTGCATTGCGTTCTATGTCTGCAGATTTGCAATTATTTTTTGGTTTTGTCTTTCAGAATAAAGTAATGACCATTGATGCTGTGAAGGTCAAGTTGCAGGTAAGAACAGCACTGTATCTCTGTCTTTGATCATTAAGTCTGTTTAAATGGTTGAAAACTCTACTTTCTGTCAAAGTGAGGTTTTGTGTGAGTTATTTTTGATAACAAATCACCAGCAATTATTTCTCATGGAGGAAATTCCTCCCATACATCTTCATTGCTGGCTGTGGGAGGGCGAAGAAGCCCAAACGATGACTTAATGAGGCCTTAGTTAATCTCTATCAGTCAATTAGCCTGCTGCTCTGCCTGACTGAAGACACTAGGGGAAAGAGCTGACTTTCCATCAGATTATCAAGCTTGGAAGTTATCAGTGAGAGACAGACATGCCGATGAATCCTCACCATTCAGAGACGACATTAGATACTGTCTGATGAGTTTTCCACCTCAATTACGCAACACTCAGGTTCCCTCCCCCTTCATCTTTCTCTTCTTTAGTGGATCTGTGTTGATCAATCAATATATCTGTCAAATGTGATATTTCAGGTGATTTCCCAGGCTGCAAGCTTTGAACATTACATTGACATACAGTCACCTTATAAAGTTACCTGTCAGTATAATTCTTAGTACACACCTGTGTCTTTACACATCCTGCATATGCAGAGTGATGTTAACATTAATTCGAAGGTGTGTGGCCACCTGCCACCTGTAGGTGCAATGTTCCCTCTTCTTTTAGCTCTGTTTTTGGTCTCCACCTACTCCTGAGGGACATATTTGTCTCTTAAGCTGTCAAATGCTCCACTATTTGTCTGCCAGCTGTTCCGTGCTGTGCAGGTTGCACACAATGAATTTATTGGAGCATTTGAACTGCCTGATGCTTCTTGAAACAGATGAGAGCGGCGAGACTGAACCAAAATAACACTGAATTTGTGGGCTGTTAAACCAAAACAACGAGCTGAAAGATGCTAATAACACCAACGGAGCTGACAGGAACGAGAGAGTGGGATCTAGAAAGATGCGATTGCTCTACTGCAAGTTGCTACTGATTGGGGGCAAATCTTTCTTTACCCTATAATACACTCGCACGAACGCACCGATCCCTGCTACACACACAAAGCTTGCTTGTGATTAACATTACCATTATCTGCACCAGCATGGCAGGGTATTTCTTTCTTCTCTCACAAATTCTTCTTTAACATTTGCTGACAATTCTGCTTTTAGCCTTTGTTCTTGAATTTGTTTTAAATTAAGATGCTCTTAAGACGATTTAATTGCCTGTCAAGTTTTATTTCTACCACATTAGTGCAATGTAACTGAAATGGAAAACGTGACACAGAGCGTGAGAAAAGGAAAAGGAAAGAGGAATACTAAAACAATATATACAGTACATACAATTGTGTTTTATAAACATAATAAAAGTATGAAAATGATCCGTAAGACTGCAAGCAGGAGAACAATGAAGGGGAGTAAAAGTGTGATAGTTTGAAGCATAAAGGTATGCGGTCTGATTATGCCATTTATAACATCCAGTCAGAGTCATTATCTTTATAATAACTGGCACAATGTCATGCAATACAAAGCCATAAGTCGGCCGCAATATTGCAAGTATGATAATGAAAATGTAAGGTCAGACTGAAATTTTGGTGTAACACAATCAAGCTTCTGTTTCGTATTTTCAGCACGCACTATCAAATCCATTCCTTACATCTTTGCTCCCATTTTTTGTTTTAAAAGGCAAAAAAACAAAAAAAAAAAAAAAGACACCACCCTCCAGACTAGATGTAGAGTCGCTCTAACTACAGCTTCTTCAGCAGGTGTAGAAGTTGTTGTTACAGTTGCTAATTGCCGGAACGGTGTTGTTCAGCCGAGGGGTTGAACGAGCCAAATCAAAGTTGGCTCATCACGCTCAATGTTATGTTAATTAATGGTGATGATGATGATAATGCTGAACGTGTCCTCTTGTTCTTTCCTTTGTAGATTTGGGACACTGCTGGGCAGGAGCGTTTCCGGAGCGTCACTCACGCTTACTACCGCGATGCTAACGGTAGGATTTCCGTGTTTGCCGGGATCTGACTGTTTTGATTGTGACTGAAATCCTTCCCTCACCTGTCACAGTCAAGCTGCTCTGACTGCCGTCTCATTGCCTTTGTTTTCTTCAAAAGTGTGATTGACACTGGCAGTCTTCCTGTTGCTCCCCCTTCCCTGTTGGCATAGCAAAAGGCACTCAAGTTTCTGCTGATTTGATAGACTGGCGTGTGCATGTGTGTGTGTGTGCGTGTGTGTGTGTGTGTGTGTGTGTGTGTGTGCGTGCGCGCACATGTGCCTGCGTGTGTGCATGCAGGCATTCGCCAGAGGCTCTGCTATGCACAGGTTCCCTTAAGCGAGAGGCTAACCACTGGGTGGGAAAATGAGCTTAGCTCTCACACGGTGGGGGGTGGGACAGCAATGAACGATTCCCATGTGTGCTTGTGCGTTTGTGTGTGTGTGTGTGTGTGTGTGTGTGTGTAGCTGTTATATCGAACAACCCCACAGAGAACAGATAGCACAATGCCTCGGGCCAACCTGAATGAGCAGGTGTTGTGGAGCACAGGGACACACACACACACACACACACACACACAGTGCTGCACAGGCATTATCTCGGATACGAATCTGTCCAGCAGCATACAAACTAGGATCGTAATGGGTGGTTGTTCTGAATGTTAATGTATGTTTGTGATTGCATGCGTGTGCAAAGGTGTTGTAATGGGTATATACATGTATGGAATTGCATGTGTGTTCACTACGTGTGCATGCTTTCTTTTTTTTTTTTGTGCTTCTTCATCTCTGAGTCGGTGAATGTGTATGAGCGTGTGTGGCTGGCCAGTTGCCCGGTGTTACTCTGATCTGTCAGTGCACCAGTTTACCCTCACTGATCTTTAACAAGGCACCCAGGGCGCCGCGAACCAGCTCCTCCGAGTTGTCCGTCTGTTACTGACTGACTGACTAAAGCTCATTCAGTCTGACGGGCAGGACCAGGGGAGAGGAAGCGGCTCGAATGCAGCTGTCACAAAAGCTGCCAATTCCTGTGAACTAATGGACGCTTTTTCCGTAACACGGTCATTGAAATGTAAAGACCAGACGGTTAGACGGCTCTGCTTCGTTTGTGAGCATCACCAGGTAGAAGTGAGCAAATCCGATGTCTAAAAAAAAAAAACGGAGCAATTATAGTGGCTTGACGTCAGATCTATATTCCAAAGCATGACACATCCATTTTGGAGAAAACACTGCCAAACATGAATCATTTAAAAGCTTCCATGGGGAGAAAGTCTGCTGTTATTAATAATGAATTCCATATAAGATCAGTGTGTGTGTTGTGTTAATTGCCTCAGAATCACTAATTACCTAGATTTACATTTTGCTTTCTAGTACTATATTTGCTATTCTTTTTCATCTCCACATGAAGTGTTAGCCAAGGACATATGCTCCGCGCTCTCAGTTACAGATATTTCTTCGGAGCTCGTCACCACAGCCAAAGTTTTCTGCCACCGAACAGCTCCGCTGCCATCTGCCATCAGTTGAGAAAAAGATTTAAGCACATAAGGTGCTGAATTGAAAAGTGTCCGCAAGTCTGGATGAAAATGACAAATGAACGGGCTGCCAGTATTTCTGAGAGCAGCCGGAGCATCTCCTGACTGCCAGTTATGTCACTATTCAGGCTAAAATAGATGATTGTACAACAAGTGAGTCACAATCCATTGTCAATTCTTCTGAATAAATGTCCGCTCTGTGGGCTGCTTCTGTCTGTTGGAGGCTGATATATACTCAGCATCAATCTGTAAGTCATACCTGGCATAAATCATCTGATGCACGATGAGTAAGTGAGGAAAAAAACACAGCAGCTCCAAAGGCTTAGCAGCAAAAATGGAAACAAAAAAAAAACCTAATTTTGTGATTTAGGATGTTCAAGGCAATGTCCACTTTCATGCAATCTTAGTCTTTGCAGTTGTGACTATTATTCCCATTAGTACTATTGCATAGTGTACTGAACCTGCAGTGACATCGCTAAAAAGAAGTCCGATGGGGAAATCAGAAGAAGTCAGACTGTCAACTTTAGATGAAAGTCAAACCAAAGCGAATGTTCAGACTACCAGCAAAGCTGAAAATGTTGTAAATGTCAATCAAAGGTCGACTTTGTGATTCAGCTTTGACCCACTGTACTACTTAGCACAACTTAGCGTTTTCATGTTCAATAATGATTTCATGCCAATATTTTGGGATGTGCTCACTTTCAGTTTAACCTCCAAGAAGTACATAAGATAATCTGGCTAAACTCTTAGAGTTAACTGCTAACCTCGCATGCTAACATGCTCACAATGACACACCATAGCGGGTATAATGCTCAATGTCATCTTACTAACATTTGTTAATTAGCACATAACACAAAATACAGTTGAAGCTGATAAGCATGTCGTTAGCAGTATTAGTATTGTTAGTATTGTCATGAACCAATTGGACAAATTAAAATGTTGACCTACTGATGGCGCTAGGCAAATTATTCATCCGGAGGTCAACATGAACACTTGTACCAAACTTCATCACAATCTTTCCAATCAATAGTTACAAGACTTTTTACTCCAAACCTCATGAGGGCACCAGAGGAAATCTAGAAATCTTCAGAATCAACAGGATACATTATCTGGGAACGATGAATATATCTACAAACCTTTATGCCAATCTATCAGTCAGATATTGAAGCATGTCACCGGATGAGTGAAAGTTATGCCCTGCGATGGTCGGTGATGCGAGTTGAAAGGTCAGGGTATCAGAGTCATTAGGATTCATCCTCTGGAGACCATGGGCACTCTGCAGAAAATCTATGACAATCTATCAACCAGCTGTTTAATTATCTCAGCCTGGACCAAAGATGTGGACTGGCAGAATGACATTTCCGTCCCTAGAGCCACACGGCCAGCTTGGCTAAAAACAGTGCACTCTTTAGCATTGAAATCCATGCAAGTGCCTTGCCCAACAGCAGCTCAGTAGTTGTTGTGAGAGAGTAGAGCATTTGTCAAAATGATATACATGTTTTGACCCTAGAAATCTATTGAGGTTTGTTGTGTTCAGCTTTGGCCCCAATCTCGGCTGCCATTAAGCCCTTAATGAGAGAGCAAGAGGATCCAGACAATCAGTGCAAATGAGCAGCTAGCTGCAGTGGGCCCAGTGCAATCTGCCAGGCCCATCTGGTGTGGAGGGTGCCGCGAAGGTCCAGCTGGGTCCAGAAACCAGCCACAGACTTTTTTTTCCTTTCCCCCAATGGGCCTGACAGTTTGTTATTTCCACCACATGGAGCGAAACCACAGGGTGTTACAGAAGAGGAAAAGCAAATCTAGTGGGAGAGACAAGTAGCAAGTAGACACTAAAAGGGGGATGGAGACATAGAATGAGAGAGAGAGAGAACATGGAGAGAGATAGAGACCTGACACAGGCATGTATGGGAGAGAGTGAAACACGCAGAAAATATTAGGTAAAACAAATTTTAAAAAAGGAAAAAGAAAACAGGAGGTTAAGAGGAGCAAAGCTGTCAGACTGGTTCAAATATGCACAGGACAAGCCTTCAAAACTCCAGGTTGGCTGAGGCTGGAAGCACTGTGGAGACAAAAGGAAAGAAGGGAGGAAGAGAAAGAGAGGAGGATGAATAAAAGCGGAAAACGAAGTCATTGAAGAGCTTTCAATAGAAGCTCGGTCAGTAATAAAGTGGCAGCATGCCTCAATGGACGGCAGTGCATTACAACGAGTAAATAGGAACTAAAGAAGAATGGAGCTCAAGGTTGTGAGAGTGCTCAGGTGATGGAGAGTGAGCAGTTTGATTCCAGCCCTTTTATTTCATGCACTTATGCGTTACGACAAATGATGAGTCTAGATGTGAAATTCTTGAATTCCTTAAGAAATGCTATTCCTGAAAGAAAATTCCATTTAGGCAGCCACTTTGTAACATGAATTTGACATTTGCAAATTATGGACGTTCCACCTCGAAATGAAGCTTCAAAATTACCTCATCGCCAACATGATGAATTTGAAGAAACAGAATGACAGAGGTAATAGATTTCTTAGCACAGGTTTAATGGCTGCATTACAGATGACTGCTCCAAATGGTGGTTTATGATTAAAAGGGTTGTTTGTGCAGAACGGGATGGTTTGGCTGCTTCATTTCCCTGTAATGGCCTTCATCATTGTAGAGAGTTTGGAGACTTAAAAAGGGGAGACCTGGAGGAGAAACGCGATGCAAAGATGCTATGTGAGGTTAAAGGGACGAGCGCAGTTTAGCCCGATAATTTGGCCCGCTCACCAGCACACGTCATGGAGGAAATTAAGGCATTTAAAAACCCAAAGCTCCCGATTGCAGCGGTTTGCATCAGAAATCGCACTCAAATCCAAACAAATGGACATGACACACATCATTTTATATTGATTATGACTTACACATTCCGAGGATATTAATATATATGATATTCACTGCGAATTGAGGTCCATAAACCTGCTTAGAAATGAATGAAGAAAAGACGATTCTTATAAGCCCAGAACTTGCCTGAGAATCATCACAGTTTTAAGTTTTCTTCACATGAAAGTAACCCAGTAATAGTTATCTGGTCATCCATGGGTAGTCTGCAAATAGGAATTACTAATGGCTAATTCAGCATCCTTTTGCATTTTAAAAGATGTATTTTACTGCTATGTAATCTGCAATAATAGTTAAAGTGGTAATGAAATAACATTCAGTATTTTGTTGATCTTTTAGTCCGACTGTGTGCGCCACAGTGCCACCGACATGGCTGAAAAGAGCAGTAACAGAAAGGATGCAGGGATGCGTGACAAATGACGATTGCAGGAACCACAGAGGTTATATCTTTTGTATATTAAATCAGTGTCATTACCTCATTATGTTGCCTCTCTGCTCTGCCTCGTCCCAGCCTGTCTGCTTCATTTTATATTCCCTCTATTCTGACTTCTTGGGTCACAACTTTCATCACTAATGAGCGACTGTGGGCCTCAATCAGCAGCAGCTTGTGTGGGCGAAACACGCGCCATCTTCGACGAGACGGACAGCGGCGGAGGGAGCGATGATCAAGAGTTCAGGGGAGAAAGCATAAGGGGATGAGGGAAATGATGGAAAAGAAAAGATGGGGAGAAAAGAAAGTGAAGGGAGGAGGGAAATGGCAACTGGAGACAAAACGTTGAAGGTATTGCTCCACTACTGGGAGCGCCTTGAGCTGTGCGATAAATCACCAGGCTCTCTCTGTCTTTCACACACACACACACACATAGACACACACCTTACTAGCTTGCTGCATATTAAAATGGATGTGCAAGGTCACAGTCAAAGGCGTTTTGGTGTCTTTATTCCTTGGCATCTGTGTGATGAGGAGAGAGAAGAGGGGTGTGTGTGAGCACTCATGCGCAAATGTATCTGCCTGCTTGTACTCTCCACTGAACTTATTGTCTATACAGTATCATATCTGGGCTCACTTAATTGTCCGTACATATTGATCCAGCCATTATATTCCCCGTGTTTTACCCATATCTCTGTAGCGCTTATTTCAATTCAGCAATTTGAAAAGCTCATTCTCATTTTGTCATACAGTAACTTCAAAGCAGGGGCGGCAATTTGCCTCAGGCAATTAAGTGAAACACATCAGTCATATCTCTTACTCATACACACACACACACACACACACATTTCATGAGTAGGTATAGTGTGGGTAGTCATAAGTGTACTTTTAGTTTACAGGACTTACTGTCATGGAGCAGAACAGTGACTGTTGGCACTTTGCTTCCATTTCCGAGTTGATGAAATTATTCTGGTAGCATTTTTGGTATACATTGGAAATCAGTCGCTTATGAATATGATTTTTGTCACAATAGGGAACTTCTCTCTCAGGTAGAAGTACTTGCTTTACTGTACAAGTAAAGCCATATTCCATAAGGAGTAAAAGTACTGTATGTCATATTTCACCGAGGTAAAAGTACAAAAGTATTGTCAGCGAAACATATTTAAAGGAACAGTTAGATTATAGTTAGACATTTTGGTAAATATGCTTGTTTTCTGTCTTTACAAGAATTAGATCTGAAGATCAATACTATTTTAAGCTAAATATGAAGCTAGAGCCAGCGGGTGGTTAGCAAAGCACAAACACTGGAAGCAGGGTCTTTCCTGGCTGCACAGTGTTTAAAAAAGCCGACAACTTCCATGCACAAATGTGTAGAAGCAACTAACTATGATTTTTTTTTACGAGGAGTTGTGTGTTGAACTATTTATTTACTTATTTATCTATTTCTTCATTTAGGCTATTGTCCTGAGGACTTTGCTGGTTACCTGGCAACCACATCAGAGCATGTCATTTTCACACATTGGTTTTGGTATGGATTAAACACACTACACAGTATGTTAATTAGCAAGCTTTAGAGGTGCTAGTAGTTTGTTTTTTTGCTTTTTGATGATAACCCCTCAGTGCTCCTTTTTGAAAGATGCTGGGGCTTCCTGGTGTTGATTAGCCGATGTTCAGGAACTTTTCTTTCATGCCATCTTCCCCTCTCCTCTCCCCGTGTCTCCTGTCCTCATCCAATAAAGGTTGATGCTGTGTGTTATAGTCAAGTAGTTGTTAATGGTATGACTTCAGGATCACTATTTTGTAAATCCCAAAAGTCATCAATCATTACAAAAAACCCCACTGTGCATTGCAGGCTTATGCCAATTTGCATCTGTATGCATGCATCACTTGTTTATGTGACTTATATTCAAAGGAAGGTCAGTCTGTGCTTATTGACACAGATTATCATCTGAGAGATGATGGATGGCAGTGCTCTTTATGGATCACTTCACTCCATCAAAATCCATCCCTTCCTGCTCAGGGTTTCATGCAGGAACTTTGATAGTCAAGGTGAAAGTCTATTATCTATTCATATATCTATTCTTTTCCTGTTAATTGAAATACTCTACATCAAACAAAAATGTAATAAGAAAGAAATCACACAAACCCTGAAAAAGTACTAAATAACAAAATAGGCCACTTTTCTTTTGACGTTACAAAAACCAATCATTTAAATGTTTGTTTTTTTCTGCATCAAGGAGAAGTTTAGTCAAATAAAACTGGTCGGTAGAAGTAAGAAAAAGATCACAGTTGTGGATAAAGAAACTGGATAAACAAGACTCTGTGCCCATGCTAAAATCTTGGTGGTGGAAAGTCATTCTGACACACTGTCCGGGAACCCTTATCACAAATATTTCATGGCAATCCATGCAGTTGCAGATGAGATACACAGGATGAAAGAGGTTCAGCCAGGGGAAATGTGAAGGGATCACTGAAATCAGTTGGATTCACCCACAGGGCACCATGCCATGGATGTCTCATGGTAATCTGTCCAATAGTTGTTGAGGTATTTCAGTCTGGATCAAGGTGGTGGACTGATTTACCGACCAGCACTGCACAGAGCTTGGGTAAGGTTCTGGTTAAAAGAATTACTAGGTCTGGTTATGGTTAGGTGAAGTCTGGTATTTGGTCATAAGGTTACAGTATATTTATGATTAGTATGGGCGGCCAGAATATTCTGAATAAAGTATTCGGGTCACTGAACACTTGACATTGGACTTGGAGGGGCTGAGTTCAACAATTCCTGTAGATTTCTCAATCAAGTGTGGCCATTCAGAACAGCTGTCGCCTCTTCGGTCTTGAAAACGTGGTTGGACTGTGGTTGGATGTGGTACTTTGTGTGAACACAAGTTGGGGTCTGATCAACCCCGGCTCGGCCGTCTGGTCCAGCATGTCTGGTGCTGAAAGACCCAAAACACCGCCTTAGCTCATCACAGGACAAATATCATTAGCACAACAAGAGGAGGGCGCTTATGAGGAAAATATTACCCATTTTGTCTAATACCACTACTGTTTTCGTTGTCATTGTGGTGGCAGTGTCATGAACTCTGCCCTGAATGTACCTCCTGTGTTGTAGTGCTGCTTTTGGTCTGCAGATGGTTAACAGCTAAAAACTAATTTTATCATGGTTTTACTTTTTTTTTTTTTATGTGATAGCTTAATCACCTCATCAACACAGTATGTGATTTTAGTTTTGACAGCCATAATTACAAGAAGCTACAGGAATGCACTTTATATTCTATGTAAGCCTACCTCATTAACATTTGTCTCACAGTTTCCTGGTGAGGTTATAGGTCTTTCCATCAGCATGCCTATCTGCCTTTCCACGGTTAATCTTACTCACCTTCTTGTCTCTGCAAGTCTGCATCTCCGTTTTATTTCACTTTTACCAACTTCTCTATTGGCCTCTTTCCCTACCTTTAGCTTGACTTCTTCCACTTTTCAAAGTTGTTATTTCTGTCTTGTGCGTTCTGTTTTGCAACCACGACGTAATTGCCTGTGATGACAAACCTCTATGGGTCTCTACTGCTGTGAGAAAGTTCTCAACTTCGTCTGTCTTGTGCTCTTGGCAAGATGTAATTGGATTAGGGGAGGGTGAAGGAAAGCAACTCCTTGTGGTTTACTCTGGTCTTCTGGTGGCTGGTAAACACAGAGGCAGTGCGAGAGGAAATTAATTCGTGGGGCAGCTCGTATCTCTCTCCCTCTGACTCTTTTTCTTTACACCTACCTCTTTCTCTCCCCTGTCTGAGCTTCCTCAAATTGACCAAGCCAGACCACGCTCTCAGTGATTAGAACTCATTAACCACCCTTCACGGCCACGTCTGACTGAAATAAACAAATAGAGGACGTAATCCAAAATAGATTGTTGAAAATGTGCTAAAAGGGCAGAAGGGTCGGGGACAGAAAAAAATGTAGAAATAAGGATTGACTGATGTAAGTAAAGGAGAGGATGGCCGGAGGGATCACATGCGGTGGGAGGAAGACAGGTGCTGCAGAGGTAATTAGCTTAGGCTAATTCTTCCAAGTGAAGTTTGCTCCAGCTGAGAAAATGAGCTACAATTGCCATCGTAGGTGTAATGGCTTTTTCTGTCTGATAGAGCTGTATAATGCACAAGCTCCACTTTGTGCTAAAAAATATCTGAATAGCACCATGGTGCAATTGGAGGTAATTAGTATTCACATGTGGTGGTTATGTGGGAAATGGTAGCACTCAGCACTTCACTCACATTTTAAAAGTTTCTCTTGTGTAAAACCCAAAAGCTGCTTTTAGAACATGAAACAGTGAAACCACGTTAGGAAACAAATCTCTATCCGGTGATTTCTTGCTTTAGAATTCTTGTGGCAGACGGTATATTCCCGTGATGTCCCCCAATGTTTGTTTTTCAAAGGTCGAACTACCGGACATGATTTGCATTTGACAAATTGCATCCATTGACATTCACCAGTTTGTGGCCCAGTTCTAAGCAACAAATGGTTTAGTTGTGGCAGAAAATAAGCAGAACCCCCAGAATTCCCCAAGGCTGCACAATCATCTGATTTTATTATTAGCCACATGAGGTTCTGAATCAAAACACATCAAAACACACAAAGTAATTGACAATCATAGAGAACGTGTATCATACGTTGTTAAGAAATCAAATTCTTGTCTGTCCCATGAGCTGAAAGTCCACAAATCTGCATGACAGAACAGTTTTTTTGTCAGTGGCTTCCAGAACTGTTATAAATGAGCATCACAGCTGTGATTCACAAGAGATTTCCAATCTTTTCTCCTCAGTTGTTAGTCTTAGTTAGGTTTAAATCAGTTTTCGGTCTGCGACGCAAGATGTGTAGGGGTGCAGCAAACAGTTGTGACTTTGTTGAATGGGCCCCCCTCATAGTGAGGGAATAACAAGCTGACTGGCAGGAACAGAATGTAGTGGACAGCCTGGGGTGTCAGGCTCGTCATCCATCCAGGGCATGGTCGAACCAGAGCCGTCTGCAGCACGGCAAGTACAAGTGACTTAGTGATCAGTGATTAGATCACCATGTCTTAGATCACCATGAATCACCATGTAACCAATGCAGGGTGGAGGAGTGGTATAGTGTGGAAGAACTTAGCTGCAATGGCCTTGCAACAAAGTCCATGCAGTCGTTGGACCCGTCATGTTTCTGTTGAAGACAGTCGCCCATGGCCTTACTTTCCGTCAGATTTTAATGGGACACTTTTATCAAATATTCAAGATGACCTGCTGAATTACAAACATACACATAAATAACACATAAACTTTCATAGTCTCCACAGTATCTTTTGCTTTTATGTACCTGCTGACTCTGCTTTGTAGAGCATCGTAGCATACAGGAGTGGGCGTGACATCACAGTCCCAATGCTAAGGTATTTCCCATATGTATGTTATGACTTTTTGTAAGCAAAAACTTATACAACTTTACAGTGTTATAAGTGGATTCAATCATTTTATTTCATTGTATTCATTATTCTTTTGGCATATACGTATCTTTACTACCAGCTACCTTGATATATGTTAGGAGTTAGGACTCACAGCAAGAAGCTTCCAGGTTCTAATCTGCTGGCCGGCTGCTTTGCAGTTTGAACCTGAGACTTTCTGTGTGGGGTTTGTATGTTCTCTACATGCTTGCATGGGTTTTCTCCAGGAACTCCAGCTTCCTCCCACAGTCCAAAGACATGCAGGTTAATTGGTGACACTAATCTGCCCGTAGGCGTGAGTGTGAGCGGTTGTCTGTCTCAATGTGTCGGCCCTTTGATTGACTGGCGACCAGTCCAGGGTGAACCCCGCCTCTCGTCCAATGTCAGCTGGGATTGGCTCCAGCCCCTTGCGACCTTTAAGGATAAGTGGTATAGACAAACTGCCTCACTGTGAATAAACGTAATCATGGCTAATAAATAACTCCGAACTTGATTCAGTGGTTTGTTGCTCATGATAAACAGATGAAAGATGAAAAAATTAAGAGATTAAAAGATCCTGTGTAGCAGGATGAAAACTTAAGAGAAAAATACTCTCATCCAGTGGTATGATGGCAGCAGTGGTGATGAACAATGTCGATGTAGTGAATTACTGGCTACACTGACACAACCGCTGCAGCATCCTTTTAACAGCAGAAAAATGTGCATACATTAGTGAACAGTGGCTTTACGGGAATACATATTTGTGATTTGATGATACAAGCTGTGGATTGATAAGCACCAGCACACTCCCCCTGAACATGGTTGATTATCTGCTAAGTGACACGAAGACTCTCTAAATCATATTTCTACATGTGCTTTGTCAGAACAATTAGCAGGCAAGTGCAGCAACACTTCAAATGTTTCTTCTCTTCTTTCTCCTCAGCTCTGCTCCTTCTCTATGACGTCACCAACAAAGCATCCTTCGACAACATTCGGGTAAGAACACCCACACTTGGACTCTGTCCATCTTTCTTCACTTCTCTGATATAACTCGCTGCTGTCCTTTTTTTCCTATTGTGTCAATCCACCAAAAGTGGTGTCAGCAGTATTATGGGCAGTACTATACCAGACTGTCACTGTCAATTTACCCATCACTCTTTGTTCCAACCCTCATTTATTTTGGGTAGTGCGTCCGAAAGAATGCGTTCCAGGATACAAGCAGCCGAAATAAGTTTCGTCCATAAGGTGGTTAGATTCACCATTAGTGATAAGGTAAGGAGCTCAGACATGCCAAAGGAACTCGCTGACACGTCCTGGGATCCTGTTACAGTAGAACACCCAGAGGTAGACGGGGCTCAAAGGATGATAAATCTCTGCTCTGAAAGCACCTTGGATTCCCCAAGGAGGAGCTGGGAGACATTACTCTGTAGAGCAGGGGTCTGCAACTAAGTTTGGCCAAGGGCCAAATTTTTTCTGACCAACTCAATGGCGGGCCAAAATGACATCTTCAACAGACAAACCTGTCTTTCCTACTAAAAAAACCTTTTTTTTTTTCTCATCTATACTATTTTATCTTGTACAACAACGTAATTTAATAAAGTTATTTATTTAAAATTAATTAATTTGCTACAGGCTGTTATTACTGTGTTACTGCTTTGGCTCCACACTGCTGCGTTATGAAACAGACAGTAACCTGGCGATAATAAGGCTGCTGTCTTTAATCACTTAATCACTCACACACACTGTCTTTAAGACTTAACGGTTAAATAATTACAATTTTAAGTAATAAACACTTCTCTGAGCCTAACTGACGTATTAATCATTTTAAGGACATAATTATTTGGCTATCCATTAGTAAAGCAGCCTATTCTCGCGTGACATCCTGATGCTGTTATTGTTTTTATGCTGAGATAACGTTGTGTGAGACATTAGCTAGAGATCGCTAGCGAGCAAGAAAAAATGTCACTGTCAAAAGCAATGAAAAGAAAAGTTGATAGTGAAGGTAGGACGTACAAAGAAGAGTGGAAAGTAAAGTATGCATTCATCCTACCTGATTTTATAAATTCCAAGCCAGTCTGTCTCATCTGCAATGAGGTTGTTGCAGTTTGCAAGGAATATAATATCCGAAGGCACCACGAAACGAAGCATGGAAACTTCAAAGACGCTTATCCACTCCAGACAGAGGCGTGGAAGCAGAAACTTAGCGCACTAACAGCTGGATATGCACACAGCAGCAAGATCCTGGTTCGAGGACTCACAGCGCAGCAAAAAGTGACAAGTGCGTCCCTTAAAGCAGCATGGGTTCTCACCCGGCACAACAAACCATTCACTGATGCAGAAGTTTTTAAAGAAGTGGTGGTGGCTGTTTTGGAGGAGCTGGCTACTGATAAATCAATGGATGGCGTGATTGCCTCGGTGAAACAGGTGCCTCTCTCTGCGAGGTCAGCTTCCCGGCGCATAGACGCACTGTCGGATGCTGTGCATGGAGTCATTATCAGTGGTCTGAGTCAGGCCAATTACTTTTATATTACTTTATATATATTTTTAAAAAAATTTTTTAAATCAATTTCACCTGGCGGGCCAGGTATTATTGGCGGCGGGCCAATCTTGGCCCACGGGCCGCTAGTTGCCGACCACTGCTGTAGAGGGACTTGCTTAGCCTGCTGCCACCATTTCCCGGCCTCAGATCAAAGGCAGAAAAATGGAAAAGATTTTATATTTTGTTTATTAGCAAAATTGAGAGGTTCTTAGATCACACACTGATTTCACTCTATGTACCAGTAATAAATTGGCTGCGTGTCTGAGCTGAAGGGTGTAATGAGTGCGTTCACATGCGCATCGGTATCCCAGTTTTGAGCCTTGTTCCATTTACATGGAACATGAGAAACCTGGTTATTCCTATCCCTGTGTACACGATTCCACTGTATCAGAGTCTTGATTTCTCACATCTCAGCCACTATGTTCTGCACAAACAGAAGGTTCAGAAAGCTGGATAAGGTGTGAAACCAGGACACACTGTTAACATTTGCAAAATATAATCGAATGCACCAAAAACCTCATCATAACCGGGACACTCTTGCACATGTAAATGCACACAATGTTTCTTGGATGCTTGAAATCTCAGTTGATCCCTCAAACAAATCGCTACAATCAAATTCGCCGACATTTAAATGAAGCTGCAGGTGAATAGTGTTGCCTCTTTGAGAATCCTGTAGATTTATGTCACAGTCGTCTGACACAGCGTGTGGGTCAGCATAGTTCTTTGACACCCAAATCGGGATTTTGCATGAACGCCTACCTCACCTACAGAAATGTGTGTTTTGGACTATAAAAGTTAGGTTAGTGCTCATGGAAAGTCACATTGGCTCATAACTGCAGATGCATGAGGAACCATTAGGACCACAGCAGCAACAAATGAAGGGAGGTGACGATCCGAACAGCATGAGGGTGCAGATTAGAGCTCGCCTTTTTTTCTTAAATGGTCCCATCTCTTTGTAATCGCAGCATGTCTCTTCTGTGCACTCCGCTCCTGCTGTGATTTTCCAACCATCTCCGGCCCTACGGTGCCACTCCCCTTGTCCATTGTAGGTGCATTAATCTCCTTTGATTAACGCAAAGTGTAGTTAAGAGCAGAAAATGGCTATTATAAAAGTGTGCATCAAGGAGAAGAATGGCTCCATAGCCATCTGGTGAGTGTGTGTGTGTGTGTGTGTGTGTGTGTCCATGGGTACACCTGTGAGGGGTTCCTGTATGACCTGAGTGTTAATGAAGGCATTTGCGCACCTACACACACATCTGAGCGCATATGCACAGAGGATGGAGAGCAGGTCCCAAGAGGGAAACAGACACAGCTTTGCTTCTTGTTGAACAGCTGGTTACCAGCATTATGCCTTTTTAAAGTTTGCATTAAGTCAGGTATTTGAAGCCTTGGATCTAACGTGGGTGGAACACAGAGGACAGACGGGATGAGGGGAAATTATGAAAAGGGATGAATGGATGAATGAGTTATTCCAATTTCCAAAAACATCACATAAAAAAAGACCAAGTCCGTATCTTGATACTTTCCAATTGCCCTACCACGTCTCTGCTCCAAGGGCTTTGGCTCCGACTGAAGACGTAAATGTTTAACATAGAATATACAGTTTAATTTTCTTTTTAAAAAAGATTACAGTATATAAATTACTTAACCCCCAGCCACTGCTAGTTTTTAGACATCAATGGAGCTCAAGGGAAGAACATGCAGAATTACAGCCAGTTTAAAATATTCTATACAAATGCAATCTTTAATCTAATCTAATCTCATCAGTGGCTAAAACAACAACCAATAGCTGAGTGGCTGAAATGGTTTACAATGATAGTTAATAAGCTTCTATTATAAATGTCCATGTTTTCACAGGCTGAGTGGTACAAGCTCTGTTCTACATAATCATATGTACAGTCATCCAAGTAGAATTAAAAAAACAAAAAAAAAAAAACATTGGATGGCACATGTTTGCTTTTCAGCAGAGAAGTCACTGTGTCGGCCAGGTGTGTTCACACTGGAGCCATGTGCAGGACTGTTTTTGGAGATAAGCATAAGAGAATTGTACCACAACCTCCTCTTTGCATATGTACAATTTCACCACCCGTGGTGTGAGCTCGCTGCTTAACTGTAGGGAATGACTCTAAAAAGGGTGAAATACTTTAATACTCTCCTGGCAGCCACTAATGGCACGAACAGCTCACGGACCTTTGTGTGCCAGTATTCCTGAGAACCACAGGACTGTCTCCAGCCGTGCTGCCAGGTATTCTTGGAGCAGTCGTAGAGCTCAGTAACAGGAAGAGGGTTTCAGAAAAAAATGGAACTCAGGGTTAAAGTGTGAAAAGTGATGTACAGATGGAACATCTACTTGCAGCACTCATGTGCAGGGGCATGGACATGACTGCAAAAGCAGTGGGACTCTGTGTAGTCTGTGTATTACACCATGTTTCAAATATTGCAATTTCAGCTTAGACAATAAATCTTTCTTACTTTTTATCTCTACATTATATAGAACAGGACATTTCAGTCTGCTCTAATGTCCCTTTGGTCATTTGTCTGCTCCTACTTACTGTAGGGATTTCTCCATGAATGAGGATGCTGGCCTGTTAGCATTAGCATAAAAAGTGGCTCTGATGCAAACTCGTGTTTCTATGCAGGTGAAGAAGGGCAATGTGGCTTTTTAATGTTAATCAACTGTGACTACAGTGAAGTGCAGGCCTAATAAGTCCACACACACACACACACTTATTTAAATGTGGGTACATTGTGTAAGGTGCAGCTACGCATCAGGCTTGCCTTGTGTCGCAGTGGCAGGAAAGGCTCAGTGTAGCTCTGAAGTTATGGTGTCAAGCTTCACTGCATGCTGTGCTAACATCCACCCACCTGCACACCCATATTTTGCAGCCAATGCAGTCGATTTGACCTTTCCAAAATCACACATACAGTATTATGCATAATATGTGGAGTATAAAGTACATTTGCTCAACTACTGCATTAGAAGTAAGTGTTAAAACGTGTAATTGAGTATTTCTTTTATTACTCTCATGCTGTGGCGGCTGCGGCTCTAGAGGTAAAAGCAGGTTGTCCTCTAATTGGAACATTAGCGGAGTGTGTTTCACAGCTAAAGTAAATGATTAACTGGTTTAAATGAAGATTTTACATGTTAAACACAGGATTTAGTTTAAATATGATGCATTTAGTTTAGAGTAGCTTCACATTTCGGCAGTTTTTTTTGGCTTTCTTGCTGAGAGTTAGATGAGAAGATACCAGTTTTCATGGCAGCAACAGCAACAATAATCTTCTTCCCGCAGCTAATTATCTTATCTTAGCACTTCAACTGGGAAACAGCTAGCTGTTAGAATATTAGAGTGGAAAAAGTAAAATATTTTGTTACTTCTAACTCTGTTAATACATTTCTTTTTAAATAAAGTTGAAATTTTACCCACTTTTTATTTTTAATTAGTACCCACTTTTATACTGCTATTATACTGATTTTTTTCTTCTTTTACTTCTGCTTTTGAGTCACTTTTGTGTATTTTTCAACCAGTCAGCACATCTAGAGACAAAGAAAGCAAATATTAAACCTGCTGAAGAATTAGAATGAAGCAAAACAGGCACGTGGTTGTGTGAAAAGGGTTGCAGATTAGACATTTGAACTAGATGAATGTATCCATCTGGCGCGCACAGTTCTCACCACATATATGTGCATTTAAGAATTGTGCAGCACACACGGCTCCCACACTGTGAATCCATTAGCAGCAGAGCCTCAGGGTGAAGGCTGGAGAGCCTTTAGATGATAAAGAGATGGAGACACTGTGCCCAGCGCTTTCCATCTTATTCGGTCTCCCCTGCTTTTCTTCAGCTCTTTCACTCTTCCTTCCATTCTCCATACCATCTGTAACCATGGCCACAGCCAATTCTGCTTTTTATCGGTCCCTCTTCTCGGCCTCTGTTTACCCTCATCTGTGTCTTCTGCATTTGCATTCGATGTTTAGAAGAACACATCTGCAGTAATGCTGATACCTGTGGAGCGTCACTGTAAAAGTAGCAGAAATAATCAATGATCATCTGGTATTTGGCTTCTGAATCAGCTTTCAGACATGCACCTTGTTATGTAAATGTGGTGGCACATGTAGCAGCACTTCAGAGTCGGGTGCTAATTGTCTTTCACTATGTGCGATCCCTTTCACATTCACAGGGTCATGTGATCCATTTTTCAACAGTGTTGATTACAGTGGCTTTAATGTCTTGTCAGTCTGTGATTCTTCACTGAGCAGTTTTATGGAAAAGGCAGCTGAATTCTGATATATATATGATGTTAGAAGGGGGTGAGTTTTCCTTGTGCTGCTCAAAACTTGAGCAAAAGTCTGTTAAAAAAAATCCAGCCAAATATCACGTGAGCGTGGAGAAATAGATGTGACCAATGTTAACAGCAAAGAGAATGTATCGTGATGAGGTTCAGCACAGCTGACAGTGAGCCCCGCTGTCTGTGTCATAATGTGACAGGGGCTTCATCTCTGCCCTTTTCATGTGACAGAGGATGTTTTCCTGTCACAGTGAAGAACAAACGGAAACCTTCACGTGTGAGTGCTGTAGCCGTCAACACGTCAAGGCTGCACCTCTGTCACACAAACACAACGCTCTGCATGATTATTATACAAGGTGTCATTTCATTCAGCTTCCCCGCTGGTCAGGTACATGCCAGTGATAAAGTTGTGCTTTACTGGTTGTCATGCCAACAGGTTCATTATTGCATGCGTAATTCCTTTTTTATGCCTCGGCATTCACGACAGTCAGTCACTCATGAATTCATATGCTAAACATGACAACATTTCATAAGGATGAAATAATGATGGCATGTTATATCTAGAAGGGGAAAAGGTCAGCTTCACTGTGACATCATAATGTTCTGCAGGAACGCTTTTCTGTTATTCAGCACCACCACTCAGGAACGTAAGAGTAGACTGTGACCATACTTAACATTTGGTGCGATACTCAGGACCGGCATGTTTATAAAGTGAAAACTGGCTGCTCGGTGGAGAGATACAACAATGATGAGACAGTAATTGTAGTTTTGAGATTTCACCGTTAACGCAGCAATCATTTTCCACCATCATCTTTAATATTGCTGATTGAGCCTTGATTGTCTGTCACAGTGACACTCATGATGGTTGGGTTCAAATTAAACCCCCTCCCCCCCAAAAAAGAAAAGACCAAACAAAGAAAGCACCTCATCACAGACACTTGTTGCAATACATGTGATTTTTAAACACGATGATGACATTTCAAAAGAAATAATGTCTTTTTCAGGCTGTTTTCCCGAGTTGCATTATTTATTTGAATGTGTTATTGCACTCGTGTAAATATAGTTGTAATGTTTCATGCAGCGTGATGCCTTCACACCCGTGAATCCTTTACAAGCTCATATCAGGATTTTACAGCTGCTACCTTGGCACCATGTTGGCTAAAGACGCTGCTTGGTTGCCAAACACGCACACATGAATACACACAGTCGAGCCCGGCCGCACGTGCGCATGGACCGATTTCATTGGTATTGACCTGCACGCTTGGGCGCAGAGGCCATAGAGAAAAAATCATTAAATCATTAAGTCACAGGGAGCCCTCTCACAGGAGGGAGGCTTTGTTGTTCAAAAGCTTCCAACAACTGTAAAGTAAAAATCAATGTGATGTACACCCGGTGTCAGCTGGCACATGGCCAGCGAAAAGGTTTGGGGAGGGGAGAGACGGAGAGTCGACTCACAGCGTGTTCGTGCAAATATGATCGGTTCTTTTTATGTAAGCTGTTGCATTTACCACATGCTGTTCTTGCAATTAAAGGTACTGTTTTTTTTTTCTAGTCTAGTTTAAGACAATACTCAAGTGTCGAAGTGCAAACTGAAACGTTGACAGCTTTGTGGACTTTCTTTGCCCCTTGTTTCACCCGCACAGCCCAGAAAGGAAGACTGTAGACACATCTAGTGCACTGAAAACTCCTCTACACCAAAACCAGTCCTTGAAGATGGAGAATCAGCGGGAAAATGTACTTTGTATTCAGACTGATCAGTCAGCCAAATAGGGGCATTCTGTACTAAAAGCTTTTCGAGGTGAGTCACTTGACTTGTCTCACTCAAACTGCTGAAGCCTCGTATTACCTTTTAGATGGACTTCAGATTTCTGTTTGATATGTAACAAGGACTAAACATTTTATTCAGCATTTTTACTGTGGAATTGCCCTAATCAAATGACGGCCAGCATGGACAGCAGGAACAGTAACAGCAACTAAAAACACTTCAGATGTACATATTAGCGTGCTAGAATTGTATTAATGTGGGCTTAAAAAATCAAACTTAGGCTTTATTCAAAAGTGCATACTATACTAGCAGAGGGTACTGATTTGGCCAAAGTGTAGTATGTTGTATGCAGTAATCAAACAAAAGCTAAATCTGCAGTGTGCCAAAGATATCCAGGGGTTGTACTGATTGGGGAAAAAATCTCCAGCATGCATCGGACCGGTCTACCTCGCCTACTGTGTCCCACAATGCAAAGCTCTGATCGTTGTATGAGCAGAAACGATTCAATAAGCTACATATTAAAGACTTTCACTTATTTCACCTCAGCAGTCCAGCAGAATCTGTCTCTGTAGAAATTTAAGGCAAGAAATAAGCTTTCCAGACGCTGAATATTCACATAATACATCTACAAGTCCACTTTAAAGGGCTGTCCAGACTTTTGCCAGGCTGCTTTATTGGCAGCTAGCGCATTATTATTATTATTATTATTATATACCTTAAGAGCAGCGTAAGATAGGATAAGTTAGATAAGCTGTAGCTGCTCACTGATTCTGCATGTATTTCCGTATCATATTCAGATACCATTATCGGAAATTTTTTATGTTTTAGTCTGACAGGTTTTACATAACTGGAGTGACAGTTATCAATATAATACAAGTTTCAGAGCTCAGACTTCTCCCCTGTAGTTTGGGATGATTGAAAAGTCAGTCGTACATATTAATGATGTGAAAAAATGTTATTTGTTCTTCCTGCACCAGTAATCTCTGGTTACGAATATTAAAATACACCAATATTAAAGTATTACAGTATACACACATACACACAGTATACACATAGTAGTCATTACATATATGAATCAGATTTCTAGTATACAGTAGAGTTTTCATATAATTGCATTTTGTGGATTATCCTCCGACCAGAAGGGGGCAGTCATACCTCCATGAAGGAAAACTGGCAAAACCCCGGCAACAAACTGCAAAAATGCAGTTACATACTATATAATACTATGAAAATTTCTTTTGTGCTCTATTTTTTTAGTCCGAGTACATAGTAGGTGGTTTCAAATGCAGCCCTAGCCCTCACTAAATATTGCATTGCGGTGCTTCCCAGTCCTGCTCCTGGGGGCTCACTACCCCGTACGTTATAGGCATTTCCCTGCTCCGGCACCCCTACATCAAAAGAATGTGTCGCTATCAGGCTTCTGCAGAGCAGAGCAGTGGGCCTCCAGGACCAGGATCAGGATACACTGCTGTAATGTTAGAAATCAGATCCAGACACAGTGATCATCTGTATGTTCGACTGTACCGCAGTAAAGTAGACTTACCAAACAACTCTACAACTGGGGGATTGACTTCTGAAAAACAAGCTTGTTTTCCAGCACAGCTTCTCTAGTAACAACACAGAAGTTAATAAATCTCAGTGCCAGTTTTCCTAACTGAGCTGCAGGGATACCAAAAAGCTTTCGGCTGATGCTTTTCTCTTTGAGGTCCTTTCCTGTGCCAAGCAGAAAATTAACAGCGCAAAAACACTCTTGAGCTCTCCGCCCGTTTATTCTACCAATTCAAATAATGTTTGTCCCTGTTACTCCCTCTTCTCTCTCTGCCTTTCTAACCCTCTCTCTCTCTTCTCGTCTCTACTCTCACAAACTCACAAAAAATATTTGTTGATTTTCTCCATCTATCCGCCACTGTCTGCTCCTTCCTCTGTTTGTTTGTCATGCTTTCTCCCTTCTGTCAAGGCTTTATCTCTCTCAAACCAAAGTAGCTTTTCACCCTCTTCTCCAATGCTAATGCTTTCTTTTTTCATATTTTGGCAGCTTGCTTAAAAGACGTTTCCCGGCGTTGCCACAGCTTATCACAGTAGTGAGTAGACAGTAGTGAGAAGACCGACATGTGTTCCATGAACGTGTATGAGATGTGCAGCGGGAGAATAAGATGTGAGAGACTTGTGGTAGTTACCTGATAATTATGAATCATTCAGCCTTTCAAGGGATTTGACAGAAATGTTAATGACTCTGTCTGTAGTTCGTGTGCTTGAGTATGTGAGGGACCTGAAAAGAGTCCGCACACATTCACGTTAATGCTTTTGCATGTGCTGTTGCCCTAAACACAGATCGCCTCTCACACTCTGACATTCACATTCCAATGAACTCACAGAATCCAGTGTTGGGCTGTGTGATGCAGCCCGACACTGTGCGCCCACTTGTTGAACCTTCCACCCAAACAAGGACAAACTGACTGGTTTGTATCTTCAGGGCTGCTGAACTTTACCTTTGTTTTTAGTGCTCTTAGTACAGGAGCTACCTCTTCATGCTGCGCATTATTTGTGTGTAAGTTATTTTTCACTTTTTTTTTTTTTTTTTTTAATCCACCACAGTTTAAGGCAGTAGATCCAGTTGTGACTCACTTCTTTTCCCTGAGTGCAGTCTTGCAGGCTGGTCTCTAGGTTTGTTTACAGTATAGTACTATCATTTGGGTGCCCACAAATCCTATAGACCATGGTTATATTGTAACAGAGCTGCAGTTGCAAGAAAAATATGAATATTTTAATTATACAGCTTAAATGTGTAAATGTTTGACATAAGGATGCTGATAATTAACCACTTAACCTGCAATAAAAGTTTTGACGGATCAATACAATATCAGTTAAACAGTTAAAAAAAAAAAATTAATGCTACTTACACGAGTGCATGTGCAAAGTAGCCTATGCAAACATTGTAATGCAGCAAAAGCACAGTGTTGATTAACACAAGTTAACTTAACACACGAGATGAGGGATCTGTGCCTCTCTCAACAAGCCATTAATGAAAAGTGGACCATTTTGCTGCAGCAGGAGATAAATCCCTGAATAGTGTGCGCTCCCAGCGGCCCCACACCCACAGCTGCACAGTGGTTCACTATGGTACTGGTGAGCTGCTACTGCAGCGAGAGCACGCCCTCAGCGCCGGTGGTGGCTTGAGGTGAATAGTAGGCGAGAGACCATGAAAAGAGCACAGCGTGAAAACAGAAGCATCATTGGAGCTCCTATTTTAAACACAACAACAAAAGACATTCATCCGCTGGAAACAGTTTTTTTTTTTAAATGTTTTATCAGTGAGATTTCATAATCGGTTAAAGTTAGCATCCCTAGTTTCAAATTCTAGTCTGAGGGTGTCATACTGAGGATGTTTAGAGCTTCTCTGGACTAATGTTTGCTAAAGCCTGGTATAATTTTATGCAGCTTGCTTCAAGTACAGATGGTTTTACAGAAGAAGACTTGAGTCAACAGGTGATATTGTGCTTTAATGTAGCTTGAAGTAGAAATATGGACAGAAGTACACTGGAAATGTGTGCTATTTACACCACAATGGGCTGAAGCAGGGACTGATACACACAAAGAAATGTTAATACTTTACTTGAAGTATATAATACTTTGCAATGAGGAAGCTGAGCTGAGTACGTTGTCTTTATTGGTGCTGCACAAACAGACGAATCCTAAAAAACGCAGTTACATACAATACTCACACAATCTGACACTGTCCTAAACACACACACACACACACACACACACAGTGCAGCAGGCTAATAAGTCCTCCCTCCTCTGTTCTCCGCTCCCTGAAGGATGAAAAGATATCTTCCTCTTCGCCTTTTCATCTTCTTCTTCTTGTTCCTCCTCAGAGGCGGAGTGCATCCAGCCATCTCATTTAGACTCCTGAGACTTTTGTTCCTTTTTTTACCCTTCAAGTTTCGGTTATTAATCCATTTGAGTGAAAACTGATGTCAGGGGTACATTTACACCGAGCGTGTTTGGAGCGTCTTACCGTCCTTCAGCTCAGTTTATGTGGCAGGGCTACAGTTTGTCACTGGTTAAAGATGTTTCTTCATTGTTCCAGAATCCTGGATTGTTCTGAAAACTACAATTCCCATGAGTCTCATTAGCAATTGCTACGAAAAAACAAAAAGAGCTGTGAAATATGAAGGGCAGCACGTTGGTGTATAAAATATGTCTAAAACATAGACTGTATAAAAGAAGTGGACGTTGCCTCCGGGTCTGTAATGTGAAGCCAGTGTGCCTTAAACCTGCATTCTTTCTACTAGCCAGCAGGAGGTGACTCCACTGTCTCCATAAAGAAGTCAGACTGTATGGTAGTCTGAAGAAAACCTGAGCCAATGAACCGACTTCTCACTCGATTTATTACCTCAGTAAACATTTTCCTAATGAGTTCATAGTCTCAGTCCCTAGTTTCAAGTCTTCTCCAATACAGTGTGATGTTCATTTAGTAAATTGTGATCCCATTTAGAGTAAAGCAGATGATAAAGCTGGGTATACTTTAGGCTAATTTGTGACTAACCAATAAGAGGCAGGTCATGCCTAAACCTAACCAGGAGGTGGGGAAAAAAGTCAAGCATCGCTTCTGGCTCCAAAGTCACGATGGCGACGACGTAAATGCAATCTCGAGGCTTCAAAACGGCGGTGCGCAAACCAATGGGTGATATCGCGGTGGCCACATCCATCCAACGCTGGACTGTGATGCCACTTTGCTATAGTGGCCATCACTTCTCATCACATCACGTACAGACTGAAGAGAATTTTAGGATGAGTGACTGCATGATCCCTACAGCAATGCTCCTTCAGAGTCATTCAATATCCTTAAGGGGCTGGAGCCAAGCAGGATACACCCCGGACTGTTTCAGCAGTCAATCACAGGGCTGTCACGTAGAGACAGATAACCACTCACATTCACACCTACGGGCAATTTGGAGTCACCAATTAACCTAACCTGCACGTCTTTGGACTGTGGGAGAAAGCCCAAGTACCCGGAGAAAACCCACGCTGGAACCTTCTTACAATGCTAACCACGGCGCCACCTTGTTGTCCTCCTTCAGAGTCGGATTTGATGAAACGTAAAAATTAAAGGGCACGTGTCAGCATAACCTTAACATAACAAAAAGCTACACAGTAGGTGTGGTTGTACCCTGTGTGTTTTCAGAGAGAGTGTGCCATTAGTCTCATGTGACCAGTATGGGTTATGATTGGGACTAAATTTAGGGTAAAGAAAGAAAATCAACTGTGATTCATGGAAGCTTAGAACTGCTTTTAATGTGGGAAACATTTCCGACATTACTAGCAGCAACCGTGAAAAGTGAACCAGAAATAGGAGCTGATTTGCATGCACAGAGCGAGTCATTAGGTATGCCCGTGGTTGTCGGGTCTCTGCATGTATTTATGTGTGTATGATTATCTGCAGTCCCACTGCTCACCTGCCTGCAGTGTTGCTTCCAGCCAACACTTCAAATCTCTCAAATCTCTGCTCGAGGCCCAGCAGCTCGTCTCCACGGACCAAACCCAGATTCACCCAATTGACTCCATCCTAACCCACCCCTGTCTTTCTATAGATTAGCACTGTACCCTGCTGAAATATTACCAAACATTTTAATGTGAAAGATATTAATTCTTACTAGAGTAATACACTGCAAATAGCAGGCAAAGTCTAATTAGCCCACATTAGGCCCAGCAGAGGATGTACATCCTGTGTCTGGCAGAGAAGTTAACCCTGCCTAAGGAGCTGCTGATCCACTTCTACTCTGCAGCCATCCAGTCTCTCTGTGCACCCATCCACACACATCCTCTGTCTGGTTTGGTTCGGCCACCCAGCAGGACAGGAGCAGACTACAATGGACTGTCAGGTCTGCAGAGAAAATCGTTGGTGCCAACCCGCCCTCCATCCAGGATTTAGGAACAATCTGTTCCACCTCCTTCCCTCCAGCAGGCGCTACACATCACTGTACGCCAAAACAACCAGACACAAGAACAGCCTCTTCCCACAAGCCATTGCACTACTGACCACTGACATCTGTCACAGTGTCAGAAACATAATGTAGTGCCTTAAAATAGAAACAATGATCTGAGACAGTAAAAGGACACTTGTGTCCTTAACCAGTGGGTAACACATCGGTGTAAGTTTCCCTCAACTCTTGATTCTGTCGGAACCTGTTCTTCCCAGTGTGCCACTAGTTGGGGAATCCATGTAATTCTGCAAACTTGGGCAGAGGCAGCAGAAGGTAAACAGGTGTCAGTCTGTGGCTGCTACTTAACAGACTGGAGACTGTTGTTTCAGCCAATGGTTTGTCATTTTAGCTGTTTCTTTTGGATCCTCCCACTCGTCCTAATTGCACATTTGTACCTGCTGTTGTTGCTGTAAAAAGACAGCATGCCCACAGACTGATGAGCATTACTTGGCATCAGTGAGGCTGTCATTGTTTGCAGTTGTAACCAGTAAATTCGCTGATAACATAATAGAGCTTTTTGCCTTTTTCCCTGTAATTTCCCATGTAAGCAGCTGTTCCTGTGTGATTAGGCGGTCGGTAAACTTTAAGCTTCTCTGCTGCGTTGAGTCCATTTTTTGAGTCTTTTTAAATGTCCTGAGATAAGCAGCAAGATAATCAGCACTTTGCACAGTGTGAAGTCCACATGCTATTCCAGTCTCACTACAGCCAAAAGCAAGTTAGATGTTGCTGCTGCTTATTGTGAGTGTGCTTGTGCATCTGTCAGGCAAACACATCAAGATTTACCCAAGTGTTGTACTGTATATAGGCCTAGTAAGGCCCCGCTAAGCCTGAACTGGAGCATAGCGGCAGAGATTCATCTGGAGGCAGAGTGCCAGAGACATCAAATCATGGGAATTGCTGATAAAAACAAATAAAAGCAGCAAGAATTTTTCAGAAAATGTGTAGAATAAGTAATCCTATTTTGGCTCCAGTAATATGTGTTATTAACTATTAACAGATTCTATTCTAAAAAATATTGTATTCAAATAACAATAATGAAAAACAGTAAGACCTTGATACCTTTTAACAAGTGTTTTTGGTTTTATTTGACAGGAGGGAAGGGGATTTAGATATGAAAAGGATCCCAGCTTCAGAAGATAATATCAGTGCACTTTGTTAACCAGTTCAAAAGTATTGGATTTGTCTGCTATCCTAATTAGCCCATGGTTAACAGAATGCATCTGTACAGGCAAATATACAAAAGTAACTTAAAGGGAAATTTAGTGATTTATTATCTTCATTAGCAACCAGCAGGAACTGCAACATCTGCAGTTTGTTTCTTCCTACACAAGCAGCACCACAGGCCTTTAAAGCAACACTTGCTTGTAACTCATATAAAGAGCTAAAGTAAATTCTCACAACAAAGAGGTTAGCAACATATTCATAGCAGATATTCAACAGAAATATACATTGGAAATCCACTTGTGATGGAGGGCAGTTAGAAAACTGTGTTTTAAACTCTCAGACCTAGAATCTCAGTAAATAGATAAATAATAAAAAAAGACCTCATGCCCATTCCTGGGACATACACTGCAGTACATAGAAAATCCTTTCAGGTGGTTAACGGTGTCGGAGGTTGAAGTCTGTCAGGCTCCTCAGCCGGGGAAGCGTGGAGTGGACCTCTCCCCGTCGCAGCTGGTATCCACGCGCAGCCCGGCTGAAACGCAGAAGATGCTGTTACTATTGACTGACGCTGTAAAGCCCCTCTTCTCCTCTCGGCACATGGGAAAGGAAATCAATCAAAAGTTAATCAGGGTGAAAGGCAGTCCGGCATCGACAAGTAGACCTGCAAACAGTAGAGACAATACTGTCCATCATCCTCATGTAGAACAAAATCCCTATTTATGAACATGTACGTACCTCTTGTGTAACAAGATAAGCTCAGGTTCTCTCATGATGAGGAGTATTACACTTATTGTAAATGTAGTTACTTCAACTTTTAAGCGTAAGAAAGTTCACCTAATGATGGTATGAGGGTTATTTCGGCTTGATCTAAGAAGTATTTGATGACAAACCTGCATTACAAACTTTAGAGGATGTGTGTTTTTACCAGGCAGGGAGATTCTTCAGAAAAAGATGCAGTCTTGTTGCATTATGGGAAGTGTAGAATGCAGCTTTTCTGGAGCTAGAGACGAAAAGTCAGGATATCTCCTGCTGCACCACTTGTGATTATTCTTAGTTTAAATCTCTCTCACAAGTTTTTTGCCCCCCCCACACTTCATAAGAGGACAATCTTTGCTTTCAAAAAACTCTCTTTTCCTTTCCCACTACTCTAATCCTACTGCTTAAAATGTAATGCTTCACCGATGAAGAAAAGACGAGCCTCCGCCAAAGTACATTAAAGTATGTTAATTATTTCAGTTGATTTCATCAGCTTATCACCACCCCATAGTCGCACTTATCATTAGTATGTACAATCAGTATTCCCATGATTCAACAGGTTTAAATCATTCAATTTGTAGGTTATTCAAAAAAAAAAATTTCCGTGGAGGATGTTCAACCCAAACTGTTTTTACCCATTTTTAATCACCCGTCAGTCTGCTTGTCCAATCCTGCCTTTGCACCACGTTCTCGTAGCTTTCTTTATAGAACAGTGCCACTGGAGGGCAGCGCTAAAGTATGTGATCCTCTGATCCTATATCAGTAACAGTTAAATCAAACCATACCCATCTGCACATTGGTGACCATTTAACTGTCTTACAAGTTTACCTTGTTCTGCTTTATAGATGTGCATTGATAAATTGCTTGATTATTCCTTTAATAACCATAGTCAGCAGTGCAGTGTGTTTTGTATGTGTTTATTCCACCTAATTATGTCTTCATATTGTAATTATAGGACGATTTTCACTGCTTACCAGTTTTCCTCACACGCAGGCTGCTGTGCTCCTCAGTCTGGTGTGAATCTTTACGTTTTGGCTTTATAACGCTGGTGTAAATGTTCTCGTCATTACCACAGCGCTGGCGTGTTTGAGAAATCACTTGTGCTATCTGTTGTGCCATGGAAGTTTTTTCTGGAACGGGCGGTGGTGTTTTGCGTGGTCGAGCAGTCGCCTTCATCCCCTCCTCGCCCCCCTCGCCGAAGACATCATCGGCCTCGTCTGACAGGGTGACGGGGCGGAGGTGCACGGCAGAGAGCTCCTCAAGGGTCACCGCGGGTAGAGGGGTCGCTAGAGACCTGAGGAAGGCTGAGGAGTCGGAGTGGCGGCGACAGGAAGGTTTGGGTCCGGGGGTGAGTTTGGTTTTGGGTGAGAGATCTGGATTGGGAGCATTGTCTGACTGAGGGTTTGCTATATTACCATATGTGGGGTCGGGAAAGACGACGGGGAGGGGAATCTGGAGAGACAGCCTGTTGCTGCGAGCCCTGGGGGAGGTGGAGCCAGACTTGGGGCGCAACTTCCATCCCAGAGGGTCACGGCCGGTGATAACAGATGTGGGCACAGGAGGAGGAGAGGAACAGGAAGAGGTGGAGGATGAGGAGGAAGAGGAGGGTGGATTACTTGAAGATCTAGAGACCCCAATGGGAGGGCAGGAGAGGCGTTTGAATGAAGGATGAGATGCCGTGTGAGGTCTGAGGAGGGATTCGCTACGCTGAGGGGCCTGCGGTTCCTTCTTGTTCTTCTTTACAATAATGGCGGAGGAAGTCCCACCCTTGCGTAAGTCAGCTGACCACCGGCGCTGATGGCAACGTGGGCTCACATTAGAGGTGAAGACTGTCGAGAAAGGGCGCTGTCTGGGCTCCTGGCTGTGTGTGCTGACATGTCCTGGTCCTCGTTTGGTCTCTGCTCTGAGGCTCACATGACCAACATCAGCCACTGTTTTAGCATAGCCACCATTGGCACAGGCTGGGCTAGCAGTGGAACACATACTCATCTTCGTTGGTTTGATTGTCAGGCCTGGTGAGCGTAAATAGCCCTGTGAAGATAAACATGTTGAAATCGAGAGGAAGGGGGGGGGGTCGGGTCAGGTCAGGATGCTTCAGTTTTGAAAAGAGGAACCAGGGGACGCCCTTCTCAACTTCTGTGAAAAGTCAGTGTTTCACAAACAAGATGTAATATCAGCGGTCGAGTGAATTTTTGAGAGTTGCCGATCAGCTGATCACCAGTTTTAATTTGAAAAGGCAATTATCACATATATAGTTATACAAATAAAAGCTGACTATTTAGTTTTTGCTAAAATGCTAAGCTGTTGTAACACTAGCACAAAGGGGATGAGTGTCATAAAGGCTGCAAACTGGATCAAGACTACAACTGTACTGCACACGTCAATAAACATGCGAATATAAAATTCTCTGAAAAACGTTCATAACAGCAACTTAAAGTGTAGTACTTGAAAACCTGAAAACTTCCAAACATTACACCCTAAAACTTAACAATGAACACCTCTGTGTCTAAGGTTATGGATGTCAAATATGAACCGTTGTTTACCTGCAGTGCAGCTGATCTCTGTCTCACCCAGTCTGGACTAATCTCTTTCGCTCATCTCTTTCTTAATACAACTCTCACCGTATGTTCCCCCACCCAGTGACCCACCCCACATCCGACCACAGCTTCCTCAAACGCTCAGAAATTTCACACAGCCTCACACACACACACACACTAGTTTGGTTTGATTAACACCTGTTTTCATAATAGCATGGAGCAATAGCAGTATGGCAAAGTATGTGTTTGTTGAGAAACACATTTCACCATGTTAACCACTCCTAACTAGTATTCTACTACTTCTACTCTTCAAGGTAAATCAACATATTAGTCTTTTTCCCATTCATGAGCTCATATGAGGAGTAGAGGTTTAACTAATAACCAAAAGTGAAAACTGCCCACTGAGGTCCGACTTACTAGAACATTGTTTTTCGAAACTAACTTTTCAGAGGTGTCATGGTTTTGGATGTTTGGGGGCAATATTGTTGCTTTGTATTTAGACTGCCTCCTCTGCATGGTGCCTCAAATCAAGTGAGCTCTATTCACAGATAAACACCAATTACAGGCATTTATGTTTCAAGCCTGCCACAATTAATTGTTTTCTGCTTTATAAAGCAGAAAACAGCAGGGGAAAACATCATAACTACTGACTTTGGTGATCCCCTGACATCTGCTTTTGTGCCACCTATCTCTGCAAGCATCGGATGGATTGCCATGAGATTTGTTACGCACATTCATGCTTCCCTCGGAATGAACTGGACCTGCTGGTGATCCCCTGACTGACTGTTTATCAAGAGCCATCATCAGATCAAAAGTTCAGATTGTCCAGTACAATGCATAATAAGATGGTACTTCCTTTATTCCTGGGCTAGTTATTGTGCAGCAGCTGCAGTGCAAAGTGGGAAAGAATGCAACTGTAGAGGGTGTAAGACATTCCCATCAGCCTTACAGCATGCTAACATGCTAAATTTGGACGGCGAAAATTGTAATTTTACCTGCTGAACATAAGACTGATAAACTTAGTGCCACTACATTTAGGTTTTAAACATTTGATTGTGATGACTCTTAGTAGTGGACTATGCATCAGCACTTAGACTGCACCAGTTTCCATTCATTAATTATTATTTTTCTGAAAACAGAAACACTTAAAGATTAGGGGCCAACAAAAATGGTTGTTACTTATCATAATGCAGTTTTTTACTTTACCAACACTGTCCTTCATTGGTTCGATAAAACTTTTTTCCCGGCTTGGTTGCACTCTTGTCACATTTTTAAGTTGCCTGAGTGTTCTCTGACGGCTAAAAATAAGCACCCAGCAAAATGATCACATAACTCTGCAGTAGACTCTTTATAAGCTCATGGTCAGTCCGTCAGGCGCCTTTGCCATTCTCCGTTTGTACAAAATGTGGTGGTTGCACAGAAAGTCAGCGTGTCAACCAAAAACTGTGCCAAAGCTGTAAATCTGACTGCATGTCACAAACTCATCACATGTAGCCCAACACTTACACGTGTCCTCCTCCCATGCTCCCAGATACTGTATGATCTCTAACGCTCAGTGTCGACAGCGAGTCCTTTGAAGTTTGATCACTTTCAGCTCAGAAGCTGCGCCTCTTTTCTCACTTCCTCGTAATCCTCCCACAGGCCGCCGAGATCTTTCAAGGCTGTATGAGTAATTGGCAGGTTCGCATGTTGTTGAGAGTCGGGCTGCAAGGTGAGAGCTTGGTACATTAATCTCTGTGTAATGAAGTGATGTAAACCCCCAGGGAGGGAGCGCCGAATACTGTAAAGCTGTAGATGAGGGGGGGGGGGGATTATCGCACAGACAGAGATGGGCGAATGCAGGAGGAAATGTGTGTGTCCTGTACAGTGTGTGTGTGGGAGTGTGAGAGAGGCCTGACCTTTCTCTCACTGTTTCATTCTATAGCAATGAGATATATTTACCTCTGCTCCCCGCTAGTCAGAAAGGATCAATATGTGCTTATTGATGCTTGAAATGTTAACAGCAGCTCTCTGCCCAGTCGGCCACCTCTGCTTATGCCATGTTTCGGGTCTTATGTCTTTTGTACAACACATCATGGTTACAACTCATGCAGGGAACTTTTCAGGTCAGTTTACTCTATTAGAAAATTGAGGTAAATGATGAATAGATTTAATTTATTTGTACAATCTTGGACAAAAGTTACACATTTGGAATTGGGCCCAGAATAAAACCTATAGGCCTGGAGAAGGAAGGGCAGGGGTGTCTAATGGAAGGAATATGAGGTACAAAGTCATACAATATTTCAGAAATCAGGTGGGAATAATGTCTAAAAAGCAGGAAAAGGATTTCATAATGTTTTTTTCTTCTTTTCAGAAGTTGACTGTGAGATTTGCTCACAATGGGTGAGCACAGAGCGGCGCTATGGAAAATGGGGATATTTGAAGCCTGATCCCCTTAGGTTTGCAAGCAAAATGCTAATAGAAACTCTTCAGGTTTTTTGAGGAAGGATTCAGTGAGCCAAGTTTAAAAGCTCGTCACACACTTGGAGGATTTCTAGAAGTATAAAATGTCACAATTTTTCCTTCAAGTCCTCCACTAAGATACAAGGAGCAAACATTTGATTCTCAAAGCTTGGTGATGCAGGGCTAATTGGTAAACTACCGTAGTTGATGAGTTAACTTCAAACACTTCTTCTTCAAGCTTCTTCTACTTCAAGCTTCTTCCTTGTCTGGGGGGGGGGTATGGTGTTAAAGAATAGTCCAAGAAAGTTAAGAAAATGAAGCAGCACCTTGTCTGACAGACTGTGCTCATAGTTCACATCCTCAGCCAGCTTCAGGCAAAATCTAATATATAGGCTGGAGCTGAGGGTCTTCAGGGACATGTGATTCAGGAGTTTGGTCTTCGCCACACTCGTTTGACTGAGAAGCCTCTCTAGGTGAGCATTTGAGTGTGGGAGGGAGAGGAGCGCTATCCAACTCCTCAAATGGGTTTAGGCCAGCTGCATCCCTCTACCTTGACTGAAAGGAAAAGAAATAACGTGTCTGCCAGGCTCTTGATTGCCTCAATGTCTCCCCCACATTAAAGTGAAACATATGCTGCAATGTCGCCATGTTATCAGGGAGCCTTGCCTTCTGCTAATTTGCCAAGAATATGGTCCAGCTCATGCATGTCATCTCCACATTGCTCTCATTTTTAAAGCAGAGGCTCAGTTCTGCTACCAGGGCTTCAGATGTGTGGCTCAGGGCTAATGTGCGTTTCAATGGGCTCTTTGAGCACTTACATTTTAACCAATTGGTTAATGACTTATTGTAGAACCACCTGGTTAGAAGAGTTTGAAGAGGCAAAAGCCTCGACAGCAGACTGTACCTCAGTGAGAACAGATTTTTAAAAAGTGAGGTCCTGGATGTTTTGTGGCTCACTGTTCTGGGGTGTAGAAAATGTGACAGTGCTCACTTGCTTTAATGAGGCTTCAACTCCTCCCATTGGTCCAGGATCAGAGACTCAGCAGGCCCTGTGGACAGCCAGCGTGTGGCACACACCTCTGTGACCTGCAAAGGCTTCTGATCACAGCTAATTGTTACGGTACACACCCAGGCTGACAAATCATATGAGGACCAGATTTTTTTGGGCCTCTCTCATCACTTGAATTCTGTGTACCCCAACAGACACCCCTGTCATAACAGATGTATTATCTGTGCCAGTGCCCAGTAGGTTCTCTGATTGAGGGCACATTCCTCATGGAAAACCAAAACAGCTGTGGCTACTGACATGGCCCCCCCATCCTTCAACTCAATTAGCCCTAAAAATGTGGAGGGCACCTTTCCCTGCTCTTCATATGCTGGACATGTGCTTTGTTATGTCACTCAACTTGGCATAAATGTCTGCGGTAAAGACTGTATGCCTTTAAATCATTGCCCATACGGGGCTTCAACCAACTTGGAAGTCAGAAAGGGACTCCCAGTCCTTTTCAGGCTTTTGGGTGTAAAAGAAGTGGCTGCGTCATCGTGACATCAGCCACTGGTTTGTGGAGTCTGGCTTCATGGGCATCACCATCTTGGTCTTTTGGAGCCAGAAGAGATGTTCATTCCACGAATACTGCCTCTGATTGGTTAGTCACAAGGTCGTCCTGCCCCAAAGCATATCCTGCTTTATTGTCTATTTTACTCTAAATAGGACCATAGTTTACTAAATGAACACCATGCTGTGTTGAATAATACTTGAAACTAACAATTAATACCATACATTCATTAGGAAAGTGTTTACTGAGGTAAATCAAGTGAGAAGTAGTCTCATTTTCTTGTAGACTTCCGCATCATTCAATTTTTTCAACCTGTTGCAGTTCTTCAATACAGTCTATGGTTGTGAGAAAGTGTTGAGAAAGTCTTTAAGCGGGAGTTAGAGAAGACTGGATGCAAGATTAGCTTTTTATTACTTGTAAATATAAAATAGTTGTATAAGATTAAGTTAGAAATTAAGTCACAGTACTTGAAATTTAAAATAATGGGCTACAGAACAGTGCAGGGCGGGAAAGAAATGGTGATCAGTGATTGGTATTTAGGCACACTGTCTGGCAGGCATACGTAGTTCTTTTCTATGTCTGACTCCCTGCTGTGCAGCTCTCTGATTGAGAGGCAGCAGTTGCCTGTGTGGGTGGTGGAGGTGAAGGGAGGGTGGGAATGGTGGTGGGGGTGAAATGCCTTTCTTTCTTTGTAATCTGTGAAGTGTTCTGTGACCATGCGATTTTGCGAACATTGCTGTAAAAATGAATCTTGACTGACAGATGCTACATTCTTTATTAGACTCTGACAGACATGTAAGCAAATTACGGCGCAGCTGAATTAGATTCAACAGAAAAAAATAAAGCATATGAACGCATTTACCGTAGTGCACCACTGTCATGGGAAAAAGCGAGAGCGTCAATATAACCATAGAAAACACAGTACACCTGAAGTCCCACTCTTACAGTGAGCGGCGTCAGTCTCCCTGCCTCCACACGGCACAAGAGGAGGGGGAGAGACCCCAGATATCATCACTTAGAGGGCCTGAAAAGTCCTTAAATCTAGTGAGAAAGTCACCAAATTGGCAACACTGATCAAAGGAAATTCATTGATTGTTGCGATTCCATTGGAATGAACTCATTTGAATGAATTTCGACCATTCAATGCGAGAGTGAGGAACTTTTGATAGCCTGGGAGATCTATATAGATTATATACATTCTTAGAATAAATGGTATCAAATTCAACCCATGAGTGACTGAAAAGCAAACACAGCTGAATGTCTAAAGGATATCAATTGTTGTCTGGCAAAGAAGTTTATGTGGTTTTAGAATCTCATGGAAAAACAGAATCATTTGATTATTCTCTGGAAATAAAATATTAATATTATTTGAAGGCCATGTTTTTCTTCCAGCCTCCTATATAGCACCACAATAAAATGTCCTTCCATGTCAGAACAGCGTAACCTTCCTGCTCTCTCTGCCACTGGAGGTGTATTGACACAACCTTGAACCGCTCTCAAACACTGACTTCACTGTTGCATGAGCTCGCCATTTCATTACACCTTTCTCCATCTTCCTCTCTCTCTCTCTCTCTCTCTTATCTGGGCTTAATAGCAGGACCTGAGAATAGCGAACTGTCCTTCACGATATCCTGTGAACAAAAGCTGGGCCGGCTGAAAAGTTAATTCAAATCCTCTGATCTTCCGTGGCGCATTAATTAGTATCTTCATTATCTTCTTTCACCTCATTTTGCTTGCCAAAAGAATACAAGTTTTCAGGATTCTTAATGTAACAGTTGCTAAAGCTGGATTTAGATTTAATCACACAGACTAAAGCACACAAACATACAGTATCAGCTCTGAGAATGTCAAGGGACAGTCATTAGCATAACTAAAGTAATTTCCATAATCATCTGGGCTAATTACACACATGACAGTAGTGCAGCTACTTTGCTTTAATGTAAATTATTACAGCCTGCATTAGTAATCCTGTTTTACTATGCACACATGGTCATCATCACAAGACACAAGCACACTGTGAAGTTACGTTTGCACATTTTGTGGGGGATTGCAGCTAAATGAATCGGTACGGAGTAAATCCTGTTTCTGGTTAAAGCCAGGCTGGGCTTACCCTGCCCTTCCCTCTTTATCTTTAACTGCATTAAGCAGATGCTAATTTGAATTAATTTTCAGGCTGCATTATGGTGGAGAGTTTTAATGTTCCACATTCACCGTGGTGAAAAGTACATTTACTTAAATACCGTACAATTTTTTAGGTACTTGTATTTCCACTTGTACTTTTTACTCCAGACTTTATTTGCTAACTGTAGTTTCTAGTCATCTTATTTCATCTTATTAATACAAAATACAACTAACAAATACATCATAATGTAAAATTATAGATTAAGATAAAACTTAAGCGGTACCCAGGAGGTAAATTCACAAGCCACACAGCAGATAAGATACATCAAGTAATTAAAAATCACTCCACCTTTTCCACCTTAAACATCAAAGGGATGCACACATTAATGCATGAATAATTATAATCCAGTAATTTAATATAAACATACTCACACTGTGTGTGTGTGTGTGTGTATGTGTGTGCTTGTGAATGGGGCATTTTGCTTTGGTTTTAGTGTTTAAAGTTTATTTTGATGTTAATACTTTTGTGTTTTTACTTTAAATGCATTTAAATGCACGACTGTATTTTTACACTGTGCTGTTGCTAGATTTGAGTACTTTTTCTGCTTCTCCATGTTAGAGGCTTTTACACTTAAAGTTGTAGTGCAGATAAATGATTTTTATTCTAATCATAATTTATCAGGATAAAGGTCACATTTAACGATGTCAGCCACAAATGTACAGACATTAGCTGCTACAATTCAGTGTTGGATTATTTTATCAACAATAAACATTTATGTTGCTCCTTCGGGCTGCTCCAGTCCTATTGCAGGGTTGTACTGAAGCACGATGCAATACAATCCAGGAAGTCCAGTTTGAGTGACAGATTGATGCGTTTTTTAAGATTTATCAGACACCAAAACACTGCACAATGATTTGTTAATGCTCACGGACACAATTTTACAACTGTGGAAAAGGTTGTCATGACTGCAGCTAATTTATTTTTTGTCACAGCGTAACCAGCAGAAATGCAGCATAAGCGTTATACGCATGCATTAGATTGGCCATTACCTTGCCGGTTTTCGGGGCTAATAACAGCAGTTCAAAAAGCTGTAAACTCCATTGTTTAAACAGTATTTCCTGAATGACAGATCAGTCAAACCCCCTCTCTTAAAGTGGCTGAACACGGGAAAGCTGCAGAGTTTCACCTGTCAAAGAAATGAAATAGTTTTTATATTAATACTACATTTTTATTTATTGTTAATGATACACTTAATTACATGATTTTCAGTCTTAGTATTACCAAGGAATAATGAGGAGGAACTTTTTCAGTGGAAAATGTTTTGAAAAAGTGCTCCCTGGTGGACAAACGATGGCGATGGTGTCTAAATCAACTCAACCATATCGTTGGCGTGTATTTCTCATTACTTATTGATGTATCTGTGATAAGCTAACGCCAGTCTGGCTGATGTATCGAACAGGCTCTAAATAAACAACATTAGTCAGTCTTATTGTGTGTCATGAATGCTATTAGAAGCATCTATCCATCACAGCCTCCCAGGAATGTCACATCTATTGCTGTTCCACACACTCATTGAGACCATCATGACTGTACTGGAATATTGCCAACTATATTTATTCATTTTTGCTTTTTGTGGATGACGTTATGGAATATTATTTGTCCAGCGCTAATCAGATCTGGAAGGACTGCAGCCACCCTCTCCCACTCTTTCTTTCTTTTTTTAGCTACATTCATCATCTTGTGTGATTCGATTTCTTACCGTAGCTGCTCAGTGACATCGCTGGTCGCTGGGCATTTCAAAGGTTTGCAAACAAAAGTTTCCTGGAAGTGGGATGAAAACACGCTTCATCCCAGCTTCTGTTTTCATGCATGCGATGGCGAGCTAATGATGAGATCTCTGAGGGGAGTGCATGTGAGTTTGGTATCGCATCTGAGACCCCCAGAGATACGATGTGCTTCCTAACCGAGCCAACTATCAGAGAACCAAGAGGATACAGACCTGTAATTGGAAGAAGATGGATGGATGGAGATGCAGGAGGAGAGAAGAAGGGCGAAGAGGGCAGCACAAAACGAACTGCAGCCAATGAACAATAAATGAATCTTTTGTCTTTCTCCGCCTCTCCTTCTCTGTGGATGCATCCATCTCTTCTGTCACCACTATCTATCTCCAATCCCTCCCCCCTCTCCCCTCTTTCCATTGCCGTTTTGGATTTCCTCACCACTCTGCGCTCTCTTTCCGTCTCCAGGCATGGTTGACAGAGATCCATGAGTACGCCCAGCAGGACGTGGTCGTCATGCTGCTGGGCAACAAGGTGAGACCTTGTTGCCAACACGGGGAGATGGATGGACAGATGGATTCATAGAGGGAGGGAAGGAGGGATCATGGAGGGAGGTATGGTGTGTAAGGACAGGTTTATGGATGTGTCTGAAAGCAGGGGAAGGGATGTACTTTATATGTGTTCAGACTGGATTTTTAGACACAGAATTCCCTTGTTATCATGTGACAGGACTGGGAGCCACAGTTTCCAACTCAATATTGTCTGTCCAATGTTTCCCAGGCTGACTCCACACATGACAGGGTGGTGAAGCGAGAGGAGGGAGAGAAACTGGCAAAGGTGAGTGTCCTAATACACACACATGCAAGTCGACACATGTAACCAGGATAAAAGTCCCACACTGCCCACGCCGCCACACCGACCCCCACAAATGCCCCCCGTGTAGCTGCTGTGCCTTGATTAGTGTGTGCGATTACGTATTCATGGAGGCAAGTAATGTTGTTATTGTTTGGATTAAATGACGGGGGCTTGCTAACTTAATTTTCCAGGCCGTTTCGCTCAGATGAGCTCTAAGAGGCGTGTTAGAGTAAATCTGAACATAAGTGGTAGGGAGTCGTGTGGCAGAGGCACCGCAGCTGTCAAGGTGGAGACACAGACACAGCGGGACATTTACACACACACACACACACACACACACGGAGTGAGATTACTATACCTGCGAGCATATCTTTCATCTACTGCACACCGTGTTCTTCTGTTTCTTATAAATTACAGCAAAGGGGAGAAAATTAGTTTTTGAAAGCCGAAAATCTCACCCCATCAAAAGTATTGCGGAGTTATTGATATTGATCAGCACCCCTATCATCCCTACTCCAGGTGCCTTGAACCCGAGAGCTCAACCTTAACTCCCAAACCTAAATGAATCTTCCCACTGTCGGCATCAGGCCATTTTGTCCTCATAAGGAAAGAGACAGAAGAGTTCCACACATACACGACAAACACACACACCAAGTGGCAGATGTTTTCTCCGTTTGTGTGTGCAGGAGTTTGGAGTGCCCTTCATGGAGACGAGTGCTAAATCTGGACTGAATGTGGAGCTGTCCTTCACCGCGGTGGCCAAGTGAGTCACACACACAACCCCCCCAACACCACAGTGTGAAGAGCACAGCAGGGGTCCCTGTGTCCTATGACTGATGTGCAACTTTTGAGAGGGTTATGAAGTTTTTGGTTTTGAGACTTTGTGTGCTCTGTCATGACGTGATGAGAGCTGGAATGCAAAAACGATCATTGTTTCACCTGTAGATCAACAGCCGATGCCGATATAAGTTGCTAATTTAAGTCTGTGCTGGCAAACTAATAGACAGATATCACTGTCCAGCTAACATTCCTGAGTCAGTATGACAATTCTGTAGTTTTCCTACTGTTGCACGTTTAGCAGGTCACGGTCAAACATGTCACAGTAGTCACACCATACCTCCCCAGATAGGACTCTGTTACCTGCCTGTGCTTTTAACGTTAAAACCAGACCCATTGTTTTAATTATCACTGCAAAGTTCCAAGGAAAACATCAGTGTTACAGTGGAAAACATGACAGGTGTAGCAACAGTAACTGGGTGGGGGGGCTCAGCAAAGGGTCGACTTCCACCTGGGGCCACTGTTTAAGTGTGAAGTGAAACTCAGAATCAAGCTATGTGGTTAATTCTGATTTTGTTTTTTTTTTAAAGGACATTTCCGTCTGTCTTACAGTGTGAATATGTGGTGGAAATATCTAGCTGAGCTGTCGATGCTAAAGCAGACAGACTCCACAAACACAGAATACAGAACAATGGCAGAGTCATGCGCACACATGAGGACATTGTAGAGGTCTGATTGGCTGAATTACTGCCGCAGTGTTGCTCTAACCCTGAGACCAATAGAAAAATCATTTGCTCTCTTGACTGGTGAACAGCCATTACACTTTTTTGAAGTGTGAAGCTATTTGAGATGAATTATCTGCTCTTATTTGCTCTTACCTACCATATACGAACAAGTTTGAAAGCGGAGAGCAGCATGGCCAGTGCTCTTGTCTTAAAAAGTCATACCAGACTGGTAGCGATAGGAGAAAGGGGAGTTATTAAAGGTTATTTATGTACATTTCCATTTGCTCCCTGCAGTAATGGTATGATAATAAAAGATGCCAAAGTTTTAACAGACTATTAATTCAGCTGCTAATGAGATCACTATCTACCCCAAAAGAGTAACTCGACAACGACGCATCTACATCACAGCGCGTCTCATATTTATATATATTTTAGCTGTGTGTGTAGTGTCGGACAGTTTGTGTGGGAGTTGTTTTACATTTATAGCCTCATTATGGTAACAGGCTGGCATGATGGGGTGTTGCCAAGAATAGCATGACAGTCTGGCACACAACACCCCGCAGATACAGAATATGAGACCGGCTCGTTTCTTCCTGTTGTCATCCAGCTCATGTTAACAACTTTTCAGCTTGTGTTTTCTTTTTGTCAGCTCTCATCAGACTTCGCCATCACTCGTCGTCTGTCACTCTTCCACTCTCTCATCTCCTTCCAGCCCTTCGTGCTTTACTTCATTTCGATGCTTCATTTGCACAAAACGTACAAGTGCTTAAAGTGAAAGCAACAAGTAACCGCGACGATGATGGCATGACGATAGTCCATTGTCTCTCTAATCAGCATTTTACTCCTGTGATAATGCACCACTGACCAACACCAGGCATGATTGATGTGCTTTAATTGTCTTATGTGTCTGTAAATGTCTTTCTTCTTCCTCACTTGTTATATTTTGCTTGTTTTTTTTTTTTACAGCAAAAGATAGTCCAGGTCTCTATATTAACATTATATACAGAGGATATTTAATCGCCATTCTGTTAGTGCCAATGATCTAATGCTGTGTTTTGTCCCTTCAGCACCTTTTAAAGGAAAAGGTCCACATTTTCAGGAATATGCCTATTTGTGTACTTGCTGTTTCTGAACATTAATACATGTCACACAGCACTTCCATCCTTTGCTAACCAATACATTTTGGCAATCCTACCCTTTTCTGGTCTCCTTATTTGATCATGTCATGTGATCATACACTGTCAAATCGATAAATATGGAGCTGCAGCAAGGGTTTGGTTAGCTTAGCATAAAGACTGGAGGGTAAACAGGTAGCCTGGCTCTGTGTGAAGGTAACATGACGCACCAGTTAACACATAAAAACAACAAGTTGGGGTTTTATGTGTGTTGGTATGCAACCAGCAAAGACTCCAGGAAGTCACTGCACCCACCTAAGAAACAATTAGGAACATAACCCCACATATTGATTAGTTAGCTTTATTGATACTGGTAGGTTTGGACAGAGCAAAGCTAGCTGTTACCATCTGTTTCCAGTTTTTATGCTAAGCTAAGCTAAGCATCTTCATCTTTTATTTAATGGATACATGTCCATTAAAAGTAGCATCGAACTTCTTATCTTACTTTGGACAACAAAGCCATTAAAAGTGTATTTCTCAAAATGCCAACCTGAAACTTGAAAGTTGGAAAAATTGTCTTCCCATATCATATATATTGTATTAAGCTGTCATTTAATGGTTTTGTTTATAGCTGCACCTTTTCACTGAATAGAAATAAGTAGACATGTTTCTGTTTAGAAATGTTTATACATTTCACCAGAATTCATTATTTTGACTTTTGACAACTTTGGATGTTGGGCCCAGTGGCCAGTTTTATGACATATCAATCAGACAACATTTTTCGTGCCTTTTCCATCTATCACCAAACACTTAGCAACTGTCCAAACCCAAAAAACCAACTGAACCAGAAAATAATGATGATGAAAACAACAGCGAAGCAATTAACAGTTACTGATGGTGAAGACAGCAACACAATTAACACCTATTTAATTGCAAACTCAGTGTTGAGTTTCCTGTGGCTTAAAGCATCAGGCATTAAAATCACATTCAGCTCCGGGAATTCATCAACAGTGTCCCAGTACCAAACATTGAAATAGCACTGTCACACATTCGTATTTAGGACACCTGGTCAAAATGGTGAAAATGTTATATAAATCAGAAAACCCAGAATACTGCTCTGCTCTGCTCTGCTCTGCTCTGTCGCCCCCTGTTGGTAGCAGAGTTAGCACAGCCTCATGTTTGTGCTGTGTCTCTGTCTGTCATTCAGAGAACTGAAGCACAGGAACATGAAGGAACCTGATGAGCCCAAGTTTGAGCTGCAGGAGTATGTCGACAAAGAAATGAGGACTGCTGGCTGCTGTCGCTCGTAGACCACACACATTGCATGTGTGTGTACAGTATGTGTGTGTGTGAATGAGAGCGAGAGAGAGAGTGAGTGTGTGTGTGAGAGAGAGAGCAACTACATTGTGTTGGAGTTGAAATAAATCTGAGTTGGTGTGTCTGGGAATTATCATGAAATTTTCAGTGTCTCTATCATCTCTATCAGTGGTAATATGCTCTCTCTCCCAACCCACCTTTCCTCTGCAACTGTGAATGTAATATAACTCCTATCTACATGCTTGCACACACACATGCATGTTCACACACGGACACACGCGTACAGCTAGTTTACTTCACAGCCTGTCCAATCCATGTTTCCGTAAGTGTTATGTACATATTTTAAATGTAATTTTAATTTTTGTGCTCTGAAAGGTTTGTAGTTTGTAAATGCCTGTCTTGTTGAAACAAAAAGAACAGAGACACAAATGTGTTGAATATTAAAATCAATCTTGTTAAAGTAATAGAACAGAATATATGTACTGAAAACATCTGTACAGATACACTATTGCACCTAATGTAAGCTGTGAAATGGCACTGTGTGCTGTTTATGTACAGGATATCATATGATAACCGTTTTTGTACTTGTGATCATGACTATCATTCTGATGCATCTGGGATTCAAATGGAGGTCTTAACCTTTTATACACAGGTTGTTCAGTTTGAGTTAAAAGCTGCTATATGAAGCATTTTACGTTCGAAAGCCACCTCAGTAATTATTAGGCCATTCTAAATATAAAAAACAAGATCGTCTGCAAAAAGACTGAAGGTGTCCATTGAACTCTACACTGTGCTTCACAGATTTAGGGAGAAATCTTTTCTGTTGCGCGAAGAGGGTGCTACGCTTCCTTAGAAATCACTTCTAGGACTCAATCGGGAAAATACTGAGTTTGAAAGTTCACTGTCGACCTTTTAAACGGAAACAACAACAAAAAGCTCAATTCAAGGTTCACTTAAAGCACCAGCTTTTATTGGAGCTTTCCACCACATCTCACTGTTTTCATCAGCATGGGGAGTTGATCCTGTAATGAAACAACGGATCAACTCCATCAGCTTTAACACGACCGATTTATTTATTATCCAGATCTCCTCCATCCTCCGAAGACCATGAGATGTGATTGAGAGCTCCAGATAATATTAGTAACTGGACTTCAAGCTAAGATTCTTTTTTTTTTTGTCATCGATTTGAATATTGCTGGTTAGAGATGGAGGTCATCTATTACTCTCAACTTTTTGTATGTACATAGTGAATCACACAGCATATTGTGTAAATGTTTAAAACAGCTCCACCAAATGTCTTTAATTTTTTTTTTTTTCTCCTACTTTGCTAGGCTTAATTTCAGAGCATTAAAAATGTTCACACAAGATAAAATAAACCTGCAAGAGTTACAATAAACATCATCACAGCAGAGATGAAAAGAACCGGTCTGAACCTCAAAGAAGTGCTCAGCATTTGATAAATCTAGCTAAGGTTTGTTATGGTTGGCCTGAACCTACGTTCACTTGTGTTCCTTCCTGAGGTTTCGTACTGTAGTTCCTGTCATACCATGAGGGATGTAGCCATCTTTACTGGATCTGTGCTGAACTAACAGCTCCAGTCCCAAGAGGAGGGAAATGGAATGGGGAATGGTAATTGGAAGTTGGTAGTAGGTTGACAGATGCTGCTATTGTGTGGAAAGATGCAGGACTCGCATGTAAATGAGGCATTTCCCAAAGCTGTCACTGACTTTTTTTTTTTTTTTAAACGAATGTTTTATCAAACAGTTTGATATTGCTCTCTGTTAAGAACACTATAAATACTAATTTGCTTACATTTAATGGTTACACTGGATCTTGATATACAGATATATTGTAAAATAGATCGTAAATTTTCACAATGAATCAGAGGTCATTAAGTTATTGTTAACTTGTAAGCTGTATACTGTCTCTTATCCTAATTGAAATGATTTGTATCGTATAAATCTCCAGTGTTCACAATAAAGAATCAATCAACAGTGAATGAGTGGTTCTTACCTGTGGGTGACCTGTTCTGAAGCGCACACATGGATCCACACCACCACCATTTGGCTGAGTCTTGTCATTACAACACTGACTCCAGCTGGCTGGCTCTGTGCGACACACTACAGTGATCTCTTATCTGATGTGGAGTCTCCTCTTTAAGTGCCACGGGACGTGGAAACTCTCTCTGGAAAATGTTGAAAAAATGTAACGGAACTTCCTGTTTCTAGTCTTATCCCAGAACACAGATCATGCTGACTCAGGATCAGCAGAGATTTGGCCAGCAGCTCTGTTAACTTCAGCAACAATCACCTTTCTGGTTTGAACACAGGTGTCGGTGAGTATAGGTGCATTTCTTGTGTAAATGGCTTATAATTATTTTATTAATCAAGATGTAATCACTCACAAATAATGAATAATCAACAATACAAGTTACAACAGTTTTCGTATATCAGTTGGGGCTCACTAGTTGGCAAGATCCAGTTAATGTTACCTTTTATTAATGTGTTAGTAACATTTATAACTGGCAAAGCTTTAGTATGAATCTGGTCGTTAGAAATGTTATAATTCCATATCCACTGTTCCATGATCAGAACAGAATTGACGTATTGTTCCTCTTGAATCTGAGGCTCGACAGTCACTTTCCAGCACCTTGGAATAGACTTTTCCAGGGAGGCTGAGCTGTATGACACTTGATAAGCTGAGGACACCCTCCAGTCTGATTTTTTCCAAAATGGGGACCACCACCCTGGTCTGCCAATCCACAGGTTCTGTCCCCAAACTCCACGCGACACTGAAGAGGCTTGTCAACCAAGTCAGCCCAACAATGTCCAGAGCCTTCAGTATCTCTGGGCAAATCTCATCCAACCCTGGCGCCCAGCCGCCGAGGAGCTTCTTAACCACATCAGAGACCTCTCTCAGGCCTATATATCTCAAAATCTGCTGTATTTTTTATACTTGGGACATTTTGTTGAATGTTCCAGGCCGGATTAACCTGGAGGTACGATTTGTATCTGTGTGGGTGTAGAAGATTGGAGAAGCCCTGTTCTTTTCTCCTGTTTTTTTTTTTTCCCCTCTTTTTTTTTTTTTTTTAGAGCACAGAGAAAGAGACAGGACATTTTTGATTGTCCCTCTTTATCGATCAGTCAGTATTAAATGATAAAGCTTTGCTGTGGCTGGCCTGGAAATAACTGAGACCATGACATTCTGTAACAGGGGAGAACAAAGTGAAAGGGAAAAGAAGAATGAGGAGGAAGAAGAGGGGAGATAAATTGACCAGAGGAGCAGAGGAACACAATGCAGGACAGAACACAGGTAAGCAAGCAAGGGAACATCATGACCCACTGCAGTCGGGGAAAAGAACTTACATCTTTTTACATTTTTAAGACTGAAATTGTAAAACTGCTGTGGCATTTCAGGTTTTTGAAGCAGAAAAGCATTGGGATGTTTTAAGGAAATTGGAATAGTCTGACTCACAGCCAGATATTTGATATAGAGATATAGTACATGTTATCCTCTGGATGAATTATAATTCAGGTCAAATTTTCAATTTGTCCAAATTTTGGTTCATTACTAAATTCTTGGAATCTAATTAGCAAGTGTTAGCATGCTAACGTAACTTTTTTTGTGATTGAACAAACCATACCAGACACAAATCATTATTCAAAAGCATGTTTTTTTTTTTAACATTTCTGGAGATCTGTAAGACTTTGATGCACAGTTACAAGCAAAACATGTCTGGAGATGTGCAGGACTCTCTAAACTACTGTTGTGTACTTGACTTGTCATATTGGTGGCTACTTCTGATTTTTAGATTTGTACGAGTCTGTTCCATGTACATCAGCATGAGGGTGATCTCAATTTTCCAATTTCAGACAAATTTGCTTCCTGCTGCTGTCGCTGATGATGATGAGGATGATGATGGAGGATGATGGAGACAGGATGAATCTGCATTATGTTCTATCCACTTTTACTCAACCTAGTGTTTGCTCTTTCTGTTATCGTATCCTTTGTTGCAAGTGGAAAATACATTTCCGCGCATACATGATCACCATCGTGAACTCAGACGGGCTGTGAGTCAGACTCTGACTAATAGCTATTCCACTTTCCTTAAAACATCCTGGTCTGGAACAGTATGATGATGACACCCAGAAATGTTTCCTCTTCGTTGCACCCATCGGAAGGTGAGTGTTCTGAAGCACATGCTGTCGTAATAATAGTCCCATATGGTAATGTGAAGAATTGACAATTAGACGTACGTGACTATTAAACTTTTACTAAACTTGCTACACTACTTGCTAAAACTAAACTTTGTACCTTCCTCTCAAGAGTGAATCATTAAGCATTCACTTTCATCACCCACATTCCCCAAGCTGTTTGAAACCACTAGGCTGCAACAAAATGTGTGCATACTTCATATTTTCTGCTGCAGTAGTACCACTTACATTTTTCAGAATGTTCACAATGTAGCCCTGATTAGCATTAATTAGGATTAATACACTTAATCTATCAAAGACAAGCTCATTTATTTACAGTTGCACCTAAAATTATTAAGAGGAACAATTGAAATAGCTCAACACAAGTAATATTACAGGTGGTTTCTCCAAATTCGACACAAAATGCCACTTTTAATGACCACTGCAGTCTCAGAATTGTTGTCTCAAGCACACCTGATGCAATTAATGAAGGGCCTCATTAGTTGCCTCAGGTGTGCTTGAGACAGAACACATCAAATACCCAGGCAAGAGAATTGTCCAAAAAATGTACGAGAGGAGATCATTACCTTCCACAAACAAGGAAAAAGATACAAGAAGATAACAAAGGCACTGAATGTTCCTAGAGATACTGTTGGAAGCATAGTTCACAAGTTCAAAGTCAAAGGAACACTGGCTGCACTACCTGGATGTGGCAGAAAGAGGAAGCTATCAACAGCTGCCACCAGATTTCTGAGGAGGCAGGAGGCCAAAAACCCTCAAGTGACTGCAAAAGACCTGCAGGCACTGAGGTTTCAGTCTCTACAGTAAGGCACGTAGTAAACACTAAAGGCCTCCATGCCTGAACTCCAGGACGTGCACCACTACTGACCCAAAAGCACAAGACAATATGATCAAAACCATATAAATAACCCAGAGAGGTTTTTGGATTCTGTTCTGTGGAGCAATGAAATGAAACTGGAACTTTTCAGGTCTGTGAATCAGCGGTACGTCTGGAGGAGGAAGAATGAGGCGTACGCTGAAAAGAACACCCTGCCTACAGTGAAGCGTGGCGGTGGCTGGGTGATGCTCTGGGGCTGCCGATTGTGAGGAAGCTGAAGCTTGGGCATCACTGGACCTTCCAACAGGACAATGATCCCAAGCATACCTCAATGTCCGCCAAGGCTTGGCTTCAGAAAAAGTCCTGGAAGATACTAGAGAGGCCGTCACAGTCGCCTGACTTGAATCCCATAAAAAAAAATCTCCGGTGGGATTTGAAGAAGACGGTTGCATCACACAAACCCAAGAATATTAGAGAGCTGGAGGCTGTTGGTCATGAGGAATGGACTAAGATTCCTCAGGAACGTTGTCAGAACCTGGTGTCTGGCTATGTATCACATTTGCTGCAGGTCATAACCGCAGAAAGGAGCTCTACTAAGTACTGAAGATGCTTGTCGAACAGCAGCAGTAAACTGTAAACTGCATATTCTGCAGGCATTCTAAATAGCCTTTCCGATCAACACATGTGGGATGTGCCGATATTATTCAGCTTCAGAGGCCTTCTTTGGACACACACAGCACACACAGATGTGTCTCAGTCTGGCTTTTCATTTGCAGTTTGTGACACGTGGCCTCCTGCCTGTATATGATCAGCTCTGTGCATCGTAAACTAACTAACCAGCCAAGGATGGCACAGAGATGCACGTCCTAAAGAAAAGTCCACATTTCTGTGTGGAAGGAGAAATACACCTACTTTTAAAACATGTTAAAACATTTGGATATCTATGTCAACAATTTGGTAGGAATGGTGTCTTGTGCAAAAACTGGAATGTTCCGGCCATGTGAATGTCACAGTGGCCCTCTGTAGTCAGCCTGTAATGCCTTTTATGCCCAGCAGGGGCCACACTTGTAGCACAAATTTGCTAAAAAAAAAAAAAAAAAAGAGGCCACAAGCAGCCGTTTTGTTTTTGAATAAAGAAACTGAGATAAGGCATAAGAAAAGATTCCATGAACAAGGACCTCTAAATGCATTAGACAGCCTGCTTCAGTAAAATCATGTTCAGTGTCTGTTGTGAACGGTCAGGTTTCAAGTGCTGCATGTATCATTTTGTTCTCTACCCTTTTCTGACAGTGTTGGTGTGAGGCCCGTGTTGCATTGTTGCATCTCCAGTCCCACGCTCCTCTGCTGTATATGCCGCAGTTCCTTTCCCGTTGGTCTTTTTCATGTCTCATCTCTGGACATTTTTAAAAGTTTTAGATCAGCCAGGACAGCAAATGGCATCTTTTGTCTGTGTCCTCCAAAATCTCAGCAGTTTTCCGCTGTGACATCGCCGTGGCTAATTTGGGTTAGAGACTAAAACCACTCGATTAGGTTCAGGGAAAAATCATTGTTTTGTTGGGGGACCTTCCGTTGTCATGGTTACAATGATGAACACTTAGTTATGGTTCAGGGATGAGCGTTGTCATGATTATACGTTAGAAACAGGCAACTCATAGCAGTCTGAGATTTAGCTGGCCCATCCATCCAACCCAAACATCCTCACAATGTGGTCGCGTAAGAATTCCTTCTGCTGCTGGAGCCATTTTAACTTTAAACATGGAACAACCTCTTGTTCTTTTTTCCAGAAGTTCCTTTAACCTTTTATTTTCAATTGGTTTCTCGTGAGTCGCTGACGGTTTTACCTCTTTATGCCTTTAAGCCTCGGCTGAACTCAAACAGTCACAAGCGCTTACTTATGTAATGAGGAGGGATCACAAGTAGCCGTGACTTCTGTTTAAGGGGTCATATTCCAGTGCTTTATTCATATACAAATCCCCATTGTAGTAACGCATTTCCATCCAGAGACAAAGAGAAGCTAGAGAACCTGTCCAGGAGTGGTCATGCTGCCCCGAATATGTGTAAATGTGTGCAATGGTGTGAATAAGTAAATAAGAGACAGTCATAGTCATGCCACTTGCTAACAGAGGCCCTCATATGACTTAGCGAGGGCCATCTGTTGCACCAGTTGCTCCAGAGTCATTAGCTTTACCTGAGGACACCATAACCCCGATGGCTCCTCTGTAGGGGTCGGCCAATGTGCGTCTGATCGTGTGTGTGTGTGTGTGCTCATCCGTCACTAGTTGCTAAGCAGTCCACCCTGGTGCGCTAAAGTGGCCAAGATCCCCAAACAAAGACATGTGTTGTGTGTGTGTGTGTGTGGATGTGGATGTGTGTGTGTGTGTGTAGAAATGCTGGCTTCTTTAGCTATAGTTCATCCAGAGGCCATTATCATTTGTGTCTCTGGAAAACTGTAAAGTTTTCCCACTAACTGTGCTCTCTGGTCACAGTGAGTGATGTAACCCGGAGCGTGTACACTACATGTAACAGCAGCAGATAAAGCTCTGGGTTATTTATAGGGTAACGAAAGGGATCAGAGAATGAACACAAAGTGAGGAGGAGGACGGTTGTTTTGTTCTTGATGTCTGGCTTTTATTTGTTGTTGTTCTCTGTTTCCATCTGTCTCTGCCTGAGCTGCTGGACCTTGATGCGAAGACACTCACTGAACTCAGCAGCATAATTACCATCTTAACTGCTAATTATGTGCTTATTATCTTACCGTCCCCTGAGGATTGAAACACCAAAGCCCAGGTTCATTTCCATTGTTATTTTTATCCATACACTCTAGATATAGGACTTTTACATATATCATATATATCATAGATTAGATCGAGCCAGACTAAGCGGATTGAAAAGGATTTGGATGGTAAAGGCTCATTAGGATTTGATATAGATTTGAATGGAATAAAATGCACAGGACATAAACTTGGATTAGATCAGACTGGATTTGAGTGGAACGGACTGAGCTGGACTACACTGATTTGGGATAAACTGGACTGGATTGGATTAGACCTGGCTGGATCTGACTGGATTATGATTGGGTTTTAGATCATATCAGACTCCTATATATATCCCAGGTCTATATTGGATTGTTGTGGATTGCAATCGATTGGTTTGGACTGGATTAGATTGGAATTGAGTGAACTGGGCTCGCACAGTAGGCCAAAATAACGGATCCACATAAGGACATGAAGACAAAAGATATGTATAAATATAATAATAATTAGGTACCGATGTGATCCATCATATTTGATAGATACAATAAATGCTGCTTCTCTCATTTTTACATGATGTGACTGTTCCGGGATCGCAGCAATATTTTTGCCCTCCTGCTATAGTAGTGCATCGATTATGACTTTCCTCTGTTTATTCGTCAGGTTGGTGATGTGGGAAATGTGGTACAGTATTTGTTTCTGAAGCCCATTGGCCCCATTTAAATAGACTGGTTTATCAGTACTGGAAACAAACACTCAATATTTCCTGGCATGTGTCTGGGCTGACAGTGATGTGGGTGGTGCCACTTGCAAACATGAATGGAGCAACATCAGCGTCCATATTCGTGTTTTTGTGCGTGCATGTGCATGTGCACGTTACTGCTTTCTGTTATGGAGACGACTGGCCTTCCAGCTATGCAGCCGTATTAAGATAAGCCTCCTCTCCACTCAGCTGAAGAACATTAACAAACAGTGAGGAAAAGGTCCTGCTGCAACACACACACACACACACACACACACACACACACACAAGCTGTGCTTGGTTTGTTGACTTTTCTGTGGAGTAGTCAGGTTAGGCCACGTGTATTTGCTCTACTGTATGTTTTCATGCACAAATCCCACCCCCGCGGACATTTCCCTGATAATATAGACGACGTATGAAGAGGAGGGAGAGGCAGGGAACGGCCCACACTGAACACTCAAAGTGAAATAATGTGTAGGATGTATTTCACATGGTTGCCTTATTATGATGTATTATTATGTATCAATTCCCGAGTATATATTGTTTTTTTGTTCATGAATTCACAAGCAGTGATATGGGGGCAAGGCATGCATGGAGGGCCAGGTGTGAGGAAGGCGTGCAGGCAGGAGGGAAACGTGATGAAAGCAAACACTGAATCACTGATAAGACAAAACACACACATGATGTAAGCCTTAGAGTATACACACACAACCAAAAAGAAAAAGCATCAATAATACCACAATACAAATATGATCAAGACTGCACCTGCAAATGGTGAATCCAAATGCTCCCGTTCCAGTCCTGGTTCCTCAGTCTCTTCTGGTGTTATGTGTTTGAAGTGTTTACCATCATCGGGCTTCAAAATGCACTAAAATGCACGATGAGGATGCCACGAATGTGACCGATGCTGCGATCTTCACTGTGTAAAGCCACTAAATCTGATAAATACATGCTATATACTGTGTATATGTCAAAAGTCAGCTGGCTGAACTGGATGAACTGGGGATTCGAACAGCCCCTCAGCACTCTGGAGCTTATGGGTGCAAGTTTGTAAAATCTCCCCATTTGCATTAGTCTTTCTTTACAGTGATGTTTATCCCAATTTGGTGTCATGACAGAGGTTTGACACCATCTGTGAGCTGGTTTATGCGACATAGCAGTCACAACAACAACAATGCCACCAGGTAGAGAGCGGCCGGTCAAGCTAAACGTATAGCGGACAGGACAATGACAAAACAGTCACCAAATGGTGGAGGATTTATGGGAGTGGAATACCTCATCCTCAGGCAGATGAGTGACGAGGTGTGTATGCGGCTTGAAACGGTGAGCGACAGGAGAGCGGGAATACGTGACAGGTCCTGCCTTAAGCTTACATGGGACAGGGGGATCCAGCGGGCCCGCTGTGTCCAGTCAATGCTCGGACCATTTGGGTTTATTTTTACCATGTCCAGTCTCTGCTGCTCCTCCGAAGTCCTGCTGCTCTAGAATGAGGGGAGCATGACTGTGGGAGCAGGTTTTAGAGTGATTGTGCTGCTGTGGGGCCCTCTACCCTGCTGTAATACAGAGGGCAGAGCACATTCTCAGTGCCATGCCAATGGGACATGATTGCACTGACGTTATTTTTAGCCCAGTGTTTGATAAGGACTGCATATACATTGCATGCATTTGTCGATTGATTTGGTCCCTTGATGACTGTGGAGTCACGATGCATCTTTGTGCTGCAGCAGATGAGGGAGCAGGTGGAGGAGTGACTCCAGCGGGGGCTAATGTATCTATTGGGCTAGAAATGAGTCAGAGGAGATGATCTTTTTTTTTTTTCTGTTGCTTTGTGATGAGACAAAGTGGGTCAATTTATTTTTTCCCATTTCAGAACTTATTTCATTCCTTTGCAGCCTTTTGCCATCGATCTTTTCCCTTTGTTTGAATGCTAGTTATTTAGCTTCGCTTCGTGCTATTTGCAGAAATAATCATGTTCCTCGCTCCCGTTCCCTGACTTCTACGCATTACACATCTACAGGAGAAGAGTTTATCAAGGCCTTTCATTTCAGTCACAATCTCTGTCTCACTTGGGTATTTTAGTTTGCAGCTATTGGCACAAAACTATAAAACTGGCTGACACATTTACTTTTGGTTCAAGCTTTTACTTTTCTTCTGTTTGCTTCTAAAAGTCCTGTTTTTAGCCATCTGGGCTCTAGGGATGGCAATGTCAGTGTGTTGGTCGGCTCACCTCTTTGGACCCATCTGAAATATCTCAAAAACTCCTGGATGGACTGCTGTGAAAATTTGAATCCTAACAGATCCTTGAGTAATTAACAAGCCAAATGTGAGACAAAGAGTTTGTGTCGGACAAAGTGGGACAAATATGACGTGTATGTTTTGCTCATAGTGCATTAAAATAACATAAGACATATAAGGTATAAGTAACATAAGTAAGATACCAGAATGATAATTTATTTTGACGATGATATGATAAAAGTTTGCAAAATATATTCTAATGTGCAGTGCTTTATTAGAATGGGAGTTTCAGTTTTTTTTATTATCAAGTAGGTGTTGAGGTAATAGAAATCATTTATAGCTGCCTGACAGTGAGAAAACAGCGCGAGAAAGTTGCAATTAGCATCTCGATCTTGTACTTGCTTTGCTGTTGACTGTGGTGGGGCGCAGAAGGCAATAAGGAGCGCAGCGTGGAGGACTGCTGAAGCTGCCATCTCCAAACGTGCACTTGCCGTATAATGATGACCGCCTTCCCTGCTTTCTTCCCAGCCATTGGGTAAAAGCCAGATTTGATGATAGCATCTGTTTTCATTAGTTTAACCAGAGCTAATCAAAATGCAGGACATCATCTCAGTCTGTGGGATGGGGGACAGGAGAGAGAAAAATGCTATGCAGTCCAACCTAAGCCAGGCCACCTGGTCACCCTACTGCTCCTATGATCTAGTTTATGACCAAAATACCTGCAAAAGGTATTAGTAGTGACAGATAATTAGCAATTGTGAGCAATGCTGACACACTCTCACCCACTATCACCCACTAAGAGTCAACATGTCTTTGCATGATGATACACTACTCACAAAAAGTTCGGGATATTCGACTTTCAGGTGAAATATATGGAAAATGTAAAAAGTTAATGCTACAGTGATATTATATCATGAAAGTAGGGCATTTAAGTAGAAGCATGCAATGGTAATTTCTTCATCTTAAACAATTTATTGAAAGAAAATCTAACAACAGTGGTAGGTATACCACAACAAAAAATGTTCAGTGTCTCAATAAATTGGGATGTGGCCAAAGGATGTCCACTCCTCTCCTTTCTGTGACTCTTCCAGTCTCTGTATCACTGTTCCAACCTCCTGATGACACTCTGTGACCCTCTAAGCTCAGTGAACACCTCCGTCTGAGGACTTCCTGTTTGAAGCCTCGCAATGGCGAGGTGCTGTTGATCAACTGTTAGGTGTCGTCTTGGTCTCATGATGTCAGAATGTGAACAGCAGGATGAGGAGGACTGTTTAAACACCAATTCTAACTGAAGCAGGAAATGTATTGGTGGATTGGTCGATATTTGCTTACTTTTCAAAAAGTCTTGAGTCAAAGCAAAAGTCTTCACTGACACCACCAGTACCTCTGCAGCATTGCTCATTTTCTGTACTCAGTGTCTCAGTTACTCTAATCTAAGGTTTGGTTGGACACTGTCAAATTCATGATGTAAATGTTCACCTTACAGTTCTTCATTACGTTTTGTCATCATTTGTGCTGTTTAAACCACCACAGGCGCAATGAATTTAAGACATATCACATGCCTTCTGGTCTGATATTGTCCCGTATATCCATCTGGGTTGGTATGCCTGGAACGGCCTGTGACGAAGGGGTTAAAATATTGCCCAAAAACTGCAGAGCCCTCCTTACGTGCTCTCCAAAGGACAAGTCATTGCTGAAAAAAAAAATCATCGGTAGCCTCACGACCCAGCAGCTAAAGTTAGAGCAGGAGAAGTACTCAGGGAATCCCACATGGAGCAATGTCTTCCAGTTGTGTACGGGCAAGTTAGTTGCATTTGTCACTCACAATGCTGCTAAAGTTAGATTGAGACACAGCCTCAGGACTGTGTCGGGATGTGAGTCACAGACTGGAGGAAGTTGCTGCTTGCAGACCTGCACAGCATGCAGACAAGAATCTCATCAGCCTGGGTCTGACGAGGGTCCCCTGGGGCTCCTCTACTTTAGTAATACATTCTGGGTGAATGCCCAGAGGGGAATACGGGAGGTTGAATCCTCACTAGAATATCCAAGTGGAGAAAGTAAAGACACTCAGTTATTCTTCCCCACTGCCTCAATACTGTAACCAAATGAAAAATGTTAAAGACCTCAGGAGCAACATCACGGCTGAGCGTGTCTGCTTTGCAACTGCAGTACAACAGGTTAACATGTTCAAAAAACATATTCAGTCAGGCAGGATTTCATACACAACAAACCTAAAGAACCAATCTCACTGATGGAAGGGATGACGCTTTACATGTCCTTATGTGCACCTGCTTCCCCGTTGTTAGGCAGAAGAGAAGCCAGGTGTAGCTACTTAACATAATTTTGTAAGCTAGCTAGATTTCACTACAATGGCAGAGACGTGTTTTGTTTTTGGCTGCAGATTTAGAAAAACAACTGAGCCTTCATTTATTACCAAAGGATATCATAATAATAATGATAATAATAATAATAATGTTTATCAGGTAAAATCACAATGTCCAAACCAAAGAAAATGAGGGTTTGCAGTAGCCGTTTTCAAGAGCACTGTTTTATAAATTAGGTTTATAATGTTTATAATGAAGCTCTGCACAGTCACGTCCATTTATCCTGGAGACACAGCGGGCACAGCCGACATGTTGGTTAACCAGAAAGTTCTGTTGTTTTTAAATGTTTTTTTTTGGCTTTGTTTTATCTGTTGTCTGTGTAAAACAAATCTGCAGTGTGATACCTGGGTTAGCCAGCGTTAGTCTGCCAAGTTAGTGTTCAACATCGTCTGTCTCATGTGTTCATGTGGTTCTCCAGTGCTTGTTGTTATCTGGCTCTGGTGTTAATGCATTTCTGCAGTTATTTGCAACACCTGGCTCCACTGTTTATGTGCCACTCAGGTGTTTAACGTTACCTGGCTCAGGTATTTATTTGTGTCCTGTGTCTCTCTGGTGTAGCAACGCAAGGTAAGCTAAATCAAGAACCGTGCATGCACGATTTCTGGTGAAGAAATAGCAGTTTGAAGGATTTTAAAAAGGTGAGGCATTTATATGCCACAGTGGCGTATTTTCTAGTGGAGGACGTTTCCCCGCAAGAGTCCCCTGAAGGACATTAGTGTGGTGGAGGACATTGGTCCTGAGCTTGTTTTTTTTTTGTCATTCATGATGTAGATAAGTCCCTGTTGGTGAAGTCTCATCTCAGCATTGGCCTAGCAGGTTGGAGCAGTGATGTGTTTCATTACAGTACAATTATATAATTTACTGTACAACCCAAAAACATATTTAAGTGTGCAGTACCTCTGTAGTGAGCAAAGAGTTTGATCATTAATTGAAATAGGTCATTTTTCAAGCAAAACTAACCGGTCAATCACTTAATTGGTTGATTAGTTATAGAAGTCAGCTCTCCGTCCATCCGTCTGGGGTAAGCAAGTAGCGAGAGCAGCTAATGAAATAGCTATGAATTATAACTAAATGACAGCCTGCCTCTGTTTTCCTTAAAAAGTGATAAATCTGCCAGTTTCAAGTGCTTGACTGGACAACTTGACAGCCATAGCAACAGTAACTAAGCAGGATGATGTTAGCGAATGGTCAACTTCATGCAACTCTGTTGGCACTGAAACAAAAACAAAACTTCAGAAACATGTTGCAACATTTCTGCATAGTTTTTCTTAAGCATCATCTACACATTGTACAGTATGCGTGAGTGCTGCCGAACAGGGGAATAGCTTGTATGTTTGCTAAGCTCTTGTATATGAACAGCAGTCAGATGCAGAGTGCCAGTGCAGGTCTGGACATGTGGGGGAGATCATCTGACATGAGAAAGGGTCTGGCAGATGCTGTGAATCACCTCAGATAGACGGTATGGCTGCAGACACCTGGTACTGATTCAGTGTTAGCTGTCTTCTCCAAACCCTCTACCTGGATCCAACCGCAGGTATAAATATAGACAGTTGTCATAGCAACATCTTTACAGGTGGCTGGTAATGTCTGTGTCTATTGTCAGTCTGCCAATCAGACTATTGGAGATGTGTGATTAGAGAAACTGTTTGCATGCGTATACAGACTTATCCCTCAGCTCTATGTGATTTTTCTTGAGAATCAGGATCCTCTTGTTTTCTTTATCTTTTCCTTCATCTTCATATCCTCCCTCTTCTCCCCTTTCCCTGTCCTCCTCCTCCTCCTCCTTTGCGGTTGTGTGCCAGAAAAGCAGGCATGAATGGCTCGATACCGGGCCAGAGGGTGAATGGAAGATAAATTGTGTGCTTGTTCATTTCATATTAGGAAATTTGTAATATTGTGACAAATTGTCTGTTTTTATAGCCTTTTATAACCTGTGAGTATCACCAACAAAAGCAATAGCACTCTGCTCTTAATGCGCTACCAGTGTCTTCAGTAATCAGGACTGTATAGGATGCACTGCCGAATGGTCTGTAGTGCCTTTAGCTAAACAACAACATGCTAATTAGCAGAAAAGTATAGCTGAGGATAATGGGGGATGTTTTTAGTTTTGCAGGTATTTGGCCTAAAGCAAAGTATATTATTTATTTTTTGGGGAACATGAATGTCACTACAGAATGTTATGACAGTCCATCCAATTGCTGTGGAGACATTTCACTAACACCACCAACATCAACTTGCTGGTTACGATTGCCACTGTCATTAGTGTTCATCCTCTGACAACCACGAATCTCTGTACAATATGCCATGGCCATCCATCCAACAGCTGCCATTGCCATTCCTAGATGCATGCCACTGACTCTAAATATCGGTTCTTTTTTATTGCAGTCTTGATCCTGTTGAAAGAAGAGATCAGCTTTCAGGATCTGGACTAACTAAGGCACCTACATGTTAAAGCACAGACTAATGGAGTAAAACGCAAGGTTAAAAGATTGAAACATTAAGTAAGAAATTAAAACAAATAAAATCAGGTAAACAGGCAGGAAGCACAAGTAAAATCAGGAAATACTTTTCAGTAGAAGTAGGTTTTAAGGAGAGACTTGACCGAGGACACTGACTGAGTGAGTCTTATGTCCTCAGGCAGGTCATTCCAAAGCACCTTGGGGCCCTGTCTCCTGTAATTTTCAGCCTAGACTGATGCTGTGCATCAATAGTCTACCATCTGTTAGCCTAACCTTAACCCTAACCCTAAAGATGTTGAAACCGTGATGTATGCAGATGACACAGTGCTATTCATCCATGCTCTAAGTGTGATGTACTTTACAAGTGGAAATACACTTTTATTCTGATATCTGCACAAGTGGACAAAAATCTAAAAAAAATGGGTTAGGGTTAGGGTAGAAAATAGCAATTTGCCAAAGCCTGGTACAATACATGTCTCTTTGTTGTAAATAATGTTAATGTTCTTTGTCCACTGTCCCTGTTCAAATAAAGAAATTCAAATTCAGAGACACAAGACCTCTACTTCCTATGAAATGAAATCCTATGAAGCTTCACAGGCCATAAACTGGGGACAGACCATGATGAATCTTAAAGACCGTATCGTTAAGATCGTAAATGAAACCTTTGTATGAAATTGTAAAGAGCACACACACATACATACATACTCACACAGTCTGGATGTCACTGTGCTCCCCAGTAATCCGAGTCAGCGAGGGATTACCCTGTGGGAACACAGTACACCTAATAACCTGGAAAACAACACTGCAGTGATTCATGTATCCATCACTCCGCTGAATATAAAGCATACATGTGCTGCAGAGTTTCCAGCAGTCAGCCATTGCATCATGGCAGAGCCGTACTTTGAAAGATCAGCGGGTACAGAACACTCAAACAAGAAACTGATCCTTTCCCTCCATCCGTTTCTGGCTGCTGTCAGTCTGCATCTGCTGCACTCATGAATATAAAGAACAGGCTCCCTGACAGGAGACTGGGTTCACATTTTCAGAATGTGGAACAAACTGATCTTCTTTAAGTCACTACAATGAATACAGTAAGAATAATGCAATATTAGATACTTTATTTAGATTTAGGTACCGGGGAGTGTTTCATTATTCTGTTACAATGATGAAAAAAGTGTTGTAGACTAAATGGCTGAAATTATATGGCCTTGTTTTTTATTTCTAGCATTCAAATATCCGCTCCTTTAAAATGCAAACATTTATAGTTTCAAAAATGTAGCCCTCCATCATGCGCAGTCATATAGTACAACCGAGAATAAAAAGCTCTCAAAGCTCTTTGTAGGCTACCAAACAGCAGACAGGCAGATTAAGGGACTAGCTGGTGAACACCCATATTTGTGCCTTAGCAGCTGGTGGAGACTAAAACAGAGCTAAAAGGAGAGTGGATTTACGTTAAGATGAATAAATCCCAGTTTGTGTTATCTTTGCTGCTATGCTGACTGTAGGTGAGATAGAAGTTGGTTATGAAACTTTTCACCCTCTGCCATAGCCGTACTTCTCTGGCATATTTAGGGCCCAAGCACCAAGCGGTGCGAGGACCCTATTGAAATGTGATGAATTACGATAGAAAATTTTCCTTCGCATGAGCATTAAAAGTGCAGTAACTCGACTCTACAAGGTCCTATCTTCACCACATTTATACTGTTTGATGACTGTCCGGCTTTGAAGACATGCACATGCTAATTTAGAACCATAGTCATAGTCCCACCTAGTGGCGGGAGGAAGTGCATGTTTTATTCTCAGACGTCTCTCTCTCAGCGGGTTAACCCTGAGGTTAACTATTTTACTTACCATGCCGACTGCAAAGGAGGTGATGTGTGGGTGGCCCTGATAAAGAACAATGAGCCAGTAATGCACACATATGATGAACACAAAAAGGGCTGGATCAGGCATCCGTTACGACAAGGAGACTCTGTGCATGACTCTGCAGGACTTTATACTGGTCCATATGTCCACTCCACATTTTCTGGATATTTATTGTAGCCAATCTAAGAAATGTGCACAAGGAAAGGTGATAGTAATGAATGGTAAATGTTACCATATTTATGGTAAAAGCAGTCTCAAAGGTACAATGTAGGAGTGGTTTACAATGAGTGGTGGAGGAATAATAGCTTTATATATATAGTAGCAACATACTTCATTGAATTATTCTTTCCATTACATCCATCACATCTCTATTTACATACATCAGAAGTATGGAGTCTCAGAAGGTTGTGTGATAATGTGCAGACTATGTACATTGTATTAATATATGTGGTCTTTGGCAGTGATATGTAAGAAGCAAAGATCCTTGTGAGGTTTCTGGAGAGCAGAGGTCAAATAATACTACCAAATATCCCAGTTAATTTTAAGTTAAGTTTAATAAAACCTTTGAATGAACAATTGAACACAAAACCACATCAAACAAATGAAATAAATCAATAAAGGCCAGATGCTGTTTCTTTTATGGTTTTCGCTCATTTCTTACATTTCTGTACCTGGACTGTACCACTCCTAGCTGTCTTCAGAGTGTCTCCCTTCCTACTTTCACATAATGGTATGATCCTACTCTGTTCTCGCACGTGATTGGCCGCATGGTGTGCCCATCACAATAAAATCTGAACATGCGGCGCTCCCGACGGCAGTCGGATCTTCTCATTCAGCTACAAAGAGTCGGACGCTTTGCTTCTGCTTCATAAAGTCTTTGGAGTGCGAGAGGAGGAAAACATCATGGAGATGAGGAGTTGGCTTTGGTTAATGAGGTCAGTCTGAGGCTGAATGGCCGAACAATCACAAACAAATCAGTGGTCAGTTGCTAGCTAATTAGCTAATACTAGCTAACCTGCACAGCTGCTATATTTTATTGCTGTTTGAGGCTGATATATGCTAATGTGTATATATATATATATATATATATGCAAATAAGGGCACAACAGTTTTACACTGATGGTTCTAATGTTCTGTGTTTGCACTAGAACCCCCAGAAGTTCCTCATGGATCCTCAGCTGTTTCCTGTTAAACAGCTGCTGCTGCTTCAGAAGGAGAAAGGACACAGGTGATCACACAGACACTCTACAAGAGCAGGAGAGTTAAAGCTCAGACTTAGTGTAACGTTAAATAAAGTCCTGTTTAATTAGTAAGTGTGTCTGCAGTGAGTTTGCTGCTAATGACTGGACTACAGGCTCAATAATCACTGATCAGTTTCACCATGCGGCTAATCAGTGGCTAGCATGCAGCATGCTGGCTAGTGTTAGCATGTAGCATTAGCATGTGGCCTGTTTGTAAGGGGATGTTCCTCAGGAGCAGATCAGGCAGCAGTGACGTTGCTCCCTGTGGTGTCACCTGGAGCTCAGGTGTGTCTGCTCTGCTGTGCCGTTTGAGACAAAAATCATCAACTGACATCTCACAACTCACATTTACAATATTATCACACCTGCTGCTAATTATATATGACGTCACTGTCATAAATTGACACTCTTTTTAACATGTGTTACTTTTTCTATTGCGCTTTTTAATTTTGTACTTTAATGATGTATATTGGGCTGTAGCAACACCTGAATTTCCATAAAGGATGATTATTATTATTCATAAAATGTAACTCTAGCTAATTAGCTAGCTTCTGACCACCTTGTGTTTGTGTTCGGCCATTCAGCCTCAGACTGACCTCATTAACCAAAGCCAACTCCGTGTCTTCATGATGTTTTCCTCCGGTAGTTTTCCAGTTTTGATAAATGGTGTTCTAGTGCCATACTTGGTGTTGGTGGCAAAAAAGAAAAACTCCTGGGGATAGGGACTGACAATGCCTCCGTCATGACGGGGATTAACAATGGGCTCCATAAAGTGCTGAAGGAGGAGTATGGCCTCAAAGATCTGGTTCTTATTCGCTGTGTGTGTCACTCTCTGCAGCTTGCTGTAAGTCATGCTTCCAATGACACCATCCCCCGTAGTGTGGAGTACTTGGTACGGGAGACTTAGAACTGGTTTTCAGTGTCTCCAAAGCACCTGAACTGGTCGCCAGCCAATCACAGGGCCACATACAGAGACAGACAAACACTCACTCTCACTCTCACACCTACAGGCAATTTAGAGTTACCAATTAACCCAGCTTGCATGTCTTTTGGATTGTGAGAGGAAGCAAAACTCCATACAGAAAGTTTCCAGGTTCAAACCGGGATTCAAACCTGGAACCCTCTTGCTGTGAGGCAACAGTGCTAACCACAGCACCACCATGCTGCCCCCTATTCCATGTACAGTGATCCTCAAAACATGTGTCTAACGTTTTTTGAAGTCAGTGCTGGATGAGGTACAGTTGGCCATCAAGGCTTTTGAGGGCGTGCAGGTAGATCCTCTTAAACGTCTTGACAGCTTGGTTAGCCTGATAAAGTCTGTGAGCAGCAGGGTGCTGAATCCACTGGCAAATACTGATGTACTCAAAGAGCCAATTGATGGATACATCAGTCCCAAACCGTACCTTGGTTACCTTCTTGAGTCAAAGGCAGCTGAGCTCCACCTTGCTCCTGAGGAGAAGAACAATGTCAGAAAGCGGTGTGTAGCCTTCACCATCTCCCTCACTAATGAGTTGAAGGTGAGACTGCCGGACAACATTGAAGCATTGCAGTACATGTCAGTTTTCAATGTAGAGGAAACTCTAAAGCACAATAAGAGCCTGGGAGAAATAGAAAAATTAGCCAAGCTCCTTGGCTACTCTCCTGCAGAGATAGACAAGATTGAGATTTGGAAGTTCAGGGATGCAGCTAATATCAAGTTCAGGTACACAGTGCAGGTAGAAGTTTGGGTTCAGGTGTTTTGGCTCCAGCTCCCCCGCAACCCTAACAGATAAGCAGTATAGATAATGGATGGATGGATGGACTACGGTTGGTGTCTGGCAACAGGACGAAGCCGCCGCACACCCCGACATGCACAAAGGTGCGAGGGCCCTTCAACACTGCTTGCAGCTTTAATTTTACAAATTACAAATTACAAAAAGCCATATAGTGCATCTGTGCCACCCTGCCCCACCAGAAAACTGCCATTAATAGCTGACCTTTTTTATTTTCTTCAGAAAACCTCTTTTTTTTCAATTCTCATTTGCTGTATCAAAGAAATACATTCAAACACTCTGTGCCACATTAAATTGCATAACAATAGCGAGCAACATAGCAATGTATATAGATGAGTATTATACATATACTGTATACACACTCACACTCACACACACACACAATCCAGTGCATAATATCAAGGTGTAAGATACAGACAGGAGGGGGGCCCTTTATATATATATATATACATACATGTATATTTAAAGGGGCCCCCTCCTGCCTGCATCTTACACCCTGATATGTTATGTGCTGGATTGTCTCAGGAGTATCTTTGCACAGCCTGCACCTGGGGTCTTGTCTGGTGTGGTACAACCCCCCCTGCCTCAATGGATCTTGTCTAAAGTGCTCTTGTGCTGCCATGATTGGTGCCTCTGTGCTGTCTTTTACTTTTCCAGCCACTGGAAGTATTTCTTGATATCAGCCACCTCTATCTGTCGGTGGTACATGCTGTGTTAGGGCTTGTCTATTGCATTGTCAGGTTTCTGCTGCCTATATAGGTATTCACTTAGCAGCTCTTCCCCGGGGGCTGATTTATTTCTGAATCTTGGTTGTTTCATCCTGGGCAGTGGCTATATATATGTATATGTGTGTATGTGTGTGTGTGTGTGTGTGTGTGTGTGTGTGTGTGTGTACAGATAGATAGATAGATAGATAGATAGATAGATAGATAGATAGATAGATAGATAGATAGATAGATAGATATAGCATGAATTATTCCTTAAAGCCAAACATCACTGTCCTCAGTGGAGTCATCGCTATGGCTCCACCACTTCCATAGCAACAGGGTATGTATCAGTAAAGCAGTGCGGTCTGACCTTATTAAAGATGAGGACTAAATATGAAATAAAAAATTAAATGTGTGAATTTCCCCCTTTTTGCCTCACTCTGTCCATCCCACACAGTAATTCAGTGGTAGCTTGGTAAGAAATGATGGGGAGGACATGGGGGCAGCTACTTCTGAAAACCTAACTCACTCTCTCTGTCTGCGGACAACCCTTCTTTCTTTGGCCATTTCTTGTCCCAGACTGTCAGTTCTAGATTGTTCTCACTCATGGACACTGAGTATGATCAAATTATTAATAATGGTTTTGCAGTCACGCACATGCCTGTAAATCAGGTCAGTCTTGTATAATCGTGTCATGAGTTGCCTGTGTGTTAAACTACATGCCATACAGAGTGACTGAGTTCATAGCTATCTCTGATGGTGAGACAATACAATATATATACATCAATATCATGCCCACCTGCAGCCCATAGTCATGTTTCTTAATGTTTCTCTGCTCGTCTGGTGTCTCCTTACATGGAATGCTTACATGCAATTTAATGTTTCTTTGTCTTGTTTCTGAAAAGTCCTATACAAATAAATTTGCCTCGCCAAATAAAAACTGTCCAAACACACATAGACATGCACAGACATACATAAATATAATAACTACAGGTGAAAAATTCATACAGTGTATTTCTATCATCGTATAGTCTTTATTCATTACATATTAGAGTTCATCTAAATAATAAGTTTAATTTTATTCTATTTCATATTTCATTTCTTATAACTTTCATTTATCCTACTTAGTGACTGTTTCCTGCCTTTCAGTTGTTTTTGTTTCTTACCTAATTATTTTTTTATTTATACGAGTTGGCTGCTGTAACACTTCAATTCTCCAAAGCACATCATCCATCCATCCATGCATCCATCCACATGTACCTATGACCGTGGTCTTTCCCTAACCTTAACCAACTAGTTGTAATTGGCTAAACTTAACAAAACATTGACTTAAAGCGTGTGTAACTTTTTCTGAGCAGTGGCAATAGACTTATGTGAAGTGTAGGAGGAGGAAGGGTAGCCTTTGTGTTTGTGCACCGCCATTTAAAGCTTCTTGGTTTTTTTGGAGCCAAAGGCGACGTTCATTGCACAAAGACCACCTCTGATGGTAAGGCACATGGTAGCAAGGCCCCACTCAATGCTGTATTCAAGAAAACTTGAAACTAGTGATTGAGACCGTAAACACATTAGGAAAATGTTTACAGAGGTCATAAATCATGGACTTCCACGCATTCAGACTTATTTTTACAGCTAGCAGAGTCGCCCACTGCTTTCCATTAGCCAGAATGCAGGCTTAAAGCATGACTCATTTGCATTTCATATGTCACTATTAGGGGATCTGAACGGTAGTAAGTAGAGAAGAGCCATAAAGACCCAGTACTGTCAGCTGCATGGCAGTATATCAAGTTTGCTGAACCCCAGAGTGCTTTAAATGTGTTACCCATCAATGTAACCTTTGCTCACAATTAACAATTTGGTGCACAAAATGGTGGAAGTTGCAGAAGAACGATTGACCAGATAATTAATTAATTGTTAATGAGTCTATCTACTATCTATCTAAATATTACCTTATGAGTAACGAATGTGTTGCTACCAGATTTTTGCCACTCAGTGACTGATTCATTCAGAAAGTGATCAGTTTTTCTATTGATAGATATTTATGAACTAATTATTACCTATTCATGGTGATGTATTAATATAGTCTGTTCTCTAGTAATTCATCAATATCTAATATATAGCATTCCTGTATCTTGTGAACTGTATTGCGTTACTTAATTTTAAAACACTTTTTTGTGTTATATATGACTACTCGGTTGATATATTAAGAAGCTGTATTCTTTTTAGAATTAAAAAAAACTCTGGTACTCTGGTAATATTTGAGGCTTTCAAGGCTCTCTCTTTGAAGCCTGCTCTGTGTTTTGGAACACAGAATCCTCTGCCTGAACTCTACATTTTTCTAATTTTCAAAGATGGAAAGACAACACAGAAACAGTCACTGCCAGTGCCACACAAGCAGACGACAAAGCAGTATTTCGCAGCGGGAAATACTACTTTTCCTCAACTGTTCTCTTGGAAACCTGCCGTGACAAGAAGCTATATGAGGCTGTCCTTGTTGTGCCATTTCTTTTTCTTTGACGGAGGTTGATAGGAGTTATGGATTCAGCTGCAGATTTCGGTGCTCTCGCCCACACGCACAGAGCTGGAGATCCAACTTTTGCACCTCTCAGAAGCAAATGAATGAAGAAATGTGTGAATGAATAATCGCCGTGAATGATTAGTCAGGACAGATAACGCAGGTCTCTACGGACTACGACCAGTTCGGTGGGATAAAGTCAGCAGTGCAGTGAAAGGACAGGTGAAGGCACAGATAGAGACTGATTCTGGATGCGTGAATGCCGAGCTGAAGATGTCAAAGTGAGTGAGCAAGTGCTGAAAATACACGTGCAGATGACCCTCAGTGAAAGGACAGCGTTACTTCATTACACCCACCCACACGAACAAAAGATACACGCAAATATACACAAAGAATACACAGACACATTGAGCGACATCATTTTTTTCTCCTGTCTAACATAGTTGGAGAAGACAAACAGCAAGTACAAACCACTGTGTGTGAGCTTTGATTAAAAACAGGATCACAGACTAACAGGGAGAGACGATGTAGAGTTTGTGTCTGGAAAAGAACTTCAGGAGACCAAATGCAGCAGCAGGAATCACTTCACGATGTTTAATTACGTGCCCCCTTGAATTTTCCGAGCAGTATTTCCTGTTACTTTACATGGTTGTATTTACCTAAAATGAGATTTCAACATTTAAAAAAAAAACGGTACCTGGAGATACTGAACATGCCAAAATACAGCTCATGCCCATGTTGTTGAAGTTTGACATTCTGTCCAATGTGAGAAAATGCTGATTATCAATCCGGATTACAACTATGTCAAATATAATGGGAATCCTGTCATGTGCTTCGCTGCCTCTGCTGTGGTCGTGATGGCAGCAAACATGTGAGAGAGAGACGGAAAACCAATCATCTGTTCGTGAAAGAAACCGAGAGAATGCACAATGAATAGAAGAAGGTTAAAGGAAAAGTTTGGCAGAAGAAATGCCGTGAGACACAAACAGGTGGGGGTAAGACAAAGAGAGATACAGAAGCCAGAAGCCGTCCAAAAGACAAAAATAGTTATCATTAGACTCCCTATATGTCTGCGCCAGTGTTTGTTTTCCGTCCTTGCCGTCGCTGCTGCAAGTGGTTTCATTGGAAAAGTAAAAAGTAAAACTGCCAACCAGAAACAGAAATGTAATTATATGGAGCATGGAGAAATGTAAAAACCCAAGGCTGTCCTTAAAATCAGTCCACAAAGAAGATAAACGTGGTATAGATAGACTATACCTTGATCTGATGACGTTTTATGTGGGTGTCCAATCAGTGCTGATGCTAAATGTAGTCGACTGAAGCAATAAATACCTGCACTGTGTGCAACATTGAACGAGAAAGCCGAACTCCCCTGCTGCAAAATCTGCTGTTCTTCCAGCACCGGCTCATAATTTGACGTGTACAGTAACATCTACGGTGACCTGGAGGAACTACAAGCTGTGTAAGCTTGGATTTCTAGTCTCGACATCTGTGTAGCCAGGGGGCGTCATCAAAAACAGAACTTCCTTTGTTCTGTGTGCATGTATTGCAAACTACTCAAACTAATCACACACTTGTGATTTTTGAAATATAGCTCATGACTTTTTTTTTTTGCAGTTGCGTAAATATTGCTGCAATTTAAATTCATTTTCTCTTCACTGTCTTAATAGTATTACACTGCAAAGCCTTAACAATCTGTAGAAGTGACCGTCAAATCCCGTGGCCTCGTTTCATTGTATTCGTCATTGTATTTGAAAGGTTTTGGTAATAAGCTAGTTAGCATGCTTGCACCTTACATTAGAATAGATAAAGTCAGATAAAATTACAACTGCTAAGCAATAACTTTTTTTTCACTAGGGGAGTTAGCAAATGTTCAACTGTAGAGGACAATGCTATTGCACGGATACCTGCACGTTACTACATATAGGGCTCGTTATTTAGCATTGTTATGTCTCAATCAAAAGAATTCTGGAATTAATCTGTGTGTATTTTGATTACTGCGTACGGTAAACTAACCATTAAATGGATCCAGTGAAGAACTTTAAAGTTCTGGTGCTAACATGATGCGATGTATTTTGGCTAATGAAGAGAAGAACCTTCTGCCAGGGAGCCAACTGGCCCATTTAAAGGGCTGTTACACTGTGTTGAATGTTATTTTTCTCCTGCAGATGAAAAACACTAGTTGTTTCTCTTCGTCCTCAGACTTTACAGGAGGACAGATGCTGCTGGATCTGTAGATTAGGGTAAGAGACAGTAATTGATGGCTCAGCGTCAAAATGGACAGACGTGCATAAACACTTTAATGCTGACACCAGGCATGATGAACACACACCACAGCAGCCCAGTTGTAATGTGTAGAACTACACATTACAAACTAGTTCTGTAGAACTAATTTCCTACTCATCTCCTGTTGTCTTTGAGCTGTAAGAATATTACAGAGCCTGTGGGAAACTGAGATCACCGTTTCAAAGGAAATGAGAGATGAGTTCACTGGTTATTGCAAATGTTTGCCCCAGCAATGAAAATACTGAAATTGAATTCAATAGCTGACACAACATAGCTGATATTGCATGCATGAATACCACTGTATATATTATAGCAGGGACTTTATCTAGTTAACAGTTATGAAAACATAAAACACATTTCCTTGCAACGATCAGGTCCGTTGTTTGTCTATAACAGGAAATGAACTGCATGTTAGCAAGCTCGTGTATTTAAATAAGATGAAATCATGGAATTTAATTGAATTGGAATTTAAAATTCAATGAGTAATTCAGTAACTGTGTGTAAGTAATTATATTATATTATATTATATTTTAAGTCACATGCCAGTCCCCCTGCTGGTTAAGTACTTGTATGGCTATAATGATACCAAAAACTCATTTATTTATTATTTTATTTATTTATTTACCATAATAAAAAAGACCATGATATGATAAATATCATGATATTAAAAAAATGGAAACAAAAGCAAAACTAACATTCAAGACCACTCATTGACCACATTTCTGACCACGACATAGAATGTAGAAGTCAAATAGAATAATAAATAGTAGGAACTCAAATACTTGCATATTGTCAATGACGCATGCGATAAAAACAAATCTGACCTGTTGATAATTCCTGAACTGAAGCTTCAGCTCATGTACAGAGCAGGCACAACACACTGACTGCAATGCATACATGATGGCGCGATGTGCTAAAGCAGAACTCCAGCGCTCTCACCACAGGCTTGAATACTAACTGTATTCTCAACAACAAGTACACAAAACCGAGTCACATATCAGTAGCGATAATTCCCTTCTGTATCATTAGTCTGAATCTGCAGTGAGATGCTGCCTGAGCGCTGTGGGGAGAATCGCTCGTCTTTTTCTAAGTGCTTCCACAGACCCATCTTTAGTTTAATTATTTGGGCACACAGGTCAATACTATGAATTGTCCATTTTCGCTGCAGCTGGTGGACAAGAACTGCTGCACTGACCAAACTTTCCAGGTAAAACTTGTGCTGTATAATTGTAAAATCCATTCTGCACCAGCATCGGCATGTAACATGTAATATTGCAGTCCCACGACAACATTGAGTTATTTTCTAATCACCATGCTGCAAAATTCAATAAGCTGTCACATCCCTAGCGGCTGTTAGATGTTAACCTGTTGAGCCCTAGCCTCTATTTTGGGCCTCTGCTCGAAAATTACATACCCAAAGTTAATAGAACACATTTCTACAACCACAAGGTCTATTTATATACACTGTTGCCCATAAAGTTGGAATAAATGTTTTTTTTTACCTCTTCTCATGAAATGATTGCGACAATGTGATTTATTCTTGATAAATAAAGTGTATATCTTCTCAACTTTATTGATCAAACTCTTCCAAACATATCACAGTGAAACTTAAACCACAATTAACCTTTGCAAACTGTGTATTCAGGCTTTAACAAAATTGGGGGTATTGAACAATTATTCCAACTTTATGGGCAACAATGTAATTAAGGTATCATGATAAAGGTAAGACATAATTGCTGTTCTCTGGCTGTTAGTTTGCTGAGTGTTGGTCGTATAGTGACATGGAGCATGCTGCTGGAATACTTGGAGTCTCTGCTTTCATACGACACCTCGTTTGTGTGTCTAGCATGAAGCTACATACCGGTAGCGGCGAAAATGTTTCGATACGTGGCGCTATGATGATTTTCATATGTGGTCGTTAGTTTGCTTGGTGTTGCAGTTGTGTTTGGTTTATGTAAAACTGGTTCACATGAGCTTGTAGCCGAGTTTGAGTGTACCGCTGGCCGCGGTGTTTTAAAAGACTTGCCTGCAGAGCCCGATTGGGCTCCCCTCGGGTTCAACATGTTAAACTACCTTTTGTGCCTGTGCTTTTAGTGCCGCTGTTGTAGGGGTCACTATTATTGCAGAAAAATGAATAAAATAAATTATTTTTGGTAATCACAACTTTGATCATCTTGTTTCTTCACAAAAATGAATTTTCATTTGAGTCTGACTTTGTAATTAAAAAAAAACAAACAGGCATTTCTCTACGCTGAGGGCCTTGTTGAGTGCACTTTGAAAACTTTGCAATTAAAGGTTCAGATTGCTGCATCATTAAGCATCAGACATCAGAGCATTCACCTGCCAGACGTGGGCGTTTTCATCAGCACTGTGATTCACTTTGTGTTATGCAACAGGGGCTCAATCAGTGTTGACAAGAATATCCTGCATCTCTTCAAGGTCTGTTGTACAGTAATTTTTGCATTCACCTTGTGATTCAGACATGCTTGGAGCATTCTAAACAAACACGACGTCTGATGTTTGGTAATGCAAAAGCATTTTTCATCTTCTCATATTTCTTCCTCGTCTGTCTTCTACTGTCTCTCTTAACTTGCAAGATGGTCAGAGGACCTCAGACTGTCTGAGCACCAACCTCAGACTGTCTGAGCACCATTATGTATTTCATCAGGAACAATGGATGGACAAAAAAACTTAACACTCACTTAAGAAATTGCGCTGGTGGAGATGACAGATGAGGTAATTGGTGCAGACTTGAGAAAGTTCAAAGAAATTGCAGGTCAGACAGTTAGAAGTAAAATTATGTGCAACATTTCCAGTTTTGGAACGTAGAGAAATGAATGAAAATCACTTCTGCTGCATTGCAGTAATGACCACTGCCCTGTTCGCATGGAACAGGGATTTATGATTTGGGAATTTTACACCCCAACTTCGGTGCTTCATTCAGGTTTTGCATAGACTGAACAACCTCTGTTTCAATCATGTCTACTGTCTGAATCCCAAAGATTATCTCTAGGTATGAAAAGTGACACTACATACCAGTAGCACCAATGAGCCTGGACTGAGCTTGTGTACATTGTTTCTTAGTAATGTTGCCACGTGTCATTCATTACCTTTGAGCTTTCGGATTTCAGCGCGTTCCCTTTTCCCCATTTTGAATGGGTCTTCATGCTGAGAACCAGAATCAGCCAAATTGTACTATAAGGTCCTAAGAGTCTCCAGCGTAACCCATGCAGTTATCCTCCCAGACAGTTATGAAAGTACCAAGGATCTGTGTGACCGCAGATGACCACTGTGTAAAGTTATTAATTTGAGGTGGCTCTTACTTTATAGTACGTGACATGGCTGATGGGCTTGTGCAAACAGAACAACTCTGCAGATTACAGTTTTTGTTTTAGTTACAGTTCCTTAGATTTTCAAGAAATCAAATCCAATTTGATACTATTTATGGTCCATATTTGTTCTGCAAAAGCCATTTGTTGGCTAATGTTAATATATCCTTTTATATTGTAGTTTTCATTGCCAGTGGTTGTGGCCTATGCATGACAGATTCATGGGATACAATGCAGCATATAATCAAACAACACTTTTCCTAATTTTATCCCACTGATATCAGCCTGGCTGTTTATTGTTTTACATTACTGCTAATTTAAATATTTCATTTTTGCTGCATGTTCACATTAAATAAAAGGCAAAAAGGGAGCAAACCTGTCAAAAAGCTAACACGCTGTGTGTAGATTTATATTATATATATTAATATTATTGACCATCTTCTACATTAAAACACATTGAATTTGGTTGGCTGCATTGTAAACAGATGAGTGTTTGTAGTGTTAAAACTGCTGGTCACCATGGTAACCATAGGTCTCGCCAAATCACCTGGGATTGATATCTTAAATGATTAAAAATTTGAAGTCAAGTTTAGACCATGGAACACTCATTCCTTTCTGGCTTTGAAGGTGGCTCATAAAAGTTTGTTGGATGTCAGTTTGCATTCACTTTATAATCAACCCCAATGGTGACAAAGTTTGACTGAGAAAAACAAAAAAAGTAAAACAATTTTCAGCAAATAGCCTGAAGCACTTCTGGACCATATTTCACCCTTCCACAGTCCATTAGTATGGCCAGTTTGTTCCAAACACATTTCTGCCCTGACACTCCTAGCGACGTGTCTGATATATAATGATATGTATTTTGCATGCCAAATAGATAAATGCAAATGCAAGTAAGCAAACAGTTGGTTTAGGAAATAAATCATGCAGGAAGAAGATCTGTTGTGTGCATAATATACACATGCGCATATGCCAACCAATGCATGCAATTCTTCTTGCAATTCTATGAAGCACACAGAAACACTAAAGCGGTAAATATGTTTGTATGCACAAAATATTATGGTTCATACATCTGTTGTCGTAATATTCATCATTAAGGGGTCGCAGGGGGGCTGCCGCCAATCCCAGCGGACACTGAGAGGCCAGGTACACCCTGGACTGGTCGCCAGTCAATCACAGGGCCGACATATAGAGACAGACAACCATTCACACTCACATTCACCATTAAGTGAGAACATGAATGAGTGAGTGAGTGAGTGAGCGAGCGAGTGAGCGAGTCACAACAGAGCACAGGCGTCAGCAAGTGAGCAAGGGAAATAAAGACATGATAGAGAGAGAGAGGGGGAGAGAGACAGAGGGGAGTACAAACATGAAGCTAAAGTAACTCTGCCACCAAACACCATCAAGCCATCCGATTGAACGCTGACTGCCGCTCTGTGCTTTGCTGTGACTCACTGCCTTTCTCAGACTGGCAGCCAAAATTAAAGGCCACTTTTGCGACCAGCCTCCGTCACTGCTCCAGAGGCTTCTCATTGACAGACTCATAAAATTACTATGATCAAATTAGAATACCGCATTAATCTCCTTCCCTGGGCGGACTGAGGAGAGAGTCTCCCACAGAGATGTGACGCAGGTTTCCTGGTGACAATGTAGGAAAAGATTAGGAAGTAGATGCCTTCTCTTCTCTCACACTCAGTCCTAATGGGAGAATATACACATGGTTGTGTAACTGTAACAAGGTGCCATCTGAATGCATTTAATGAGGGACTGTCTATGTTAAATGTCAAGACTTAAACTAATGTCAGTTTTAACAAGGACTGCAGTAAAGGTAACGGCACTCCAAAAACTATTTATAGTCAAAAAAAGTGCATTATTGAATATGTAGACGACTGCTACACGACTTTCTGTTAGTGTTTGATGGAAATGGCCATTTCAGCCTTGGCCTACGACTGACTCACGCAGGCATTTCTATTCTTCATATGAGAATTAATGATCCCACAGGAGCTTGGACGTGTGCAGAAGTCATGTCTTTGTCATTTCCCATCAGTCTGCTGCGACTGCCAGTCCCGTGGCAGCCGTCAGTTGTATTGATCCACGGTGTCAGGACTCTTTGTTTGCATGCAGTCTCAGCGTGCCTCTTTTACATGGGAATTGTCAAGAGAGGGAGAGAAGGGGGGGGGGGTTGAAAATGAAGGAAATCTACAGAGTTTATGGAGGGAAAGATGGAAGGATGTTATAGGTGGGGATGAAGCAGAAAGGCAGAGAAGGGAAATCGTGATAAAATCTTGAAATATTGTACATCATTTTGCCTTTCAATAATTATTGTTGCATATACTAATAATACATATAATGATAGACAGATAGATAGATAGATAGAAATACTTTATTGATCCCCGGGGGGAAATTCTGGTGTTATAATAGCATAGAAAGTTAAAGTGACCACTAACCATGAATACAAACAAATAAATAAGCAAAATAAAAATGTACAAAATGTTGTAAGTTGCAGGTAAATAAATACAAAATGTAATATACACTATAAACAGAACCAAATGATAATGATAATAATAATAGTAATAATAACAAGAACTAGAAATGCTGAAATGCTGCTCTAATGTTGCCCTGCATTGCCCTGAAAATGCAAAATGCTCATTCACAACATCTTTCATACCAGTTGGAGGAGACTCTTCTTTCACTGACTGAAGCTGGTTCAGGACCACATTGGGGTTCGAGTGTCTTGCCCACGGACACTTTGGTAACTCACATGAGACCTTCAAAAAGTCCACTACTGCCACTGGACGATCTCAAATCTCCTTAAAGTCTAATAGGGCCACTTCCAGAGCTCTCAGAAACTCCTAAAGGACTCCTGCAACCATTGACATATATACATGATAACCTGTGCAAACATCTAACCATCTGAGATATTTCTATGTGATGAACAATACCGGAAAAACAATTTTTCAAACAAAAACAAGCTGGTTCAGGACCACGTTGGGGTTCGAGTGTCTTGCCCACGGACACTTCACTAACTCATGAGACCTTCAAAAAGTCCACTACTGCCACTGGACGATCTCAAATCTCCTTAGAGCCACTCCCAGAGCTCTCAGAAACTCCTAAAGGACTCCTGCAACCATTGACATATACACATATGATAACCTGTGCAGTCCACCTGTGCAAATATCTAACTGTCTTGAGATATTTCTATGTGATGAACAATACTGGAAAAACAATTTTTCAAACAAAAACAAGTTTGTAAGTAATCAGAATGTTGGCTGAGGGTGTCATTGATGACCTCAAGATCAAAGCCACTTTTGGAATGTTGAGTCGAGGTAAATAGAGACGAAACCCAAACTGAGTCGAGGGAGATAGAGAGAGAGAGAGAGAGAGAGAGAGATACACGTTCACCACACATCTGAGACACACCACCGTTCGAAGAACACTTCAACAACCATTGAAAACACGTTACAACTGCGATTGGTTCCATTAAGAAGATCAATGAAAGCCAACAGCAGTCCAGTCGAGGCAATGCTGCCTGCGGGTCTCACCTGGGGAGAGATCATGGAGTTGGAGGACGAAAAACAGGAGTTACTAGCTACACTACCTGATGATGGCAGCAGCACCGTCGAAAATATGGATTGGGAGTCTAATGAGGTCTCTCCTGCTCTGATAGATGCAAGAGAGCCTCATGAAAACACCCAGAGGGAGCAGCCACCTCAAAACAACGGGGATGGCCAGCAACCTCAAAACAACGAGGATGGCCAGCCACCTCAAAACAACGAGGATGGCCAGCCACCTCAAAACAACGAGGATGGCCAGCCACCTCAAAACCACCGGGGTGGCGGGCGATCTCAAAACCACCGGGGTGGCCAGTCATCTCAATACCACCGGGATGACCAGTCATCTCAATACCACCGGGATGGCCAGTCATCTCAATACCAATGGGATGGCCAGTCATCTCAATACCACTGGGATGGCCAGTCATCTCAATACCACTGGGATGGCCAGTCATCTCAATACTACTGGGATGGCCAGTCATCTCAATACTACTGGGATGGCCAGCAACCTCAAAACAACTGGGGGAGGAAGCCATCTCTGCACCAGCGTCTGCAGAGAGCCATAGCCGACCTTCACTATGAAAGAGGTTGGAGATTTAGTGCGCAGCAAGCTTCTTACAATGAGAAGTACCTGCGTGGTGAAGCAGAGAGGAAACTGAGGGAGCAGCAGAGCTTGAGGTTCAATCTAGACAAGGAGGTGGTGAGACTCACACAGGAAATCAAGAGTCTCTCCTCCAGAGAACTCGCAGCCGAGCCCCTGGACAGGTCGAAAGACAACAACAAAGACGACCTGATCAAAGATCTCACAGATCAAGTCCAGGCTGAAAGGCAGAGAGCTGACCTCCTGAAAAATGAACTGAGGGAACTCAGGCTTGAGTTTAGTGAGAGAGTCACCAAAGACCTGAGCCTGGTAGAAAGGCTGAGAGTCGAAAGAGACTCTCTTGAAGAGTTGGTCTCCAAACTAAAGACGCAGCAGGAGGCCAATCAGGAACTGCAGAAACAAGTTGATACCTACAAAAAGCAAATGATGCTCCTGGTGTGTGAGCCCATTTCAAAGGAAAACAACTTGATCACAACTGACCTCCATGCACCACAGAACACCAAGGAGGTTGCCCCACTGGAGGAGGCCCAAGTCACCAAGGAGGTCGGCCCACTGGAGGAGGCCCAAGTCACCGAAGAGGTCGCCCCACTGGAGGAGGCCCAAGTCACAGAAGAGGTCGCCCCAAACGAGGAGGCCCAAGTCACCAAGGAGGTCGCCCCACTGGAGGAGGCCCAAGTCACCAAGGAGGTCGCCCCACTGGAGGAGGCCCAAGTCACCGAAGAGGTCGCACCACTGGAGGAGGCCCAAGTCACCAAGGAGGTCGCCCCAAAGGAGGAGGCCCAAATAACCAAGGAGGTCGCCCCACTGGGGGAGGCCCAAGCCACCGAGGAGGTCGCCCCACTGGAGGAGGCCCAAGTCACCAGCCAGCCGTCTTTGTGGAGGCGCTTCAAGAAAGCTATAACACTGAAACACCGCCGCCAGTACAAGAGCAAGAAGCAGAAAAATAAGGAGGCGTGAAACAAGACACACACACACACACACACACCACACACACACACACCACACACCAAACACACCACACACACCACACACACACACACACACACACACACACACACCACACACACCACACACACACACACACACCACACACACATACACACACATACACACACACACACACACACACACACACACACACACACACACACACACACACACACAGCACGGAGGTTCAGTTTCATGTCCTGACAGACGGGAGCAATCCGGTTCCTGTCGGTCAGGATCTGATCTGTTCCTCTGTGTTTAATTTGGTTTTCTCCGGGTGCTCCGGTTATCCAATAACAAACAATCTGAAATAATTTGAAATAAAACATTTAATTGGAACTTAAATATTGATTTCCTGTGTAGTTGTTCCTCTGTAGAGCATCGTTCAGACTGGTGTCTTACTGTTCATATCATACTGGGATACAATCAAAGACTGTTTACTGAGTATCAGCTGATGCATATAAAAATGATATTAGAATATGTATCATATAATAAAATGACATTTTAATTTAATTGTCCAATTGTAGTTTGAAGAAACAGTTCAACATTTTCAGAAATATGCTATTTAGCTTTCTCTCCAAGAGGGAGATGAAGTCACTCCAGCACGTAACTCACCCTGAAATCACTGTTATTTTTACATTTCTGTTTGTGTTCACACTCAACGTGTTTTCATCTATGAGTTTTAGAGGTATTCACAGGTGTATTTTTTAACTCTGGACAGATCCAGGCTAGCTGTTTCCCTCTGCTTCCAGTCTTTATGCTAAGCTAGGCTAACCACGTCCTGCCTCCAGCTCCAGCTCTTCTTTTAAATTGAGAAGTCATGGACAAAGTGTGTTTTCATATAATTAGATATTATCACTGGTGCATTTACAGGCCCAAAAAAATCTAAACACAAAGCGAACAGCACTCAGACACACATTTTTTTAAAGGAAACCTTCAAATAAATATTTTATTGACAAAATGGGTTATTTCAACCAGAATTATAATGTAATATTTCCTACTGCAGCGTTACAAATCAGCTTGTGTGGTGTTTAAATGCTTTAGACAGGAGACCATAAACCACGTGACTCTTTCTGTGTCACCTCTGTCATGTGATCAGGATGTACGCATGTGTCATGTGATGCGGCCCATCTTCTGCTCTTAGTATGTGACGGTGTGAAACGATGAGGTGTCACGTCGTCACATGGGTCAGAGTCTCCCTGCAGGAACCTCCAGCTGGTTTCCTCATGACAGAACCAACTAATCCTACAGTCACACTGAAGCTTTCCTCGTTTCACTGCAGCTCAGTCAGACGTTAAAGTGGAACTTTTTTTTTAAAAATTGGTTCAGTTTGACTCAGTCAACTGCCAACTGCACCTGATCACAGTCGGTCCACTAAAAGTGCTTGTTTGATCCACTGACAGGCTCAGAGTGTTATTCTAAGTGTGCGACAGCATTATGGAAAGGATCCCTACAGAGAGAGACCTGGAAGATCCTTTTGGTTTAACCACAAGCAGCCGTTATATCGCTCTCTGCACACACACCAGACTACATTCACTAAAACAGGGATTTTACCACACAGAACACAGGAAGCTGCTGCTCTGCTGCTGCCTCATTTGGTTAGCATGTTTGTGTTGTTGTGTGTTATTTGGGATCCAAACTAACCATTAAAAGCATCGAAGTAACACAATGACATAAACAAACTCACTGATTGAGTCAGCTGGAGAAGAGAAGCACTGATGTTCTGTTCCCTGTTAAACCAAAATGGTTAAACCAAAATAATATATACAATAAGAGATTCTCCTGAACACGTAGATGTAAGCTAAGCTCTCTATCTGGTGAAATGAGCGCTTGCTAGCTCATCGCTCGTGGGATGCACTGCGTGCGTTTGTGTGTTCTGAGTCACATGACTGCGTGTCCAAAGACTTAACCCACATTTTGAGTGATAAACTGTGACTGTGGGTGAAACGGTTCGGCCAAACCAGCGAGTTAAAGACAAAAGCTTCAAGTGATTTTTCCGCTCCTCCACCTCTAACGATGACCAGATGATCTAGCGCGGCCACATACACACATATGAGAAAAAGGAGGGAGAAACTTTATTGTTTTAAAAGACGACTGTGATGAAATGGTGAATGGCACAAAGGAGGTAGAGGTATGTGCTGAAAGAGGGAGAGATGATGAACGTTTTACAGCTTTAATGGAGCTGTGAGGGCTAGAAGTCGGGTGAAGAAATGCTTTCAGCATTCACACCAATAATTATGATAATAATAATTATTATTATTACTAATGTCCTTTTTATGCAGATGCCTGTTTTGTTGTCCTGTTAATACCGTTGCCATGCACCTGTCACGGTGATTCACTGAGTCGCTGCGTATTTGCGCTTTTAACTCCAAGAGGTTAGAGTTAAAGCAAATGCATCACTATTCAAATTAAAGAAACACACGGAGCCTTCACTCCATCATAGCAGGTAGAGCCTGAAACCTAATGAAGCTTCCTCTGTTTGTTTAGGTGCCAGCAGGAAAGAGGACGAGCGTGGCAGCATGTGCATCCTCCCAACGTACCAAAACAACAACATCCGTTACTACGCATCATGGGCTTGATTTGCTTAACCTGATGACGCCCTTCCTCTCAGAGTACATATACACTATCAGTACATCTTCTTGGCACATATTATGTTGGCAAATATTACTGTAAGTTCCACCGACTAGTATGTTGGGATCAGTGCTTATTTGCGTAAGTAAATTAGCGTGAATAAGCTTTGCGCGTAAGTTACGGTTAGTTTGACGACAGCTGTTTGTGACAAATCGATGGACAAGGTTTACAGTACCTAATGGTAATGAGTTTTAGGATTACACATCATCATCAGCTAAATCAGTTCAGCTGACGACAGTCATAGCAGCGAGACATAAACAAGACGACGATCCCTGTTGTTTCTTTTTGATAGATCTGCCATCCTTACCTATTTCCTGTGCTGCTTTATCGGCTGCCCGACATAATGGCCCGGGGGAAAAGAAACTAGAAATAAGACTTAACTCAGCTCAGGTCAGTTTTCATAACTGACTGCAGATGGGAGGACAGACAGATGATTGAATGGGTTGATGAGTGGTTGGGATGAATGGACCATTGACGGCCGGATATATAAGATATGATGCTAAATATGGCTCATGGATGGGAGAACTGATTTCATTTTTACTCCACAGTTGCCTTCTGCGCAGAGAGGAAACGTTATTCCTGGGCAGAAATAATCTCATGTTCCATGTCAAACCTGATTACAGTGCAACGAGTGACTTTATTTTGTATATTAGACTGAAATCTCAAGAAAACCAAAGAGACCAGAAACTAGATTCTGTGAAAGAGGAAGAAGCCATAATATTTGACTATTAAACATATGAGTTTATATCAATCCACAGACATACAATAGATATAATAATGAAAGTGAACATCATGTGTTTGGTATAGTGTGTGCATGGATTTGTGTATCTTTCTGTCCACAGCTGATCTTTATGCTGAACAGCACACATTGTTATTGCGATGAGTCACAAGTTTTGAAAAACCTGTTTTATTGGCTGTTTGATACCATCATTGACTGCTGGCACCTCGTTCCTAATCCTGCATTTACTTAAAATACAAGTCATCTGTAATTTGAAAATACAAAGTTGCATTTTACATTATAAAACTACATTCTACTAGAAGATCGGCAGTTCAATCACCTCCTCCAGTCCACAATTCGCAGTGTCCTTGGGCAAGACACTGAACCCCAAATTCAGTGTGTGAATGTGTATGAGTAATTATTGTCCTCTTGATGGCAAGGTTGGCAACCTCCCATCAGTGTAGGCATGGTATTTGAATGTAGTGTTGAAATGCTTTGAGGGGTCAGAAAGAATAGAAGGGTGATATACAAGCCACTTCAAATTGCTTAATTCAGCTATAAAGTGTCTGGATGTGCTCAGGTTGCAGCATTACAGTCACTGCAAGGCCGTGTTTTGTGTTTGCTGCCACAGAAAAGGAGTAAAACAAAAAAAAAAAGTAACCTAAAACTAGAGGAACTGTGAACAACAGAACAACATATCTCTCTATCAAAATGTCCCATATGATGATTAACCACAACATGCCACTGTTCCTTAGCTGGTATGCTAATGCTACCAGTGTATTTGACATGCTTTTTGAATGCCTTTTTTTCCCTGCTATATTTCAGTAAGCTTGGCTTAGTATGCATTATTTTTATTTCATATCTTTATCTTAGAGTAAATTTGCATCCAACTCAAGCAGCTTCATTTCGTGAGCTACTGGTCAGGAGGAACACAAATGAAGTTCTGTAGTTGGCAGTGCTCATGTTGATGGACCCAACAAGACATGTCATGTGATCCACTTTCATGTTAGCCAGAGGCTGTGGTTAGGCTAATCGTTGTACAGATTTCCACAGTTTAAACCTGGGGTTAATTAACCTGGGGTCTTATTTGGCAATAAAATGACATATTGAACAAGGTATTTTAAATATTCAAAATATGCAAATACAAGCTCTTCAAATATTTTGTTCCAAATTGCATCTCATTTATTTCTATCCAGCAAATTACAAATTACAAAGTACATATTTTATTGAATATGCGTTTTGAATACATTTTATTGAAATACTGCCCATCTCTGTTTGCTGTTAGTACTGGCAGTACAGTAGCTTTGTGCTTTGTGGGCCTCTTTAAGTTTCATGAACCCTTTGACTGTCTGCAATACAACAGATTGACTGAAATTCACACTGAATACTAAAGGAAAAATCTGGCTCTTACTAGAGATTTTTCCCATGAAAACAGCAGATGGAGGCGAGGTTAATGAGATGAGTGTGACAATATTGGTTAATGCAGATTTAAAGAAATAGCACCCAGCCTGAAAACAGATAAATGAATCAGTTTCGAGTACACTCTTCATAACTATCCCATGATGATTCACATATTTGATAGTTAAACTGAAGTTATTCCAACATTAAACCTAGTAAAACATTCACTATGTCAAGATGTTTTTTAAAGGAAAGTTTTGGATGTTTGAAATGTTCTCAAAGTTGACCTGCAGTACTGCAAAACATAGCATGAAAAAAACGAATCATGATATTCTGCGGAAAGCATGTCGTGTTTCTGAATTACATCAGGCTTATTTGTTATCAGTCTGTGATGATTCAGTGCTTTCACTAGGGACAGGAGGATTGTGGGAAAGCAAACGTAGAGCCTTCCGCTGGTTGTTTTTTCTCACACTGGGTCTCGTCTTCTTTGAAAGCGCCCGACTGTGAACAGGAGAGGAAGCTGGAGGAAATGATGTTGCCATGCTTCTATTTTGATAGACTGTGTTTACCTGTGTGTGTGTGTGTGTGTGTGTGTGTGTGCTTGTGTGTGTGTTGAATGTGTGTATATGGCCTTCAGGCTGTGCGTTTATGTAATGTGTGGGTTTGTGTGTTATTGTGTTTTTCTACACTATGAGGACCTCATAGGAACAGAATTATTTTGTAATATTTCATTTGATTCTCAGTCCAAAGTCTAATTAGAGCATGAACTGAATAAATATGGAAGAAAATGTGTGCGACACATCTGTGACATCCCTCGTCCAATCCTGAAGCCTGGGGGTTTACTGCACAGTTGGTGTATCTGTTTGCAGTGCAGCCAAACAAACTCACCTCCTTCCAATATGGAAGTCAGTCAGGCTTTTTTTTCTGAGTTCATGGTGCATGCAAGCAATTTTCCTCCAGTGCACAGTACATGGAGTTTGCTTTTGGAGCTGAAAGTGTGCAGCATACTAAAATTTAGAATTTGTCTTGTTTAGAGGATGCTTGTTTGATGATTGTGGTCAGTGCCAACCCTCCTTGACACTTTTGCCAGCAGCAGTTGGAAATGTTGAATTTGCATTAGCAGTAAGAGAGCTCTGATACAGCTGTGGGAAAGTGAAGTGTGAACCAAATAAAAAAAAGTGCCAAAAATGGCGTTTGATTTGATATGTGCTTCGTGGTGTCGTGTGAGGGGCCAAAACAAAGTCTTTCCTCTGCACATTTCCAAGATGAATCAGTTTGATGATTAACCTGTTGAAGTGGTGACAGGATTTGTGCACTAGTGTATAAATAAAGGTCCTCCTCCCTCATAGTTAACCCATTATTTTTAACCTCCATCTGTGATGCACAATCCTCAAACAAACTCAAGTTGCACTGAGTAACAGGTGTTTACTCTCGGCAGCACCTTGACAGGAGCTCGACTGTGTTTCCATCCTACTGACTGCAGTCAATGAATCCACAGAAGTGTGTTTCATGCACATCAGAGGGGAAAGAAGCGTTTCCAGTGGCTGCAGCAACAGAGAGAGAGTACGAGAAGATTAGAGTGATAGGGTTGTTAACCTTGTGTGTTAGATTCAGCCATCGCTCCACAAGCTGACAGCCTTCTAGTCTCATTGCAACTTCATGAATTTTTCAGTGCAGAGACGGTGTGCGCGTCTTCTTCCGCTGGTCTGTCTTTTATTTCCCGCTGCTTGTTTAGTCCTCCGTTTTTCTCTTTCAATAACACATAAGTAGCGCACGCAATTACTCTCTGTGAAGGCCCTCTGTGTGTGTGTGTGTGTGTGTGTGAATAAAAACAACACAAACAGTATGTCCTATTCACAGAAAAGTAAACACAGTGAGCCGTGTGAATGTTTGCCGAATTTGTGGAAACGGTGTGTTTGTGTGTCCTGCAAACTGAACCGATACAGCATGTACCTGACAGGTCTTCCAAAACATTTGAGTGTATTTGGGTTTCTATGTCTTTACTTTATTGTTTTTGGTCTTGCATGGACAATTATACACATAAAGGGCTGATTCTATCTCCTTTTTTTACCAAAAACATTTGATTGTGTTGATCACCTGAGGCCGATTTCTTTCTTCTGAAACACAGAAAGAGTGAACAGCTCGTATTCAGAAGAAATAATATGAAAACACACATCTTGATAGCGTGTGTGAGAGAGAGAGAGAGAGAGAGATTGTGAGTGATGGTTTTTCGTTTTCCATCATCCCTACTTATAAACAGCAATGAAGAATGAAATTCAGGATGAATAAGCTCCTCTATAAATGGCAAAAAAAAAAAAAAAAAGGCATCGAGTAAAGAGTCCCAGGAGCTCATTTATCAGGCAGAGTGATGCAAGCAGCTACTCCTGCTGCGTGAACCAACAATGACTCCCTTTGTCGACTGTCATGTCGCATACAGCCTCATGCGTGTCTATCTGTCTGTCTGTCTGTCTCCTCCTATTTCTGCTTGTCCTGCATATTCCGTTCACACATTGAATCTTAATTTAGTACAACAGTTATTTTATCCTTTAGGGATGTCGAGTCAGAAGGAAGAGATGACGTTAGTGGCACCAAGCAGATTCTTCGATGAAGTGAATCCCTGTAGTCCTAAACAAATAAAATGAGAACATGCTGTAGATATAAGAGGACAGGAAGTGCCTGTCTGGAACACAGGAAATATAAAACTTTACAAGAAGTCAAACGTGTACAGAGCACAAGATTTTTTGCCTTTTCAGTGACTATTTTACTTAAACGTTGTCTATATGAGATTTAGAACATAAAGATAGCATGAAACAACGATTTGCTGTGTAAAGATACAGTGGAGCAAGACTTGCACCCTGAGCAGAGACTGAAGTCACATTTACTGTGTGTGTTGTAATTTGAGGTTTGTTTTGTTCATCAGGATGGCCGCATGTGAATGTTAGTGCGTGTGAGCCTGTGAATTGTTAGACTAGCGAACCTATAGCACCGTGAAACCAAGCGGAAAGACGAGTCAGAGCTGCTGCCCAGCGACAGACTCAGCTAAGCTACTGAGGTAACACAGTAGAACAAATCCAAGAGAGGCAAACCAAAGGCGGGGGACGGGTTAGGCGCACATATGTTTTGAACTGAGATGTTGAGATATTGAACAGAGAACCTTTAAAAAGGAACAGTTCAACATTTTAAAAAATATGCCTATTCAGAGAGTTGAATTACAAATCTTTAATGTCTGTACGCTAAATTTGTAGCCAGCAGCTAGTCAGCTTAGCTTAGCATAAAGACTAAAAACAGGTAACAAAAGGTAACAAAATCTGCCCTATCTGAAGGTCAGTAACATATCATATCTATTCATTTCATCCGTACAAAAACTAGGTAAAAGTGACATGATGTGGTTTTTATGTTATGTGCCAGACTCTCTCTAGCCAAGGACTAGTTGCCAGGCAGCCAGGAGGGACATTAAGTTACTGCTCTCAGCCAAGAACTAGTTAGCAATAACTTGTTAGACCTTCCTGTTGTAAGTGGAGCGTTCACCCTGTTTAGCTCTTTCTCACATCAAGCAGTATGCGATCCATTGTTACAATTAAAGTACTGATTGTAGCTGCTTTAAGCGGTTTTACTGTATATTAAACACATATTTTAAATGCAGTGTTGTTGTCTGACTGCTGTTATATAACCCTAATTTTGTCCTCCCATCTTATCACATTTTCACAATATCTGTTTGCTCTGAGTACGCAATCTTCAGGACTGATGACTGCAACAAAAGCATTTAAGCACAGGATAAAGCCTGACTTTTCTCTTTGGTGGCAGCAGCTGAAGCAGCAAGAGACAGTGAGGAAGAAGAAAAGGTACAGCTGCAGGAGGAAGAAGCAAGGGATGACAGAGGAGAGAGTCTTAATTATGGGCATAATCTTCGCCTGCTGGCTGGATGTCATGCCTGCTTTATTTTACATGTTAGAGCTCTCGGCTCCGACACCTTGTAGATGAACCAACAGTGTACCCGGTCAGGGAGCTGCAGGGTTTTACGTGCTCTGTCCGTTTCTCCCTCCACATGGGGCATCTTCTACTTAACTGATAGACTCCAAACAAACAGCGGGGGGGTGGAGGAGGAGAGAAGTGGAGAGGTAAAGAGGAGTGAAAGGGGAGAAAAAGAATGGAAGGAAATGAGAAGAAACAAGAATTGAGGGGGGGCATGAAATTAGAAGAACAGAGGAGAGAGATGAGGAGGGAAGGAGAAGACGGCGGATATCGGTTATGACATGCAGGAGGGAAATAAATACAGTGAAAGGTATGAGTAATGAGGCCAGATAAACAAACAAGGAAAGAAAAAAAGAGGAGAGAAAACAAGTGAAGGAAATAACAAAAACAGTGAAGAAAAAAGAGGAAAGAGATGAGTAGGGAAAAAAGGGAAAAGAGATGAGAAAATGAGGGAGAAGAAAAGCAAAGGGGGAGAAAGATAAGGAGGGAGGAGAAAAAAAGAGAAGGAAAACAATGAGACGAGATGTAGAAGAGGCGTGGGGAGGAGATGTTTTTTTATTTGGTCTAATTTGACTTCTTCTTCCATAATTCTAAACAGATATGTTTAATTAAATGAGTTGATTTATACTTTGATCACTCAGAAATACTACAAGTTCCCATGATTTCATCATTACCCATACATTTCACCACAGGCTGACCCTTGTGTTTGATTTTTATGCCAATAAATGTGATGACTGAAAAGATGTATCTACAGGTGTCAATGCTGGCTCTTCTCTCCTCCAACTTTAAAAAGCCTTGATCTTTTCAGCCAGCAGGTGTCACTGCAGAGCTACACTGTTCATTTACTCCAAAGAAGAAAAGTCATTCAGGAAGAAAACAAACCCCGCAGCTCATCCTGTGTAGCAGCAGGTCCACAAGTAAAAAAAAAAAATACAAATCAGCTAATTTCTGAGCAACAATAGGGACTACCTGTGTGAGATACCAATTAATTGCTTATAACAGGTAAAGGTGCACTGTGAACTACATTTCCCAGTATGCCTTGAGCAGGGTTACAGGTTATCTGGACATGTGCGGTCGTCCACAGCAACTGCACCCTTCTTTTACCGAAAAATACGACCCTTGCGCTGAATGTTGTGCAATTTTCGTTATCTCCCGCACACAAAGGGCAGAGCTGCAGGTCAGCCAGCGTTCACTCGGCGTGCATGAGCGACATTAGTGCTCGGAACAATAATCCTGCTGGAGATAAACCTCCGGTGCTGCTGGACTGCTGCGGGGGACTCAATAACGTCGATTATTCGAAGGTAAAACGACACCTGTTCAAAACGAGGCTGTTCTGCATGTCTAACATTGATGTAAATCGGTGTAAATGGCCAGGCAAGCGGAGACGGTCCCGGTTTGGCCGCCTGAGCCAGTCTGCGTCATTACTGAGCAGCGGACAGCCGGAAAACAGCTGCGGTTTTCAAAATAAAAGCACGACTTTCTGCAAAACCCACTGCACAAAAACTCCAAGCAATACAATGCAACGCAGGAAAGCACAATATACACGTAATTTTCCTTACGAAATCATGTTTTAAAATGTAGTTCTTTAAACATTTATTTTGTTTGAAGTATCATTTGTTCTGAAACCAGCATACAGCTCAGATTAAGAAGAAAGCAACGTTCCTTGTGTGCTACATATTTTTCTAACCATTTTGCTCACATATTTATATACATTTGCACTAATTTATGTAAACTATAAGTTAGGTGACATCATGGGGTTTGTGGACAGTATCATAAAACAGAATATTGACAGCAAACTCTGCCAGCTTTCAGCAGTTAAGACATATCAACGGAAATGTCCCTGTTTCACTCAATGGCTCCTTTCTCAAAGTCAGAGCACTCATTAAACGCAGCAGGGTCGTCCTGTCCTGTTGCCTGTCAGCCTGTATCTCTTGGCGCAGAGGAGAAGAACAGATCTGAGATCCCCTGAGATTTATATAGTACAGTTAAAGGAATGCTCCACAGATTTAGCATTGCACTCCTGTAACTCACAATGGACCCAAGATATTGTCACTTTTATCCTATGCATTCTTCTCACTCGTAAAATACCTGGCGCCTACATTACCCACAGTGCAACTCAACCCCTGACTGTTTGGCCCGAGATTCGGTTGTGCTATTCTTGTAGGGAGGAGCACTTATTTCTAACTTCTCACCCCCAGATTGTTTTCATTTTCAAACGTGTAGTCCAGCGCCAAGTGACGCTGCCTCAGGTGACATCATTTGAGGCAACTTATCAGATATCAGAGTTCTCACAGCTCCCTCTGGGAGCTTATTATCACCATACAAATCCATGCCCATATGCTGTAGTACTCGTTAAGACCCGTGAACAGACTTTGATGTGTAAAACTGATGGAGTTCTCCTTTAAATATACTTTTCTGTTTGGTAATTGCCACCACCTCTCACATCAGTGTGAGAAAACATTAGAACAGAACAAGATGCATCTTGACAACTACTGGCCGGATTACAATGAAACTGAATATAGATATTCGTGATCACAGGAGGGGGAATCTAAAGGCTTTGTTTGATCCCCCCCTCGTATTCCTTCCACCATTAGGCGAGCAGAGCAACTATACATACATAAACGTCAGGACGGATGCTGTCAGAACAGGAAAAAAGTGTTAGCTGGTTGCTTTCGGCACTTTTCTATTGCAGTGGACAATGAACCTCACAGCCTCTACGGGCTGCTCACAGGGCTTTAAGTATTAATTCATATTGTATTGTTTCTTCTAAGCTCTCTGTTTGTTTGCTCTTCCTGATGATAACACATTAGCACACAGAGCTCTGTTTGATTCGATCACAGTCTTATGTAATGGAGCAAAAAGAAGCCCAGCAGCTTGTTATGAAAGTGGAGATAAGGCCTTTCAAACTCTAAAATAACATGAAATACATGTGGCTGTGCTGCCCCTGTGGCTCCAGCTCTGTGATATTAACACACCCAAAGAAAAATGAGGGCATTGACCTAAAAGAAATACTTTGTTGTTCCTCTTCTCTGGCGTCAAAAGGCATACGCTGGAAAACCACACAGAGCGCCCCAGTGTGTGACAGAGAAGGGATATCAATCTATGCTGCTCCGCTTCATATTAGTCATTAGAATTCCTTTTTTATGCCTTGTGCCATGCTTCACTTTTAAACACCCCTGTGTTGGCTGTCATCAGATTTTCTTTTAGCGTGCAGTCACAGTAACAACAGTAATCGCTGTGCTTTACTGTGATTCGAAAGCGGCAAACGAGCTACATTGGCTTTAATGTCATCCCACAGACTGCAGATTGCTCTTCAAAGTGTCTGACTACATTGCAGAAAGGATCCCCACAGACACAGACCTGGAAGATCCTTTTTGTTTAACCAGAAAAAGTAGGTATAGTGAGCTTTCACCACAGGATTATGTTATATTCTGTGCAGGCCGCTCCCCATCCCCCATCCTCGGCTGCCAGCGGATGTGATCTACTGGACCAATTCCAAAACCAGAAAAATGCCAGAAAAACACCTCTCAATGACAAAAAATGCGGCTGTATCTGCTGAAGCTCTCGACCCTTGAACATTTAACTAAAATCTATCTGCAAGCTACATAACGTAACATGGGAGCAAGTGTAAAATAAAAAAAAGTCAATCTCCACGCTAGATTAGTAAGTTTGAGTACAGACTCAAGTCTTGCAGTGTGTTTTTAAACTTTAAAAAGTTGATGTATTGATGAAAGCGAAATGGAAACAGACTCAATCCTGCGACTAAATCCACTTTTTTCGAACGAGTAAACGAGACAAACAATGATGCCAAAGCTGCATCATGTTTTCTGTGTGGCTCTCCACCGTTTGAGGTTCGAGGTTTGATTCGCAGTACATCGTGCTGTTGCATCTCAATGCACTCAACTCCTCAACAAATAGCCGATGGAAACATACATTTATTTGCATTTTCTTTTAACGATTTTGGATGGAAGTTTGGATGGAAATGTTTCCATTCTTGTGCAAACCGTTGGTGATATTTGACACCAATTTCCTCACTAGCTATGGAAGACGGTATTATAGGCCACACTTTTATAACCATCCATCCATCACTGACATTATGTGTTTGTGTTTTTCTTCCTCTCACAATCTTCTCTTTCACCTGGCTGTTTCTTTCAGATGGACTTGACGCTGATTGAAGAACTCCTCAAACACTTCAACTTTCATGACTCCAGCTTTTGTATTGCTGTGATCGCCATCATCTTCAACCCTTTCTTCTGGAATGTGGTAAGAAGTACCGTAGGTCAACTAAACAGACCGAAGATAAACTAACGGCTGCTAAATGATCTCGTCTGGCCTCGTGTATAACCGTTATATAACCAAACCGTTAAGGGGTTAAGCTCACTGTGGTTTGGCCATTGGGAAATAGAGACATGTGGATATCCAGTGATAAAGTTTCAATTCACTCCTGAATAGATTTTGATTGACTACAAGCAAACTCTATACAGCATAATCAGATTGTTTTGAAGTGTATACGCAGCCTCCTCACTGTGATGTAACGACTCTCTCGTGTAGAATTGCTAGGCTGTAGGATCATTGGCCAAATTGGCCTGTGCCATAATTTACCCGTTGCTTTTTAGGTTAATCTCAGCGCTTCAGCAGGTGCATGCGTTTCATTTCCAGACTGGCTCATTTGATGTCTGACTCAGTCCACCGTGACACCTGCGCCGCCCAGCAGGACACACGCTCATAATGCAGCAGCTGTCTCCTTACAGAAGAGAAGCCAATTATTAGCATTAAAGTAAAAGGAGAGGTGCTCCTGTCCCCTGCACATGGCCCAAAGCCTTTTTTGTGTCCTTTGCCAGGAGATGAGCCTTAAGTGGCCGTAATGGGGTTTATTCCGGTGAACAACATTCGGACTGATGGAACTTACTCAGGCTATAAAAGAGCTTTTCAGTTCTTCTGTTTGAGCCACTGTGCTATATTCCTGCAGGGTGGGAGTGGTGGGGGTGGCGTTTCATTAGTCTACTAAAAACAAATTTTGTATCCTAACAACCTCTAATCTTTCAGATCACTTCTATTGCACATGATGGTTCTGCTGAAGGGAGAGGGAGAGGAAATATATCTCATTAGAGCGCTAACTTGTCCGTTTATCCCTGTACATGTGGTCCAAGGAACATGTTCATTAATGGCGATTACATTTTGATGAAAGTAAAGCAGTACAGTCCATTTGTCCCCATCATTTGTTGCCTTCTTTCATTTGACTTCATGTGCTGCATCTGCTGTGCCGGTCTATTGCTGCGGATAGTGCTGAATATTTAACATGTTAGCCTGGAGTCTGCTGTCCCTGACCCGACGGCAACATGACCGCATATTTTTATATTGCCGATCTCCACTATGCGGAAACTAAATGGCAAATCAGGGTTATAGTCCTGTACTGTGAACCGGGGCGTTCCACTATTTTTACCATCTAACTGCTGACTTTGCCTGCTGGTTAATGTTGAGCAGGGAGCGTTCAGATTGTTTGTCAGAGCTTTCTAGCAAAAACATCCGCAACCGAGCCCGGAAATGATGCCGAATAAAGCTAGTTAGAGTGAACCAAAACAGCGAAATTGTGGAAAACCAGAACCAGTCAGCTAAAAAATGCAAAGACGATCTGTAGTAGCTGAGGGGAACTACAGAGTTAGGTGGTAATTCTTTCACATGCACATTTCAGAACATGTCGTATGCAAATATCAGCCAGTACAGCTTTAAACTTTACATTACTAAAGCCTTCATGGCTCTTTGAATGAGAAAGCGGCCTTCTACATCAGTGATTACTGTATGGTGCTCCCTGATCTTTTCAGACTGCACGCCCTCCCCACCATGATCCTCTCAGACTGCTGAAGTGCACGCTGCCCTGTTAGTCATGCGCTCGTAGGAAGAGGCGGTTGATACTTCTGTGTCGCGGATGTTGTGACATCAGGAGTCTGTTCTGAAGATTCTTGAAAATAGAACGACCCAGCAGTCTGACCCAGTAATTATGCAATGCAGCTCACTCAATTTACATTAGGTCACATTGTGTTCTCGGATTGTACAGAACGTATGCTCATCAGAGAATCAGACGCAGCTCAGGGTCAGACTGAAGTGGTGGGAATTCACTAACTGCTGTTTGATTAAAAGCTGCTGTCTTTGCTATTAGATGAGTTGCTATGGAATGACAGGGACTTTTTTAGATTCGTCAGGAGGAACATTTTAGTAGCAAGTACAACAATGCCACGTCAAAATACTGATGTTCCTTTGAAGTCACCCTCTGTGACGAGATGGTTGCCACAGCCTGTCATCGGGTTGTTGAGAGTCGGTTCTGACGTGGCCTGAAGTGAAATAATCAGTTATTTTTCACATTATTGCTTTGCTTGTCCACTCAGAGAGGCTTGCACATCCCGCCTGAGGTGAAGTGTCTCCATGCTTGAAACGCAGATGCCCCATATTTACTGTCACATAACAGAGAATGGGACTCACCTGCTCTAATAATGGAGGTATATTTTGCATTTGCACTGAACACAGTGTTCCTGCTGGAATAGAGACACAGCAAGGCCTGTTCTTTGAATCTGTGTTTTGTCTCTGTGTGTATTTGTGTGTGTGTGTGTGTGTGTGTGTGTGTGGGCACAGATCAGGATGTACCAGCCCCCAACTACCATCGCTTAACCTTCTATCTTTTCACACTGACATGAGCGCTGCTGTCCATGAATGAAACACTGAACTGCACACAGACAGAGGCGCGAGGCTGGTTTAAGCCACGCCTCAGGAAAATACCAAATGTGGCTTTTCTCGTTAAACAAAATTCTTTTTTCACTAGTGCTAAAGAGGCAGATGAGTCAAGTGGTATATTCTTTCTTTTATTTTAACGATTCGGCTTCGATCAATCACTACTAAAGTCTGAATATAGAGACAGAGGCTGAATATGTGTTCTCAGCTTTGTCAGGAAGTCAGTGTGCCACAGAGAGGCTCTGACACGGTGACCTTTTTTGTGGAACAGGGGCAGTCCTGCTGCTAGGAATCGGCCTGCGTTAGCACCAATTTTCAGCTAGCTACACTCTCTTGATCTCAGCATCACCTGCACTGTGTGGGCTACAGCTCTGTGTGTGTGTGTGTGTGTGTGAGAGAGTGAGAGTGTGTATGTGGCCTCCGGAAAGTGCATGTGCACTTTGTTACATGGATCTCTGTCATTAGACTCAGCTCACACTGAGTGCTGCTGATGCTAATTACACCTGTGCACTGTTGGCAGGGTGTCATCAGGTGCTCATGATGTAATTTCCTCCCACAGCTGTGGTTGGGACTGTTGTGAGGCGAGCTCATTTCTTCTTTTCTATACGTCCTATTATATTTATTTGTATTCATCTCGAACAGTCCATCTACTTTGCCCACAGACTTTTAAAGCGTTATTATGGTCACTGATTATTAAAGTTTGACTATTTACCTTACAGTCTTTCAATTGTCTCATTCGTTTAGTCATTTGGATTTGAACTCAAAATGGGTTGAATTCAGTTTTGTGTCTTTTGCTTTTTGCTGTGGAGTCTTGTAGAGACATCTCTTGGTGTGGCAGAGTATATATAGAAAAACAACTGTATTTCTATGCCATTAAATTACTATTTTTGCCATTTTAGCTACAACTTCTACCGGTAGTAGTCACTCTTGTTGGCTGGAAGCACAGGAAAAGGACCCAAACACAGACTAAAGGCAGATCTTCCAAGAGTTTGAATTACAGAAAAATCAGACAGGCTGGTGAAACGACGACTACCATATACAGGAAATTGCAGGAAAATACACAAGGGTAGGAACAAAGGCAGAACAAGACCACTGTTACTAAAAGAAATACAATAAATACAAACTGGAAACACCAACTGCAGAAAATGAAACCAGGGAATGTGATTGTTTGTAGTGTTTTAATAAGAAGCTCTGGTATTTTCCTTAAGTTATTCTTGAAGATTTTGAGTGCAGAATAGTGCAAAATAATAGAAATACAAATGCTACAAGTGGATTCTATGCTTTCTGTTCTATTCTATTCTATTCTATGCTATGCCAGGCGTTGAAGCCAATTTAACATGGTGGCCAAACCGTGTAATTACAACAATGGCAACCGGATGCTATTGGACCCAAGAAGACTATTTTCCATAGACTTGAATGTGAAAGAGGCGCCTGTTAATCAGCGGATACATTTTTTTGAGAGTCGCAACTCCTGCGAAGTGACTTGTTTCATCATCAGATTTTTGATCCTTTTGGTCCGATAACACTAGGAAAGTCTAGAAGAGCTAACCAGCTCAGCAGGCTCGAGTCGTCATTACGCCATGCTCTACGGGCCCAACAGTGCGGAAGATCATGGTACTTTTACACCGGCGAAGTCGAGCTTTTTTTTTGCTTCACGCGCCATTGAGCAGCTTTCTTAGGAATGAGCGGATGCGCCTCCAGCACCGTATCCAGTTCTCTGCACACATCCATGGCGAGCACTACGTAAAAGGCATCACTTCCCGGGTGCCAAAAAGAGTTCTCACCCCTCACATGCACAGCCACATGAGCTGGGCTGGAGTGGGACAGAAAAAGCTGTCACATGCACTCCTTCAGCACAAACACCCAGGTTTAAAATGAGTTAATGTGTGCTCATACATGTTTCAAAGTTGTCCTGCCATCTTCCATGTGCACCTCACCTCTTCTCAGGCTCTTCATCTCCTCTGTTTTTCTCCCTTCTCTCTGCCCCTTGCTGTTTTTCTCCATTGAGGCTGTCCTGCTGCTCTCGCTATCAATGGTTCTCTCCCAGGGAGGGTTATTGAATCACGCCATGGTTATTCTCTCTTTTTCTCTGTGTGACAAGGCCTTCATCTCAGGTCTTTTCTTTTCTTATTTTTCTTATTCTTTTGCCTCTCTCTGCCTTTGATGATTGGCCTGTTTGCCTCACAGAATGTAATTAAAACCAAATTTGTTCAAGCTTTTCCATTTACTAATCTGAACACGTTTATGGCTGTACCTGTGTCCTAGCATACATCCTCTGATACGTCTGTTCATTTTAAAGTTCATACTTGTGTTTGGAGGTCCCACGGGAACAGGTTTATGACATCATAACCGGAGCGTTTTTACACACATTTACCAGAGGATGGAGAAACTGAGAGAATGGTCTTTTCTCAGAGTTTGGCAGCTTCTTGAAACACCAGGGATGCATATTTATGTTGAAAAGACATTTAAAACGTGCATTTTGCACAATAAGGAACCTTTAACCCCAACCCTGACCCCAAGCTAGTCACCAAACAATGACAACTTATCACCAGGACTGGGTAGCAGCTGGGTATTCTGATCGCAGAGCATTTTCCTCCTCTCCCTCCTTTTGTCTGAACATTCAAGAAATGGAGACATAAAGCCATGGGATGTTGGTGAGAATGTTTTGCTCAGTTTGAACCATTTTCAGCTGGCACAAACACATCTCTAACTCTATTTTCCCCGCCTAGATCAAATTTGGGTCCATTTGCACCCACTGACTCCAATTTCTCAGCAACTAAAATTAGCTTTCTGTTCAGTCTGAACACACTGTTAAAGGCTCTGCACACCCAAACAGGCATTCCAATCAAGCGAGGGTCACTGCACTCGATGTGCCAATACGAATGATAAAGGTGTAATCTGTGCTGCTCTAAGTGCAAGGTGCAACAAGGTGCTCGAGGTGCAACAAAACCTACAGGAGCATCAAGGAGGCGCCATCACTGCTGACAACGTTGCACCTTTTTCCTTAGATCTGGCGACTTTTATCTCGCCTTTAGTGACTCGTCTGCCCATATTTCTCAGTGAATGTGTTCACATGGTGCTGTGGCTGCCCAGACTGACTGTGGTCAGTGAGTGGAGTTGACCAATCAGCAGCCAAACAGAAGTATGACTGAGCTGTGAATGCTGTAAAAAACAGCTAAAAATAAAAATAGCTTCAGGTGAACTTCATTTAGTCTGGTGTTTAAACTCTTTTAGATCGATAAATCGTTGCGTTACGATGTTGGAAGTTTCGGGAATCTCAGTTTACTGAGAGCACAGGCACAATATTAAAGATGGCTGCATGCCATTCAGTTTGGTTTTACTGCATGAAAACCTTGTGATGAATTTGAGTTCTGAGTTTATTATCATGTTTTCATTTCGCTTCTGTAACCAGTGTGCTTTTCATCTTCAATCTCAATGATTAATTGTCGCTACCAACATGAAATACCTGCTGGTTACATAGGCCTCTTTCTGTGCGCAGAGGATTTCGTGTAATTGCTGAACTCGTGACGCAGCTGTGAAAGGTTATGGAAAATTATACACTCTGTTCATTTCCACTTCAGAGAAATAGTAAACTAATACTGAATAATTCAACCCAACCTCATAAACTGTGGTCCATATTAGAGACAGTGAAAGTTAAAACTACAATGAGGACACAGTGAGTTCATCCACTTAACTACATTTCTGATGCTTCTCCAATTCAAAGGAACCCTGTGGAATTGTTGACCATTAGTATCCCTGTGGGGGAATGTTTTTGCTATTGGGTTTTGTTAGTATCCCATGCTTGAGGAAGCATGGGCTGGCACAGTCATAGGCTGTATCAACAAAGTGGATGTTGTCACTGTGACATCACCCATTGGTTTGTGGGCCGCTGTTTTGAAGCCTTCACAGGTATCGCCATGTGGGTTTCAAAGGCGTCACTATCTTGGTTTTTTGGAAGCAGATGTGACAGTTGTGCCACGAGGACCTCCTCTAATTGGTTAGACATAACGGAGTCCCGCCCTGAAGCATACCCTGCGTTATTGTTTATTTTCCTCTGAATGGGACCATCATTTACTACATGAACATCATACTGTATAGAAGAAGAGACCAGAAACTCATTAGGAAAATGTTTACTGAGGTATTAAATCAAGTCAGAATAAGGCTAGTTTTTCCATAGACTTCCAGACTGGCCATTTGAAAGAATGCAGGTTTAAGGCACTTCCACACTGGCTTCACTTTACAGACCCAGAAGCTATGTCCACTTCTTTATACAGTCTTTGGACACAATACACATTTCTGCCGATGGTTGCTGATGTACAGGTGGCAGTAAAGTAGCAATGTACCAGCAAACGTGAACGTAAACAGTGCAGGTCTCAAAAAACTCACCTTTTCAGATGCTTTCTGAGGAAGGAAATGCACTCGAAGCATATTTTTTTATCTTCAAGGATATACACATTGGGTTCTGGGAGTTTTGCTTGTTTACAAAACACCTGACAAGGGTACCTTTTAACCTTTTATCAGTTTGAAGCTGGAAGCCAGTATGTGTAAACCTTTCTTATCTGAAAAGACATCATGAATACATAATATAGTATAGTATATAATATAAGCATGAATGCATAATATATTCTTAAGCCATAAATATGTTGTCATGGAAAAGTGACACATTAGATGCTTTCCTTTTGCACACTTGCTGCACTCTGCTGACATTCACTTTTGATTGAGAGTAAACTAAAACCACTCAGGCAGAAATGAAAGGTTAGTTGCACAGATATTTTACAAGTTGTTTTACTCCGTCTAATTTGCGTTTCTCTGCATTTAGACCCTTGGGAGTCAGTTGCCAGAGCAACAGGCAGGTACAGTATTTCTGTGCTCATTGATCGTAGATGTAATAGCAACAGATGTAGTAAGGATGAAAACTGCAGGTCATGCAAGTCTTTTCCACTTAAGCTGACATTTCCACTGTTGATTATTCAGATTCCATGTTCTCCCCTCCGTGGACACCCGCAGGCCCCAGTCGAAGCCTCTGCAGATATCTTAACTAAGTCAAATCTGCTCCGCATGAAAAGAGATTAGATGGGACCTGGGGCTACGTTAGATAGGTGTCACCCTGACACTGAGGAGCTAAGAGGAAAGTGGTCAGCCTGTTCTTTCTTGTTTTATCTCACATCTTTAGGCTGACATCTCAGCTGCAATCACATGGACATGACATCAGGCTTTGGATTACAGAGTGTGTGAACTAACTATGTAACTATGATTATTGCTGTGCAAGCCATATTCTGCTGACATTCAGAATAATGCTTCCCTCCTTCACTAGTTGCTTGATTAAATGCGTAGTACGGTCTAGTTTGAAACCAATGAAAAGTTTTTTTTTAGAGACGGATTGCAAAATGGAGAAGTTTGTGAAAGATTCACAAAATGTAATCTATAGATTTGTGTCTGTGGACATGGATTTTCCATATTTTCTGTCACTCAGCACGACTTTCATACTAATGTATTTCAACTGGATCTGTTGTGCTTGTATTGCATCTGTGCTCAAGTCAGGTGGGACCTGGGAGCACAGAAGCTGTATTGTTAATTCTCATTTAATATTCTTTTTTTTTTTTAGTATAACCACTACATTAGTCATCATTTAATCACAAGGTTGTGTCCTTTTTATGTCTTTATTTCATCCGTCCACATCAGTGGTATCAGGGTCCTCTGGCGGTCACTGGCAATTTTAATTGCTAATTCTGGTGAACTAGATATTTGGTTTATTCAATAGATATATCTTTTTTTTTTTTTTTTTTTAAAGTACGCCATGCTGTGGGCTCATTTGACCTGTTTTGGGCTCTCTGCCATCAGTGAGCTTCATTCCATTTTGATTTGCTGTTGTTTGGCCACAACCCAAATCCAAACACCACCCCTACCTCTGTTAAGAAAAGGCTTTTCATAGCCTATGATTGTAAAACATGAAATTGCTCATTTAATTTTGTATTTAGTACAATATGTGACTGAGGTTTTTTCACTTGAACGTTGTGTGCATCAAATTTGGTACAATGGCCATATAAATGGGATGAAGATGAGGTTACCCAGCTGATTTTTACACTTCACATCCCTGCATCCCATCAAAGTGGACTTTAGACTGTGCACTGCATTCAACCTCCACTTTTACATTATGTAATTATTTATACATATGTTGCTTTTCATTTTCTTCATTTATTTCATATGCCTACATTTCAGTTCTTTGTCCATAGCACAGTCCATATTTCCTTTGCCTGACTGATATTTCAGTATATACTGACCTTTGAACCCTCGGATCAAGTCTCAAGGCTTATAATTCAGCATCATTAGGGGCTTCACACATGAGACCAACTGTTGTGGAGCGCTCTTGACCACAGGTATCATGTGAGTATAGTCAACAACTGGGTAGGTTGTCGAATATGGGTAAAATATGGTTAAAATTCATTTTCACCCATTTAACATTTAGATGTTTAAAATCTGAATACAAAAATGTGTTGACGGTCCCCTTAATCTCTGCAATTCCCTGGAGCAGAGAATGCAGCTTGATACAAATCAGCATCACAGTTGTGGTTCTGGGTTTAGGGGTTGTAAAAAGATTTACTGCAACAGATTAAATTTTGTAACTATTGCACTACTGTTCCTGGATTGGTTAATCACTACCAGAAGCTGCTGTCACATTGTCATTTGTGTACATTACATTGTTATTTTTGATAAATGGATTATAGCTGCTTTACAGCGGTGAAAAAACCACTGTATAAATTGTTAAAATGGATACTTACACCACTGGATAAATAATTAAAATAGATACTTAAACAACCAGATAACATAATTTTGTACATTTGCATTATATTTTGTATATTTTTATTTTTATTTAAAAAAATGTTTTTTAATCTCCTTTTCTTATCTTCGATTCTGATGTAGCTGTTGTGAAATGGGAATTTCCTCCTTGGGGGATGAATAAAGGTGCATCTTATGTTATCTTGAAGGAGTCATCAGTTTTAAGATGGGCAGAACCAGGGACTTGATGGAGTGAGGCAGAGAGAAAGGGGAAAGGGATGGGGTTTTTATTTCATGAGGAGTACCTCAAGAAATTAGAGGGGGAGGAAAGGGAGGATAAGATAAAAAAAACTCCAAAGCCAAAGAGAATATAAAAAGCAAGCGAAGAGGAAAGTGCAACGTGATGTCAACGTGACCGGCACCATGTTATCTGATTATTTATCTTATCTAAATGCTCGGAAAAGGAGACAAAACTGTGAAAACGAGGCAGAGGATCCTTATGTGGCTTATGTATGAAGGTGTCAGAACTGAGAAGAAAATTAGGAAAAATAAATAGTTTGTAAAAAAAAAAAAAGACACTCAGGAGTCAGAGCAGCAGAAATGAAAATGACGTCAAGCCAAGGATGTAAAAATGAATAGTTAAAAAAACATTGATTACAGTACAGAGAAAAGGGGAGAAACACAAGGAAAAGACACGTGAGAGTAAGTGTGAAAGGCAGTGTGATGAGTTACTCGTGTCAGGTTTGTCATTGCTTGTCACCTCTCCACAATGTTCAATGAAATCCTTGAAGTAGTAATCAAGTACTGATGGAGAGCTTATTTTAGCTTATAGTGGAACAGCTCATGGGTGCTGGAAAAGAGGCTTCGGCTGATTGTCAAGCCTCAGATTCAGGAGGAGCAACGCGGATTCTGTCACGGTCATGAAACAGAGGACCAGCATGGTTGTTAGATGGGTCATGGGAGTTTGCCCATCACGTGTATATGTGTTTTGTGGAATGGGAGAAGGCTTATTACCATCTCCCGTGTGGAATCCTTTAGGGGTGTACAGCAGAGGTTTTCAGGGTCGTTGCTACAATCCATCCAGTCCCAGTGTGACCAAAGTGAGGGCTGTGTCCGTTTCCTCTGTACAAATCAAACATGTTCTTAGCAGATGTTGTACACCGCCAAGGCCGACCCTTGTCACAGATTCTGTGATATTGATTGACAGGACCACAAGGCGCAGCCAAGGTGACCAGAACGTCCGGTTTGGGAACCTCAGAACTCTCTCTACTTTTCGTGAATGATGTGGTCCTTTTAAGATAAGATAAGATGCACCTTTATTTATCCCCCAAAGGGGAAATTCTCATTACACAACAGCTACATCAGAATCGAAGAAAAAGGAGATAAAAATTGAGAAGAAATAAAAATACAAATATACAAAATACAATGCAAATGTGCAAAAAATATAATAATAATAGTAATACATTTTATTTAGAGGCGCCTTTCTGGTACTCAAGGTCGCCGTACAAGAAGACAGTAAAACAATAAAACATAGAAAATTCACACAATATTAAATAAGTTTACACAATATAAAAACAGGTTGACAGTGCAATTAAAATCATAGTGAGAAAGCAATCCGGAACAGGTGGGTTTTGAGTGTAGATTTGAATAGGGAAAATCAGTCAATATTTTTTAGATCGGGTGGTAGTGAGTTCCAGAGCCGGGGAGCAGAGCGGCTGAAAGCTCTGCTCCCCATGGTGGTGAGACGGGCAGAGGGGACAGTCAGTTGGATGGAGGAAGAAGAGCGGAGGGCACGGGAGGGCGTGGCAACATGGATGAGGTCCGACAGGTATGGAGGGGCAAGAATATGGATGGCTTTGAATGTTGTCACAAGGATTTTGAAGTTGATGCGGTACTTGACCGGGAGCCAGTGGAGCTGCTGCAGGACGGGGGTGATGTGGTGGATGGAGGGGGTTCTGGTGATGATACGGGCAGCTGAATTCTGGACCAGTTGAAGCTTATGGAGTGATTTGTGAGTGAGACCAAAGAGGAGGGAGTTACAGTAATCCAGGCGAGAAGTGACAAGGCTGTGAACAAGGATAGCAGTGGTGTGGGGGTTGAGGGAGGGGCAGAGGCGATTGATGTTACGTAGATGGAAGTATGCAGACTGGGTAATGTTATTGATGTGGGATTGAAAAGATAGAGTACTGTCGAGGATGACACCCAGACTCTTAAGGAGGGTGGGAAGTTGGAAGAGGGTTTGCTGGAGAGGTAGAGCTGGGTGTCATCCGCATAACAGTGAAAATTGATATTATATTTCCGAGAAAATATTGCCAAGGGGAAGGAGGTAGATGATGAAAAGGAGGGGCCCCAGGACAGAGCCCTGGGGCACACTTGAAGTGACAGTGGAAGGCTGGGATGTGAAGGTCTTGAGCTGAATGAACTGAGTGCGACCCGAGAGGTAAGATTGAAACCAGTCTAATGGGGTGTGGGTGATGCCGATGGAGGAAAGTCTATTGAGGAGGGTGGTGTGACAGATGGTGTCAAAGGCCGCACTCAAGTCAAGGAGGATGAGGATTGTGAGTCAACCAGAATCAGCTGCCATGAGGAGGTCGTTGGTGCAGTTTCTGTGCTGTGGAGGGGACGAAAACCAGACTGGAACTGTTCATAAAGGCTGTTACGGCATAGATGGGAGTGAAGTTGAGTGGCCACTGTTTTTTCAAGAATTTTGGAGATGAAAGGTAGGTTAGAAATAGGACGTAAGTTATTGAGGTTGGAAGGATCAGCACAGGTTTTTTTCAGAATTGGAGAGATTGCAGCAGGAAGAGTGAATGATGGCAGAGATGAGGGGGAGCAGTGAAGGGAGGCAGGCTTTAACCAGAACTGTGGGGAGGGGGTCCAGCTGACAGGTGGATGGCTTGGATTTGCGGATGAGGTCTGAAATTTCCAAAGTGGTGGGGAGCAGGAAGGAGGAAAAGGAATGAATGGGTGGGAGACATTCAGAAGAGTCACTGGCAGTGGGATAGGTACCAAGGTGCTGGTGGATTGTGTGGATTTTTTCATTAAATAATGACATGAGGGAGTTACAGAAGGCAGTTGAGTGTAGGTGAGATGGAAAAGAATCCGGGGGTTGGATGATGATCTTGAACAGTGTGAATAGAGTCTTGGTGTTACCTTCGTTGGAACAGATTATGCCAGAGTAGTAGTTGGATTTGGTTTTGGGAAATGCAGTCCTTGTAGTGTGATATGTGGTTATTGTACATGTCTTTGTGAACAGCAAGTCCAGTCTTCTTATGAAGCCGCTCAAGTTGCCGATCTTATAGAAATGTACAAAAAACTGGCTTCTTCAGACTGTGTGCAGTGGGCCGGTTTGCAGCTGAGTGTGATGTGTTCGAGATAAAAGTCAGCATCTCCAAGTGTGGAGTTGAGTTTTGTTTATGAGAGAGGGTAAAATGGAGTGGGAGACGGACAGTCACTTATGGTATGACCAAAAGAACAAAATAGTGGATACAAGCAGGCAAAATGAGTTTTCTCCACAGGCTGGCTCAGCTTTAGAGATTGGGGGAGGAGCTCAGACATCCAGAGCTCAGAGTATAGCTGTTGCTCCTTCTGGTTGAAGCAAGTTGGTTGAGGTGGTTCGGGCAGCTAATAGGATGCCTCCTGTGCGCCTTCCCTTGGAGTACAGGGAGTAGATCCTGGGGGGACCCAGAACACACAGGAGAGGCTTTATACCTCATCTTACCTGGATCCCCCCAGGACGAGCTGGAAAACATTGCTCAGAAGAAGGACATCTGAAGTGCCCTGCTTAATTTGCTGCCACCATGACCCAACACCAGATAAATTACCGACCCAATAAATGACTATTGAGGGTACCAGAAGACATCCTGAGACAAACATTTCTTACCATCTTTACATTTTCACCGTATACTGATTTTCTTTGTAATGAAACTTATGTATGTTCACTTGCTACCATGGCTTCTGGCAGAGTGAAATTCAACAATCAGTCAGAGTATTTTTATGGTCTGACGCACAAGTGTTGCGCACAGGGGAGCATGAAGTCTTTGTCTTAGAACACAAACTTAATGGAAGTTATATTTAGGATGATTATCAGCAAGGCTGTGTCAGCGGAGTGCTGTGCATTAACGTGTCATTGTTTTGACACTGCCTGCGTGCGTGCGTGCGTGTGTGGGTGGGAATGAACTTCTATCCTTCTCAAGAACCACTTGTAGCTTTAGGCCTCAAGTGACAACATTTTTGTGAAGTCAGACTTGTGACTTGTGTTAATTTATTCCATTTATTGAAATTTGCTCTATCATTACACTGGTCTTCCGGTATAAATGACCATTGCTGAGCTCTGAGCTCTTGCACATGATTGCAACATACTGGCATCGTGTGAAAACAGAGGCTTAAAGTTAAGAAATAACATCCCAGGCATCCTCAATGATCCATGCAGAAGACATGGAAGTATTATTTTGTGCAGTTTTAAACCAGCTGTCGCGATCAAGCAGACAAAAATGTGCTATTATGGCATTAATGTCATTATTGATGCCATGATAAAGATTAATGAGTGATTCTTACCAGCAGTAAGTAGTCTGTAGTCAGGGTCTTTCCTTTACACTAGTGCCACTCTTTACAGCCATCTGAAGACAGCTGGTATCTCTTCTTTGTGCAGTCTGTCAGGCTATAGTTATGCATTGCAGATTTGCTGGTTAAATTTTGCACAAACATTGGAGTGTTGCAAAGTAATCAGCTAAAACTGATGAAATGACTCTATAGTGTAAATCAGCTGGTTTGTTGACATGTTTTATACAGTGTCACACACATCCATGAAAAATCATTTATAAGTTCCCTCTCCACTAACCACTCACTCAGGACTGTCTGTACCTGCCAGTTGTAACCAGATGTCCTAAACAACAGTAACCGGGGCAACGGCTGCACGTCTTTTGAATGAGTCTGGCCAAAGTGGCCTGAGCGCATTTTTAATTACTACACAGGTAAACATGTGGCTGTGATACTTTGAGTTAGATTATACTGTGGTGTGAAATTTAAAATCCTAATGTATTTGAGGATCAATAAGCAATAAGCAGGAAACTAGTTCTTGTCTTCTTCAGACTGTTAACAATCATTATGCATATGAAACAGGTTGTATTTAAGATGCTGAATTAATTTTTAAACACATCCCAGACAGTAATTTCAAGTTTCAACCCTTTGGAACACTCCCCAAAGGATTGCCATTCTGTCACTTCTTCATGGTGCGATGAGAAATGGGATTGTCACAACACGCTCACCTATACTGTACGATAATGTAGTCTTTCTGATCCCACTGTAAGAATGCTCAGCACATCCCAGACGCACAGGGCAGGGTGCACCATGCCACAGGGTTCAAGAAAATAATGCTCACTATTTATTCCATCTCATAAACTTTACCTCCTGGGCTTTAAGGTTCTATTAGAACCTAAGGGTGTAAATATTTTTTTCTATGGCTTCATCTGCAATCAGATGATCCTTTATTCTATTTATTTTTTACAAACAAGGTCTCCCCTGTCACTGTGCCCTCAAAAGCCGAGGTCAGCCTTAGTTGAACAAATAGATGCCATACGGTGCATGCATTATCAACCTGCCCGTATGTGGTGATGAAGCCGATAGAGCAAACAACATATTAAACGTCATCTGATCTACTCCCTGCATATGGAGTAAGTCTCAGTCATCAGGTCTGTGCTGCAGAGTGACCTACATCTATGGGAACAAAGCACTCATCAGCTCATGCTGTCTACGCTGGCTGCTGCAGCGGCTGGTAGTCGAAGCCATGTTAGACAGCAGAGGTCAGGAGAAATTTAGAGAGCGTGATAGCAAGGCCTCGATGCCAAAGACAAGAACGGATGGACAGGTTTCAAGGATTCTGCAACATGTTTTCAATACTTTTTGCTTTGACTTTCTTTTCTGGTTGAAGGTGTTTAGATGGAGATTAGCTTGGAAATAACATCTTAGCACATTTTCAAAAAATCAACAGAAGTCTTTCCAAGTTCTCAGCATGACAGTTGCCAGTACCTAAATCTTTTCACCATAAACGTTGTTTTATTAGTATTTGGTTTTTGCTAGCTATGATAACATTGTGGTGACTGAAGTATTTATTGAGATCTTGGGACATGGCAGCAACTCAATGGGGCAAAAAGCCTAAGCAGTCACACAATCAAACAGTTTTTAATTTGTGGTCTCTGATGTTCTAAAGGGGGTTGTAGTACTGCTTATCCAACTGTGAATCAACTGAGACTTTCTCTCAGGAGTTTCTGGATCAAACCAGAAATAATACACCAGTGAATATTGAATTTAAAGCTGTTGAATAGTCTCCTGTGATGTTGCTGCGTCTGCTCCATGTTTACGTTGACAACACAGTAGTCATATGAACTTGTTAAAATAGATAAAGTTTGTGTCTGTCTTAAGGCCTTGTGGTCAAAAATCAATGACATTTGACCTCCAATGACTGCGATACTGAGGATAAGAGATCTCACTCATTAATCCAGTCATTAATGGACATATGTATTTGGCTCAGTCAGGTAAGAAATATTCAGACAGATCCAGTTCATTGTTTTCATGTTTTTATTCATTTGACTCAATTACACTGATTACTCGGGTGATCTGACCTCAGACGTACCCACATGGTGTAGGCTGGTGTGTGACTCACAGTGGTGGGCACTGGAAGCCATGTCGAGATTGCTATTGTTTTCTTCAGATTAGGTATAACTCAGAAATCTATTGCTTGGTGAGGGCAGCTATCTTTTTTTTTTTTTTTTGTCGGCCTCAAATTCAACCCCAAGAATTCAAGAGTTTTTTATAGAAAGGTTCTCAAAGACAGTCAAGAGGTTTTTTAGGAACTTGCCTCTTTGTTTGACATATCAAAAGAAACAAAAACAAAGTTGTGTCCCTAGCCAATTGTTGGCTTGTTGCAACAACAAAAAAAACATTAATCCAATTACACCAAATAGTGACCTCAATTATTTACCTTGACTGCTGAAAGAATCAGGTCCTAATTCCTCCAGTTTTGTAAGAATATTTAGTTGAATGGCTTCTTGTTTTCAGACTTGCTTCCATTTTAATTTGCTGTTAAGGCAAATTCAGCTCTTTTTCTATGTTTACTTTTCACTGGCGTTTACTGTCTTCATAAAAATGTATCACCTCCAGCAGAGATGTTTCAAATTAACAGACTTCCAGAAAGCCCAATTGCAAATAAATTGAAATCAGTGTTGGATTTTTTTCATCATCATATGTTAATGATGATTATTGGACTGTTTAGTACTGTAGGTTGGTTATGTGGATAAAGTATTTCGCACACTGTAAGATAGTATCAATTGGTAAATTGATTATCAAAGTACTTAATCTGGTGCAGAAATCTTACGAAAATATAATATTACCATGTAATTGTCGTTCTCATTGATTTGCAATATTGGCCACAATGGCATAATATTAAAACTATGCAAGAGAGCAATGTTTGTAGTCACATAACTGTTTGTGACAAGAAAGTCACAGTCTGACTTGGACATTTTCAGCTTTAAAGTGGCCAACACTCATTTCCTGTTATGTATTTTCATTTGGACATTTTGATGCCCCAACAAACAACACCAGGATTTTGCAATTTTTACAGCCTATGAGTATTTCAGCTGACTCATCATTGGTGATATAATCAGGGTGAGGTCATATGGTCGACCTCCTGCCCCTGCCTGGAGGTGGAATGGGTGCAGCCATAACAGAAGTCATATACTCATTAGATGAAAACAAACATCAGAGGGACGTTTCAAGCCCAGAATTAAACGATACTTATTGGAGTGCAAAATGAATTAATTCCAGTGAAATCAAATCAAACTTTGGATTCAGCATTTCATCTGTTCATACAAAGATAGTAAAGACATTCAGTGAGTAAGTTACTGAGAGACACTGAGCAATGCAACTAAGGATCCTTTACAGTATCATGGTTCAATAATTAGTAAAAAAAAACTGACTAGTGTCACTATATCCTCACAGCAGTACACGAGACAGTTAATCTGTGAAAAAATCAGGTTCCTTTGGCTTCTCCTTTTCTTATACCACCGCTCCTGAATGAAAGCAACCAATCAAAGCAGAAGGAGCTGCACAATGCACATCCCTCTCTGCCACGCATGCTCTCACTCAGTCAAGCTCAATATCTTCAGTGGCGAATTCAGAAGGACCTGTGCAGACATCATGGTTGATAAACAACCACCTGCAATGACGGAAAAAAATGTTAGCATCAGCAAACTGACCTGCTCTCAGTGACATGCTGCTATTCAGCAGGTACAATGTTTACCATGATCACCATTGTGTTTGGATGCCAACAATTACCACCTCATAAAGACAGACATGTCCTGGCCCCCAGTTTATTGAAAGATCTTGTCCTCCCAGTATTTGCTGCACTGCAAGTTGACAAAACGTCCGTAAATCCCCAGATATTTAAATATTCAATCAGTGTTTTCTGAATTGATGATTTAATCAGGGTGTAGCCGGCGCGCATGTGATCCGTCTATGTTCTTGTTCTCTTTCTCTTCGTTATTCCAGGACAGCACACATTCTCGCATTAATGCACGTGGCTGTGCGTGTGTGCGCATTTGTGCCCTTGTGCAGCTTGTCGTCCATTAAACACAGCTGTACATTGATGTAATGGATCAACCACCAGCTGTTATTCAAGACGACAGAAACACAGTAAAAGCTGGAGGCTGTCTTTTTGGATGCGATTACTGTAGCATTACATGAGGCGTGCTTTCAGTTCTGTAATTAATGTGTGTATTCTTGGCGTGTGGACTGGATGAGGATGAGTTGGGGGATGCTGTATCCCCGTTTTTGCTGCTCTCCCATTGAGGAACATGAGACGTCAGAAGCCCATCTCCTGATGCCTTCCTAATGTTCTGAGCTCAAGCACATTCAAACTGGCTGTATCTCAGATTTAAGTGGGCTGACAGGGGACGCAGGAGGAGCCTGTTACCTAAGCCTTGATAGAATTTGTTTCAGAGAGCTGTTCTGCCAAACTGGCGCCACTCTCTGTACACTCCTTATCCGTGCCCTCTGTTATTTCCATGGCTTGATTGAGGATTTGATAACTGCATCAGTAGTCTGTCTGCAGAACACAGGAGTATTTTTAGTGTACTCCATCACCCACTGAAGGGTTGTAAAATCATGTTGGATGATTGTGGAGGAGCTTTCAGTCCAATCGCTGCTTCTGACTAGAGCGTGCTGGCATGAATCGCCTGCTTGTGGGGATGGAGGAGGGTGCTTTGCGTGTTTCCCACCGGGTGAATCTGTGTGTTTTGGGGTTTCAAATTAACTATATTTGTATCTAATCATAAACCTCATGTAAGTGATGGGATGCAATGAAGGGAAGAGGCACGTTCCACTGAAAACATAAAGTGCAATGCATGTCTTTTTTAACAGCAGCCTGCTCAGTGTCAAACAATTTAGCTTAACTACCTCAGCCTTATTTATTCAGGGACAGCTGCATGCACACAGTGAATCAAATATTCCCACATCTGTTTAGCGTGCTTGTCTGCATGCAGTAGACGTGTTTGTCAGTGCATTTGTATGCCACCCCGTTGCGTTTTCATGTCCTCTACTGTTCACCCAAGCAGAGAATGCATCACACTCATTTTCTGATGACCTTTTCATTGCATAATAGTCAGTACATTGTGCTTTGACTGGTCAGTTATGCTGTAATCACTCCCCCAGTTCTCTAGTCATCCTCATTATTTTATGCTGGTTCTTGGGGGCGGGAAACACAATGATGTGCAACTACAGAATACTCCTCTTCAGAGTCCACCTTCACGTGGAGCTACGCTGGAGCCAACTGTTTGTCAGGAAGTGTATTTGTCATCAGTCACAATATTCTGCTTGGCATACAGTTATATATTTTATATTGCAAGCAATTTCTTCATCTGTCAGTGGTGAACACACACTCATCTCTTTCTAACTGGTTTTATCTTCAGTTGGAGCCTGAGCCAGTTTTATTGAACATACCTGGATGGTAACTAAGATGAAACTCTTTTTGACATTATGTATTCACGTGTTGCTATGCTGTCATTGACACATGGAAAGGGCGGGCATTTTATAAAGCAATTTAAGTAATTTAAGCAATTAAAATACTATGCTGTTACATTGTTAACACCACCCATTAACAGCTCTCAAACTCGCAACAAACTGCAGGGTCTCCACGTCAGCGCCACGCCAGTGTGACCTGATTGATGTTATTGGTCACTGTAATTATTCCTCTTGTTCATAAAGGCCACAACGTTGAGCCAAAGCTTGTGTTGGGGTTTGTTACCTTGCCTCAATTATGTTGTGCTAATGGTACCTTGTATGTGGCAATTTGGCTTTTAGAGATAATTAACAACTATCTAAGATAATTCATAATTATATAAATTAAAGGGAGTTAGGTTAAAGTCCACCTCGATTGGGGCACCACCTCGGTAAACGAGGAAAAAGACAGCCAGTTTAGGTGATTCAGTCTCATGAAGTACTAAACTATCAATTTGGTATTATGATTGATAATTAACTTAATAACTACCACCAAAATTACCACATTGACAGCTAGTTGAGGGATTTCTGAGTTCTTGAGGTTGGCAGTATTCACTCTTGAACAATATTAAAGAAGAGAGCACGTCTATTAAAGCATTTATTAAAACATAACAAGATCATCATCATAAACAACCTAACTAAGTGTGATTGTGAATAGCTAACAAACAATAGGGAGAGTGTGTGTGTGTGTGTGTGTGTGTGTGTGTGTGTGTGTGTGTGTGTGTGTGTGTGTGTGTGTGTGAGGGGTGTGTACATGTGACTAGGCAAAAGAATGTCTCTCGGCTGAGGCGTATTTGTAACACTTTCTGTGTGAGTGTGTAGTATAAAGGTGCCGAGTTAGGAAAGGATGGTTAGTTGCATGCCAGACCCTGTACCTGTGTGAGCAACTAACCTCAACTTAACTTTATGGCTGCACAGTAAACTACAACACATCACAATAATCAAACTCAGTGATCATTAAAGCAAATCAAAACCAATACATTAACAAGGTTAAACCATTGCTTGGCTATGTATATAGTTATACTGTGCTATATATGCCCAGTTAGAGTTTGTTACCAGTCCTTAAAAGGGAAGAAGAAGGTCCTTCAGTGTGCTGCTTTCTCAGCCTGTTGGTAGGTCAGGCTAGAGGAAGGTTGTGGTTCTTTGTCGTTGTTGTCCTGGGTGCAGGCTGGAGGACTCTTGTTGCCTTTGTTCCTTGATAGTTAGCAGCTCGGTGCAAACTTGCTGGTGTGCTCCTGTTGCTCTGAAGATCAGCTGGCAGACTTTGGGTCATACCTGCTGGTGCTGCTAAGCTTGGTTCAGGCAGGGCTTCATGTCGCTGCCATGAAAAGGGGCTGGAGGAGTAGGCTGCAGGCCTGTAAATGGACTCACAGGGGTCCAGGGGGTGAGATGAACTGAACTGGTCTCCAGCAGAACCCAAGGTGAAACAGAGCTGGAACCTCGGGGATCCAGAGGCAGAGGCTCTCAGGGGTGTGAGAGAGCTCTGGGAGAAGAGCTAGGCTCTCCACAGTCCAGATGAGAGATCAGATAGAGAGAGATCAGAGGGGGAGCTCTGGTTTTGTGACCTGAGGTTGTAGGGTCATGTGTCCCACATTGGCCAATGGTGGCTGTAAAGCTGGGTCCAGGGGTGCGTTTAGCACCTATGCGTGAAAACTTAAGGACTCTGGGAATCTGAGTTCAGAGAGGGAGCCCTTTGTTCAAAAGACAGAAACATGTAGTCCTCACCATTTTCTGGTAAAGCCCAACACTTGTACCAGACTTCAGCAGCCTGAGTTAGCTAATATCTTAAAAAATTATCATGTTTTTTTTTTAGCATATTTCCTATTTCAAGGAACAGCTGGATGTATTCATAGACTGAACAACAGCCTAGGGATACTTCCTTGTGCTGTGTCTTGGCAAGAAGTCCAGATGCGACTTCCAAGAAAAAGAAAACCACTCAAATTAGCTTGGCCAGTTTCTGGAATGCAAATTTGCTTGGAAAACATGGACTTTTGAGTTTCTATTATATTTTTCTATACTTCAAAGTGCCTACCTTTGCAGGTGCTCCAGTTTGGTACAGTATTAGTCTGTTGACAACAAAGTCAGCTCATGTTTCGATCAGTTGTGTGGGCTTGTGTTTAATCATACTATTACCTGTCATCGCATCTTATTAAGACTTACGATTTTATTATATTTCTGTCTCTCTCTAGCTCTAAATGTGTAGGTCTTTGGTCAGTTATACTGAATATTCAAATGGAGCCAATAAACAGTAAGAATGCCATTTGAGTAGGTGTAGTTCTGCAGTCACAAACCCCCCCAACAAAGTTTCTCACGGTCTGGGTTAATTTCTTCTCACCTTAATTCATGTTCCTTCTCCTTTTCTACCTGTCCTCTCATGAACATAGGAAAGCTGTTGCCATGGCAACATTTGTGTCCTTTTTTGTGCTGTGTTTTACAGCCATCTATGCACTTCCTCAGCCCACACAGTCTGTCAATAGATTGGAGTTTGCCAGTCAGTCCAGCAACAGCTCCTTTTGTCAGTAGTGCCACACTGACAGGTTCACCATATGGACAGACAGGTCCAATGCTTTTTGTCTTGCATAACTGACAGGAGTTGAATAGTTTCTTATTTTAAGTGAGAAGGACATCTTGGAAATGCAAGTGTGACTACTTAGATAAGATCGTTGCTGTCAGTCCCTGTGGGATATGCATGGTGAAAGTTGGAGAGCTGAAAACTTTTAACAGACATCGAATAGGAGCTCCAGCAAGAGAGTACAGCTGCCTGGTTAGCGCTGATGCATCAGCTGTCTTAGCGACATAAACCAATAGAAACAATACAAACAGATTCACAGTGAGCAGCAGCCAAAGTTTGTTGGCATTTTTCTTTCCTTTCACCCAATTAACACAATGTATCACATATGTCACACAGCAGAGGTCACTCTTTACACTAGGATCTCTAATGTCCATCAGAGAAAAGTCACTGCTTATAAATTCATGGCCTTGACTCAAAGTAATCCCTTTCAGACTTTCAATTTACTGTTACGACTAGTAATCCAGGTGATGGTTGTGAGTGAGAATGGAAATGCTAGTAGCCAAAGCAGCACCACTTACCATGATGCAGATTAGTTAAAATGTAAACGAATAGACTCTTGGCTAAAAACACAGAGGCGTAGATAGTTTAAGCTTCAATGTTCAGACATTTAGTGAGGATCATTTAGTGACCTGCGCTGTGCAGGTAGCATTGCTTTTGTTTTTCACCCTAAGCTCGGAATCAAAGGAGACATATGCTCATTTTCAGGTTTGTACCTTTATTCGGGGGTCTCACTAGAATGTTTTATATGCTGTAATGTTCAAAAAACACATTATTTTTCTCACACTGTGCATACTGCTCTATTCACCCTCTTTTTGTACCTCCTGCCTCTTTAATGACCCCTCCCGAAAACTGTACAAAAGGGGCCAAATCTAACGAGAGCGTTTGCACACACATTTACTAAACAATGGGGCAGGAGAAAAAGGGAGAGGATGGTCTTTTCTCACAGTTTGAGTGTCTCTAAACACACCAGGGACACATTTATGAAAAGCCATAAAAAAAGGTCCATTATGACTTATTTGCCCCCTTTAAGACGTCCTGACAGAATAGCCAAGGTAAGCTAAGGACCATTTTAAAAAGTTTGTTTGTTGTTAGTAGTTTTCAGCTTTGTTTCCATCTGGACCTCCTCCTGTTATATATATAATAATATATATATAATGTGACGCAACGCACAACTGTATGAAAACCCATTTTTTGTCATTGGCCTGTTTTGTTTTGTTTTGGTCATAGACCTTTAAATTTAATTTTATTTTGATCTCAGCCTCCTTCCATTGCAACCTCCAGTTTTTAAAGACAAAAATCAAGGAATACAGCCCAAAGCAGTTCTGACTGTTCTCACTGCTCATTTGCATCTGGCCATTTAACTTTGTCCAGCTTGTATTTAGACCTCTTAGACCGACACTTTTTTTAAGGTGGGCTTCAAATCCATGGTGAAAATATTTTGATACTTGAATCCTGTGAGGGCGCTGAAAAGAAAAGAATGTGGATTCCACTCAATGGCACGTGTGATTCAAGTGATTGCATTGTACAAATACACAAATCCAATCACTTGATGCGGCACTTAAAGATCAGATTTTAAAAGCAAATGTGGGAAACTGATCTCATGAAGCCTTGAACATGGCAAATCCATCAAGAAATACGCTCAAAACAAACATGTGAAACATCACCAAGCCAAGAATTGTGCAGACGCCGCGCAATCAAGTGCTCTGAGGGAAAGCATTACTGGACCCTTGAGCCTTAAGACCTGCTGAAGCTCAGAAAATTCACACAATGACCTTTTCAGCCAGTATTTGCAACCACAAGACTCTCAGTCAGTCTCCTGAATGGATTCTGAGTTGTCTAGTTTGGGGTCAGACAGGAAGATATTTAAGCAAGGAACCATCTCATGGTGTCTGTTCTAGCGCTGATGAAAGAGCAATGCCAGATATATATGAATACATCAATTCACCAAGCACCACATTAAATACTCACTGCTCCTGATGGAGGTTGATCACAGGCTACAGTGACAGAGTGCCTTCATAATGTTAAAGCGATTAGTGTTGAGATTTCATGAAATGTTGGAAGTTATTGTTTCTGACATTTATAAATAAGAGGAAAGAAACAGAAATGGATCCCTGAATCACATACCTGCATCCTTCAGCTCCTTGTTTTAGTTTTACACCCAACAGAGTGTTTAGCACTTAAAGAGAGAGAGAGAGATTTCTCTCAGGTTTGCCAAAGTGGCCAAAATAAATCAGCAAATGTAGATTTGTCCCTGAAGTCACTAAATCACCGTTGAAAAACTTAGCCACAAGCCACTGAGCAGCCTTTTTCAACTCACCCACAAACGTTTTGTCAATGGAATTTTCTTCCATTGACTGTTTTCTGGACTGTTATCCTCGGCATATTAATGAGGCTAACCAACCGCGATTTGGATAGCGGCATCACCTCATGACCTCTGCTCTCTGCCTCTCCGTCAGGTGGCGAGATGGGAGTATCGTACAAGGAGACTCTCCAGACTCTTCGGCAGCCCCTACCTGGCCTGTTACTGCCTGGGCTTCGTCATCATTATGCTCAACGTGTACCGCAGCCACAGGTGACACTTTTCTCCCCACTCTGCTCAACTCAACTTCACTTCCTATTACATTGGCTTAGTTTTGATTAACTAACATTATGATAGATCTTTCTGTTTGGTTTCCTTTCACCCTCACAGTTGCCCTTCGTCTTCCACTTCTCCTTCTTTATTCCACCTCTGCACCCTCTTCTCTCTATCTGCTGCTCTTTTCCTACTTCCTCCATCCGTAACTGTGCCCACGGTCCTATATGTGCCAGTGTCACCCCCACGCCTGCCATCATACAGTGCCCATACATGCACCCACACCTCCCACTATGGATCAAAATGGTGACAAAGCACCCTCAGCAATACCACACACATACAGTATGCCAGTGCAGGAGATTTTTTTTTTTTTTTTCCTCCCTCTAAGGATGTCTGTTGCCGGGCAACAGCACTTTTGGAACAAGCTGCTTCAAAGTGATAAATTGTCTTGCCAGTTTTCTCTCGTGCTTCGTGGAGAATGTTTATCAACACGCAGAGCAACATGAGAAACTAAAAAAAGAGCGTCTTCGTAACCATTCATTTACTCCGCCGTGCGAGGAACAGAGGATGTGAATGAAGTGAAAAATGGCCAGAATGAAATGAAAGTAACTCTTTGAAATAACCTGTACAGCATTTGGCACATTTGTAGTTTTCATCATTGCTTTTAAAATGTGGGATGTTTTTTATTCGTCATTCTGCTTGTTCACTGGTTTAGAAGCACATGCAATAAGAAACAGGGTCTGAGAAAAAGATCCCAGTGATTGCACTCTGGGAAATGTAGGATCCAGATTTATTTTTTTTGCTTGTAAAAATAGCATTTCAAAAGCCCCACTTCCACCCGAGGATCCACCTGCGGGCTCTAGCCTACATTCTCCTGAGAGACTCTCTGGAAGATGAGTCAGCGGACATAGCCTGAAGGCCTGAAGGCCTTCACGCGCCGGACACATTTTTCCATGCGATGAATTCACACATAATACTTTTGGGACCTATATCCAGTCGATGCAAGCTTTCACATCGGCGGTAGAGTTCCATTGAGCATAATTGCGGCTTTGTTCTGAGTTTTGTTCCTAATATGTTTACATTTCACCGATCGAACTGCTTGTTGTCAGCACGTCACATGTAAAACATTCAACTTGGTAGATCATATGATTGTCAAATAACTGTTATTTTTTGTATAATGAAAGAGTAAAGAACTACAAAGATAATGTGTGAAATAGAGAATAGAATAGTGAAATAGCTGACAGTAGTGTGTGTTGAACAGTCTTCAACAGTCTACCTTTAACAACTATGCTAATGTGATGCTAGCTCATAGGTTAGCTCACATCTCTGGTCAGTTTTGGCAAAATGTCATCAGAACAATACAACATCATGATTATTATTTTAGATTGTAGACAGGGGCTGCAATTTTTTTTATTTTTTAGAAGCCTAACAGTAATCAAAGTAAAACAAAATCAATTAAACAGAATCAGAAATTAAAAACCACATAAGGATCCCATCAAATTAAGCTATTTCTCAGTTAAAATACTGCACCCCTCCTCTGTATGCTCACGTAAAGTAAAAAGTAAAAAGCACAGTAGAGCAGTAAAATGTACTTGTGCTTCTCTATAGTCTTTTTCATATGTATATAGACTGATGTACATACTGCAAGTAGGTCATAACTTCATACAACTTTAACTTTATACTTGATAGTGTTGAAGACCTTTTACAAAAATGTACAGTAATAAAAGTACTGACTAAAAGACTTGATCATTACCTTCCAACATTCTACGGAGACCTTTTCATTTGACTTCTCTCCAAACAGCATTTCCAGAGTGCGAAGCAACTGTATTTATTCATTATTTTCTTTGAGGCGTTTGACACTGACAGCTCACAGGTACTCACATCTGTGCTATTAAATCCACATGATGCAAGACTGAAGACAGCTTAATAGCAGGTAAAAAAAAAAAAAAATTGCCTGAAAGAGTGTGCTGCCTGTGTCATCAAGCACGCATTACATGCACTGTAATAACCACAATCATTTCCAAACGGACAGCAGCGTCATACAGGCAGATGCATAATACACACACAGCTGATTGACACACTTTTGTTATGTGTGCTGTGTAATGATGATCTGCTGTTGATGGGAAGGTTATTAGACTGTCACACTGTTAAAAAATAAAATTAGTGAGACTAATTGCCTCTAGTATTTTGCTCAGTGCCATTCCAGCAGGGTGGATGCTGGGAGTGTGAAACATTATTGATCTCCCTACTCTTTCGTCCACTCTGCTGCCCAGTAGCAGTTTGATTAGCCGCTGATTAAAATAAAATCAGACAAGTGCTGCTGCGGCTTCGCTTAATATGATGGAGAGGAAAGAACAGATGGTGGTGTGTGCATTACAGTACCTACATTATCACACATTGCCTAGGGATCCAGTTTAAGCATTCCCTTGGGATAAAAAAATGCATTGGTTAATATTAAGTGTTCAAGCCTATCTATTTCTGAAAACGTTTTAATTTGAAAGGGAGCCAAATGTAGCATCTCACTGTCCCACTGGACCAAATGACTATATTATGGTGATCAAAGCACAGACTAACAATTGCTTCTCCACATGGTGATGCGTACAGCAAGCAAACCGTTGCAATGAAATATGACGTATTTTACATCTAAATTTAGCTAAATATCATCGGAAAACACTGAAGACATGAATGTTTTTCCACTCATTGCATAATACAGACAAATTAAAAACAATGTCCTCTCTCTGGGAGGTGTGTAACGATGCGTGATGCTAATTGGTGGCTCATCATTGAGCCCGAGAACAACCCAATTCTTTGACTAATGCTGGTTTACATGTTTTATTCATATTTCTTTTAGGTTTCTAATAGTGTGCATTAAGATAGCTTCCCCTTCACGTTTCATTTATACCTCCGCAGGTTGTCTCCAGTGTTTCTTGAATTATTAATCCCAAGTCATTTATTAGACATAGATAGACTTCTTCTTGATACTAGTTAGACAATATTACAATCTGAATTCTACAAGGGAAAACAGGTCAGAATTAAGGGATCTCCAAAAGACACAGACTGTCGAAGCTTGTGAGCAGTAACGTTTTCCTCTGGGTTTTTACCGTACAGCTTCATTTTCATGCTGCTAATTTGTCTGCCTAATTGACTTATTTAGACTGATTCACTGGTGTGTTGATGAGGTGACTAACAGGCACATATTTTTAGAGCTCCACACTTGCCAGATGATACTGAGCGTCTTTAACTTTTAACTGCTTAGTACACAGCAGTGATGCTCTCCACTGATTATGCTTAGTAATTAACCTTTAGGGAAAGCTGCAAGGGCTTTAATGATTTCATTCTTTAATTAACTGTTGTCTTACTATTAACAGCAAGTCTGATGAGATGGGAAGATTGGAATTCACATATCTACAAGTATTAAATATGAAAATGTTCCCCATCCATCCATGGTCATATGTACACAAGATTAGTGTTCAGGGCTCTGGAGAAGGCCTCGTCGTGAGGCCCAAGAGTTGGTGGACATTGGCTGAAAAAATAATCTCGTTAAAATTATAGGAATTAAGGAATTATCCTTTTTTCAGGGGTGTGCTGTAGACAGATGCACAAGAGTTGGCTATTAGTGGGAGCATGGAGCAGCCATCGCCATCTATACATTGAGTTTTCTGTCCCGCACATAACATTAGTATCCTACAGGTTGCACCAAGTATATGCAGATGGGAAGTGGGTCCGTAGAACTGCATGCCTAATATTTGATATAAAGACCACGCAAATGAGATGGAGAGAGTTCTGTGCTACTCTATGCTGGGCATTGCAGCAATAAGCCCAAGGTTAAGTGTGGTTATGTGAAATCGACAGCCTTGCTTTTTGCACTTCCTGCTTTTTGAAGCCGTGAAATCATTGTGAAAAGTTCTTTGTCTGACTCCCTCACTGAACGTTCTCTCCCTGACCCTCCTAAAGTCCCTCCTCCTCCTCATCCTGCCGTCTTTCTCTGTAATCAGACTTTACTTTTATTTTTCAGAAAGTTCAGTAACAATAGGATGGCTTGAACTACTTATATTTTGGATTAAAGCAGTGCAGAAGTAAAATGGCAAGCGTGCATTAATCAACGGTTCAGGAAAGAACGTTTTCTTTCATGTCCTTCAGAGTGGGCTACATCAGCAGTGACTTGTAACAGCACATTCAGCGGTTAGTCCTCACACCCACTAACCCCCTACTAACATCTCTGCCCCCCAGACTCTCTTTCCCATCTCTTTTCCAATCCAAATCCCAGCAGTATGCCTCGCTAGGCCACCTTACTTAACAGACAGCCCAGCGGTCGCCCTTTGTGTCTGACGTGACGGAACACGGCGATGCATCACATCACACTTTCTGCTTCCTTTGACAAAGCAAAAGCGCCATAAGACTCCCACACAGACCCCGTAACCCAGTTTTCTCTTAATAACCCCAAACCTAGTTTTGATTTGGGAGTCTATAGGAGGTATACCGCATTCAGACGTCAGCCCTCAGATGTGTTAATGCACCCACCCACACACACACACACACAAAACTGTATTTGCACCAGTCTATGTGTGTATGTTCCATTGTAATTCAATGCTGCAAAAATAATGAAGGGGACCGCCGTAAATAAGCAATTACCATATTATTCGTCTGAAAGCTGCACTTTGCAGACGGAACACGTTGCATTTTGCTGACGTGAGTTATTATCCAACAGAATATCTTTTTCAAAACATCTAACACAATTTGAACAGTGTCTCTCAACTGCTGTAGTTTGTTCAATCAAAGGTTTAATTCACAACTTCCTTGATTCTTTGATGACTGTTTCCAGTGACTATTTTTGCTGTATGCATTCCCTGTACGCCTAGATGCAACATTTTTTATTTTGGAGAGTTAATTGCACAATGTTTGCCAATCAGAGGCAAGACTACAAAAAGCATGAATACGAAAGAACATTTAGAAACCTGGCTGTGAGATTACATCCGACCGCCAACTTGTCATTTATTACGGCCAGAAAATCTGAATTTGGTCAAAGGAGAGGATGCCTATGAAGAGCTGCAGATTTATCTCAGGAATGCGTTCAGGGAGTTTTTTTTAATTTGGCACAAATATCCACTCAGACTCAAGGATGAACTGATTGGATTTTGGTGGTCAAAGGTCAATGTGACCTCACTTCAAGAGGTAATTATGACAAAATTTTGCACAAATATCTAAAAGAATAAAATGATGAATGATGACATTTTATGTCCAAAAGGACAAAAGTCAGCCTCACTCTGACACCCTAATGTTCTTCAAAAACTACTTCTGGTAACGTCATCACTCAGGAACAGAAGGGGAGACGGTGACCATGGCTAACATTTGGTCAGATACTGAATTGGTGACACTTATCTTGGATCTGAACAGACCTGGATGTGATGTACTTATTTTAAAGTATGTTGTGGTTCGTAACACACAGTAGAATTGTAGATTGACTTGGCAGCTAAGGCATCAATGTGGATCATGCATTGTGGGAAAGAAAAAGCAGAATTATTACTGTTATGCAAGTACGATGCACTGATTTTCGCATTTTGCTGTGACTTACCGGCCTTTCAGTGTGTTAGGATAGTCTTTAAAAGCTTTTGCAATATCCTTCCACTCAGCAAATGCTCCACAGTGTAAATCAATTTAGTACAATTTTATTCTTTGTGTCAGGACTCTGCGGGTACCTTTATCTTTTATATACAGACTGCATTAAAACCAAAGCAGACACTAACCCTTTCAGAAACTCACCGTGGGATCACGTCGTGGATTGACAACGAAAACGCTGTGACGTCAGGGAAAGTCAAAGCAATCCCACTTAGAAGTCTCTTGCTCTCTACACTCAGACACACACAGTTCATGCAGTAGTGGAGATTGTGGGAGAGTTGTATAAGAGAAGAAACGACTGGTTTTCAACTGGCTACAAGGTTAGTTTAATGCATCAAGTCTTACTGCGTGTTTGTTTCGAGTGAGTGCAATCTCAGTGAGTGGTGACACACACTGAGATGACGCAGTGTGCAAGACAAAACAAAGTTGGACTCTTTTGGTACCTTGAGAACGAAATTAAAATACGACCGCTGTCTAGTATGACTAATGATAGCAGTTTGTGAATAATAAGTCTTCATTGATTACTCCTCTGGATCTGGACTGGTACTGAATGAGTTTCCATGCAGTGACGTAACGATGAGATCTCATCATATCAGTTTTGGGATCAACTGATTGTGAGATATCATTGTGGGAAGAACTGCAGTGGTGTCCTTCATGCCTGATGAAACTTGGAGAGATGTTGCGTCTGCACTGATGATTGTTCATCACTGGTGATTTAAAATGAACTGACTTTTAATCTCTAAAACTGCTTCACTACCAGCTCATGTTCAATGATGGAAGGTGTCTATTCCCATTTAATTTTCACTTCGTAAACACTGGTGAACACTTCTATGGAACACAGCAAGTTTGTAGTGACGGGACTATTTATTTAAAGGGGCAAGGTAGCAATGTAATGTTTTTCATGTCAGCCGGAGTTGTTACTTGTGTATCACCTCAATCAACTTATGACAACCTGTAGATCTGCATTGACTTCATCCTCTCTTGCTGCCACTGTTTTTCTACATCTTGCACTGGAAGATGGTGTCCCCGCACTTTAATCCCACCTACAAAGCTCTAATTTGATTTAGGGACAATGTCGACACGTGCAAAGTTAAAAACAGCAAAGTGAAATACAGTGGTAACTGTGGTACAAATTCATCTTCACATATTCTCCATACAACCTGCACAATAGTAAAAGTAATTTTTGGCAAAAGAAAATCATAGTCTGAGCCGACAACAACCAAAAAGAGTCCTTTTTGGGCATTGCTAAGACGTGGCACTTTTTATGCAGTTTTTTGTTTTTTTTTCTGCAGTATGACTGTGGCGATGAAGGCCCAAGCCCGGTGGGAGGTGATGGACAGGACAGATGTTTTCTACGCTGGTGCAGCTCTCATGGTGCTTGGCACTGTGCTGGTGGTCAGCAGCTTCCTGGCTCTGGGATTCACTGGAACCTTCCTAGGTGGGTATCAAACACAGGGTCAAATAAAAGGTTAAAAAGGGAAGTCTACTGATGTTGCACGTGTTTTACATGAGAGGGAGAGAGATTTCTGTTTTTCACAAATCAAACACTCAAACTCACATTTGAGGACATCATCTTGGGCTTTAAAACATGCTGATCAACATTGTTCACAACTAATTAATTAATCAAGAAAATAAACGGCAGATTAACGGATAAATAATAGTTAGTTGCACTTGTCCTGATTACTTACAGTACAGGGGAAAATACATGCACCCACGTGTGTTGTTCTAAGTGGACAGACACGTGAACACAGACACATTTGTGTCAATTTATACAGCCGTGTTCATTTCGATGCACACACACAAACACGTTCCTGTCCTCTAATATAGCACATGCAAATATCTTCGCATTTGCCTCTGAGACAAACATGTATGTTTAGTTTGTTGTGCCGCAGCCATTGACTCAAACACACGAGTGTGTGATGACCAACGCCATTTTGACCACTTGCCAATCTCTGGTATTTAATTTCTAGGTCAGTCATTTTCAGTGAGTCATGTCCAAGACCCAGAATTTGTGTCTCGGCTCCTGCACCATCTTATCCATCACTGTAACGAAATGCCCTCACTCTGTCTCCACTAACGCACAACTGTGACGACAGAGGGGAGGCAGCAGGAGCAGCAGGCAGTGACAGGAGTTAGCAGGAGATTGTGTGTGTGTGTGTGTGTGTGTGAAGAGGAGTCGACTTTGTATACAGATCGAGCAAACAAATCATTAAGGACTATGCTGGCATGTTTCATTCACTGACCATTCGGAGCAGCGATTTTAAAGTTTATTAAGCAGAAACGTGAGCAGAGTTTGTCTTTGTGGGCAGTAGTGTACCTAACAGAAGCACCAGAGACGAGGCCGAGCCAATACCAGCCAATAGACAAGTTTCCCAGGGACATGCGAACATAGACACGGAGGCAGGTAACAGTGCAGAAAACTGTGGGGTAACTGTGTTGGTGCCTGAATTGTAAAGATGATACCTAGAAAAAGTAACTATCAAATCTTAAGTACATTTGCAGCAAGTGTCAGTATGTGTCAGTATGTGACCTAAAACCTATATGTTGTAGGTATTAGAATATTTTTTTAATACCTGCATCCCATCTTGATATCCACTCCAAGTATGTTTAAATAGAGTACACACATTGAACTCCTCTCAGTGCTGCAGTAAAACAGCAGTAAAATCATGCCAACAGCTCCAGTCAGTATCCGTGATTGGATTAAAGAAATCGACCTCTGTTGTGGGAAGAAATCATTCATCGTGTTCTTCTGACAAACTGCAGCTTCCTTCTCAGCAGCTGTTTCCAACATGGTGACTTTTGAACTAATGTCAAGTAACTCTGGATAATGGTGTAAATATGGGCCTGGAGGTGGGGATGATTATTGTTTCTTTTCAGTTCCCCCTACTGTGGGCGCCCACAAACATACACACACACACATACTAGAGGATATAGCCTGTGGGTGTGTGCTGTAATTTGATGTGTCTGATTTGATCTATATTAAGCCCCCTGAGTCACTGTGACCTGATGATTCAAATTGATGGCACGGGGGCAGAAACAAAGACCCAAACACAATCACATTACGTACAGATTGTTAACGTATTGGCCGGCTGGCCCGGGATCCAAACTCTGATCTCCTGAACACAGCTGGACACTTCTCTAACCTCAAGGCTACCACGGTGCTATCACTACTCTCCAGCAAATCCAGGTTGCCCATTTTCATAACAGCAGTGAAACAACGGTGACGCAGGAGCATAAAAAGCTTGGCTGTCAGGTCTGAATGGGTTACCTGCAGCCACTTTGGAGGTCAAAAATGAGGTTAGCATATTGTTCCAAAGGCAAATGCAGCTGGTGGTCTATTCAAAACCAAACACATTTGTTTATATAATCTCTTTTTTATCCTGCCCTACTTGTGGTTTTTAAATGGGCATACAAAATGACAATTATTATATAACTTGGGTGTTAACAGCCTTTCTTTGAGAGAAAACAGGGCCAGCAGCATCACATATGTAATTCAACAGGTCAGTTTACCTACTGAAAGATTGTGTGTGTGTGTGTGTGTGTGTGTGTGTGTGTGTGTGTGTGTGTGAATGTTCATGTGTGAACATAACACCTGCGGAACTTATTCCATAGCAACTACGGTAAGTGCTCTGGTTACAGTGAGCATTGTCCTGTAGTTGCTCAGCTGCCCCCAATGTTTTATGGGCTAAAGACCCCCACTGCACAAGTAACCTCACACACTTGTTTAATATCCAACTCTTGTTTACCACAAGCCTCCAGTAGCAAAGAATAATGTTAAAAATAACTTGTGCTGAAGTTGAAATACATTTTTGCTAGGACATCAGTATATATGTCCTTGGTGTTTGTTTTGTTATTATCGCGAAACGTAGCCAGCAAAGGAGACGACCTTTAGCCGTTGCTTAGTGTCTGAGCGCTCTGTACGTTACTCTGTGATCTGTGATCTGCTCTCTAGACCCTCCTCCTTTAAATAATGGAGGTGGAATAATGATGATATGATAAATTCTCAGCTAACTCTTTGGGTCCCATAGAGTGCGCGCAATAGGTTTCATGTAGGTTTTTTTTTTTGCCTTTTTGGCTGCATGGGTCACTGAGCAGCTTTCATAGGAAGTTCTCTTTAAACGCCCATACTGTACATAAGCCTAAAAAGTTTTCCCACTTCCTGAAACATGGAAAAATATGCACAATATCATCATTATTTATATTTCCTTACACAAAAAGAGAGACAAATTAGATATTTTCTAGCACATTTCTTGGAAGTGTCAGTACCATGGCCAAACTTTCACTCCAGAGTTTTCACATGAGGTCATATCCATGCGGTCATATTGTTGACATCAGTAACAGTCAGGTGGCGGTGGGGCAGCCAGACAGTGTCTCATTAACAAGGCTGTGTGGTGCCAAAGTCATGTTCCCTGGCAGTGCACCCTCAGTCTGAATGTTTATGAGGAACGCCTGACAAGCTGACCAAAATCGGTCTGGCCAGAGTTTGACAAGATATCACTGTGGAAACCATGGCAACAGTGTGAAACTGTCCACCAGGTTTGGCGCTGAATGCATGTCCACCTGCACTTTTTGCTAAACTGCTATGTGGAGACACATTTGCAATGATTACACCTGCAGAAATGTTGCCTGCTAACTGCCAAGTGCATGCTGGGATAGGCTCCAGCCTCCTGCGTTCGCTGAACTAGAAAAGCAGAAACGGGCAGATTTTAGTCATGAATTGCAATGTCTGTGTCTGATAGAACCAAATTTCTCTCACCTCGCCTGTATTAACCAACCGAATGTTTGTGTCTGTTTTGGTTTTCCAGGTGATTACTTTGGCATCCTGATGAACGAGAAGGTGACGGGCTTTCCCTTCAACATCATAGAGAACCCGATGTACTGGGGCAGCACTGTCAACTACCTCGGCCTGGCACTCATGTAAGTGTGTGTAAATGTGTGTGTGTGTGTGTGACTAGAAAGGGAGGAGAGGTCACAATCACGAATATATCCGTGGTCAGCAAGAGTGTAAATTGAATTTAATGTTCCTGCAGAGGAGATTGGCTGTAACACATAATTGAAACAAGTTATTTTGACAAGATTCATCATTAAACATTAACTGAGGAGTTATCACATGAATGAGATAAAGTTAAAGAGAATAATCCACAGCCTGTGTTGCCAAAGTGCCCATGTACGTCAGATGGTATACTATATGAAGGGCATGCAGACGAGGAATAGATAATAAGCTGCAAACTGAAAATGTTGTTTTCTACAATTTGCAAATCACTTCTCCCTTGAAAGGTGAGGAGGTAAAAACTTTTACGTGCGCCTCGTCTCTATGACAACAGTGACCACATTTCTCGAAGCCAGGCGCATATAGTTGCTAGGCGAGCGTTCAGGGGTTGACGAGCCAGCCTCCAATAAAAGCCACCAGCCCCCCATTCTTTCTCACACAGACTTACGTGGATTCCATTCCTGATTTCACCGCCTTTATAGTCCTTTTTTGTTGTGACTCATTTTGCCCCATTTCTCTCTGCTTTGTATTTAATTCACTTTCAGTCCATCTTCTGCGAACCAACGATCGCCTGACTTCACCAACACCTCCTCTTCTCTGTGTGCGTCTCTCTCTCTCACCTGTGTCCCTCCAGTTACCTCCATTTTTCTCCCCCTCTATAACGTTTGAAAGCCTCTGCCTCAACTTGCCCTGCAGTCTTCAGTCTTCACTCCCTTGTCCCTGTTGATGTTGTTGTTTTCCTCAGGATCCACAATAAGACAAATAAAAGCTCTGGAAAAAGCCCAGTGATTTGACCCCTCACACGTGAACACACAAATGTGCTAATGTCTCTTTTCACTGTGTCCACTGACTGAATAATGTCCATTCACTCTTAATGATCAAATGAATGACTAATGAAACTAATGATTTCAGATCAATTATCAATTATGTGCATCCTTAAAGCCTTAATGACATTTTTGAATGCATTTCCAAGCTAGAGAAACATTTGCATAAGTTCTGTTTAGGATGTCATCGTGCATGCTGACTTAAAGCAGCTATAATCAGTATGTTTAATACAACAATGGATCACATGACTGCTTGGATGTGAAAGGGATTGGTCTTAGTTGCCACCCGACTTTGCAGCTGCCCTCTGCTCTGTGAAGCTTTGTACTGTAGCATCTTTCAGCTCATTGTTCTCGTTTTCCACAGCGTTGTTTTAGGCCACAGCAGGCAAAATTGAAATAAATCAAAACAGTTCTGTTAAACCCACTGTAGGTGGCCTGCCGGCACCAAACAGCAAGCAGACAAGGTCAGCAGCTAGCTGTGGAAGACAGTAAAGCCCTTGGCTACTAAAGATATTTCCCTCAGCGGTTGGTGGGGACCGAAAACTGAGCTAAAATTAGTCCGAATGGTGGACTTTTCCAGGTGACCACAAACATGACTCCATGCCTGCTGGACGTGTAAATAAGCCACTGTTTGCAAGTTTGCCAATGCTCAACATAATTTACATTTACAGTTCCACGACAACCGAGCGCACACTGAGTTGAGCTTGAGTTGAGATTGTTTTGTCTGTTGCAGGTGTTCAGGTGACGAATAAATTCAAACTTTTTTGGAAGTTTTTAAAATGTGCATCATATACATTTGCTTGCATACACGGGATGCAAACTATGAAAGTATTTGCTCGTCAAAACATTGCCCTGCTTTAGTGATCAGCAAGGACCTCTGGCAAATCACCAAAGATGCACGAAGAACACACTTTGAACAGCTACACTGTCCACACACAAGCCCCTCGCACTCCCACAAGCCCCTCTCCGACACATTAGGCCACTTATAGTCCTCTCTGTGTGACCTGCTCAGGAGATGAGCTGGCGCACGTTAGCAGATGCACTAATACATGAACACGAGCTGGACTCATGTTGCTACATAAATAATGCTAAAATTGCTGCACAATTGTACTATTCTTTTTTTAGCTTCATATGATTCATATGATCATTGTTGCATGGAGCACCACTCCAGAGAGGACTATTGCTTTGTTGGGTGCATATCATATGTGCTCTCAATACCTTAACAGACAAATATAACTTAATTTTATGATGAGCTGCTCAGGATACTAAGAGGAAAAATCCACATATGTTTTGTGCGTAGAAAACATATTTAACATTACAATATTTAATAATTATAGTTTACCTTAAAATAACAGTGGAAATTATTATATTGAGTGGAGGGGGTCATTTGTGATAAACAATTTTCATTCATCTGTAGCTCGGGCCATGATGTTGAGATTAATACAGCCATGTAATGGAGGGAAGATTTATTGTTTGAGCATGCTTCAGTGTGAACATAAGGAATGGTAGATGTATATAGTAGACAGTGGTATGCCTCAACCAAAGAAAGTGATCTCCACCATTCTGAGATGGTGGAAGACCCAATAAAAGTTAGACACCATACTATTATTGGACTCTATCTGACTTTATAAAGAAACAATTACAGAATTCAAAGGCAGTGGACTGAATTTGACCCATGTTTTTCAGAATGCTGACCCTAAATAGAATAGAAACACCCTACAGTTCATTCCACAGTGGGGTAGTTTGTTTGTCACATCACAATACTATTACCAGAGTGATAAATGGTGTGGTGAGTGCTCATGCCCTTCAGCTACATTGGGGACCGTTATCATGTGTTGTGCTTGTGGGATAGAGCGTTATGTTTGGTACCTTCATACTGTCATATGACAGTAAAATGTATCTCAAGACATAGCCTCATGGACAAAGCATATATTCATGGCTGTATTTGCTACACCGTGGTCCGTGATCCACGGTTCCTGTGGTAGAGGTATGATTTTGCTTTTGTGTTTTGTTTCAGAGTAACAAGAATTGGTAATAACAACAGGAGACCTCTGGCTTCGCTTGTGGTGCATTGTAGAATTTATTCAAAATAAAATGACCTTTTGACTACAAAGTCTGACAAATCTGCACGTTACATTTCTGCCAAGCCTGTCAAATTGTTTTTGTTCCCAGCTGCTGTAAACGTTCTTCCCTGCACTTTTGATAAGTTACTATAATTGCTTTTTATCTACTGCATTACATTTTCTATAACTGTTGTTTATATGTGCATATATACTTTTGCTGTTATTTGCCTTTTTGTGCACATTGGAGTTCTCACATACTTAAAGGCAGGATCTGTAACATTGGAGAAACCTAGCAAGAGTAACTACGTCCAACTGCAAATATTTCACTCCCAACCTTCAGACTGTCCTCCAGAGCCACTCCCCCAAAACATATGAACACACACTGCCTGACTACTGCTGGAGAATGAGTCCACAATAGACATGTAAAGAATTTCATTCATTCTGTGTTACACTACCACCGACTGACGACCGCGCTTAGTTTTTAAGATCTGCGAATAAACGTCTCTGTTAAATGCCACAATCATATAAACACAAGCAAAACAGATGTAATGTGACCTTTAGCTCATAGGTACTGCTCATATAGCTCAGAGGGTGTGCTTTGTGCTAACAGGTTAGCTCCATGGATGTCCAGTTAGCACACCAAACAACAATCACCAAGACTCAAATTTTGGCTACACTTTCTCTGCCGTTCTTATGGCACGACTATCTCGCTAGCTTAACCTTCTGGAAGACTGCGGTAATGCGTAATGGGTGCACTTACAGCATGCACGCAGATAGGCAGGTACATAGGTAGACAGACAGACAATAATTTCACTCGACCTGAATGAAAAGCTGTTGTCACTATAGAAAAGTCAGAGGAGAGCCAACATGGATACTTATGGACTATAACTGGCCGTAGAAAGCTGCATGGCAATCCATCCAAGAGTCTTGGAGCTATTTCCGTCCAGACCAAAGTGGTGGGCCAACCAATAGATGGACTGGTATCATCCCTAGAGTCACGTCAGTATACCTAAAAAAAACATATCTAATGATGCAATTAATGTCCAGCATTATGCTTTTGTCTACAAATTTACAAATAGTGTTTGAACACTATGTATTGAAACAAATGGGCCTTATGAATGCTACCATGCAAGTTCAACCTTTAAATGTGGTTATTACAATAATAGAACTGATTCAACTTTTCAGCTGTAGAGGTTTCTCCCAATTACTATATTTTCCAATTACGAAATGGAGTTGTTTTCCATCACAATGTTTGTATGCTTTTAAAAGGAGTTATCGTTGTCCCAAATACTATTACCACATATTGTTACATATTTGAAAGAATAACATCAGAAAATTGGAACAAACAGCATTTTATGATTAATTATCCGCTGTACTGTTAAAAATGAAATGTTAATGAGAAATCCCCTTTACTCCAGGAAACAGACAACATAGTACCTTATTATTACCTATTATTTCCCTTTTCTTTTCTTTTCTTAAAGGAATTTCCTATGATAGAGGACTAATTAATAACCTGTTAATTGCACATTAGAGGTGATACCATGGGAGATATATAGCTTTTCTTCTCCTTTTCCTTTCTTCTTTTTTTTCTCCGTGTCATTCATAACTTAAAATAGTCTATTTTACCTACCTTTTTTATTTTGTTTCATTTTGTTGCATTTGTTTGGAAGATGTAAAACTGCTCGTACGCTCAGGTAAAGAACAAGCACCTTGAAACTGTACTTCAGTACGCTTTGTACTAGAATCATGAAATAATGATATATCCTTGGCAGTTTTCCATCATGCTGGCAATTCCTACACAGATGGGTTCTAGGTTAGACTTACTTCTCTATTTTTTCTCCATTCTCAAAACTAGGTCAGACACTGAGGTGAGTTTGACAGCTCTCCTTCTCCCACTCCTTGAAAGCCAATCCAACACAGTTTTCTAGTAATTGGACTGCTTTTTCTTAAGGGCAAGTCAAGTATCATATGTGTCTTACTAAGAAGTGCACACGTCACAGTTAATTGCACCCAAGGCTTCCGTGACCTTTCTGTGGCTTGTCAATAAGACAAAATGTGTGGGTTTATGTTGGAGGTGTCAGGAATGTATAAGTGTGATGGGGGGACTACACGCTGATTTCAAGGTACTAAAGGTACATTTTGTCCACTTACATTGATACTTCATGAAGAAGGGCAAACGTTTGGCCTGGGGTCATCGGCACATACTGTTACCCTGTCTTAAGCACATATTAATATTCAGTGAGAAAAATAATATTGATTTTTTTTTCTCCATCTGCTCAATGTCCTTGTCTCAGGACTTAGTGTTCCACGCTGCCAGCATGTAAGTGTCTGCATCCTGATTTATCCAGATAGCACATGTGGAAACGCACAGATGGTGTATATCCATGTGCATAGACAGATACATAGATCTGCATAGCAGATTTCCATACATATTTAGATAACAGCATGCAAATTGAGGCTTACAGACAAGTGCCAGCTACACCAATGCACAGAATAGAAAACAGTATCACTATTGGAGCAATGAAACAAGACTAAAACAAATCTTACCAAATCCTGTCAGATGTACAGCAAACACATGTTTCCTATTAACAAAAGCAGGGTTAGTTTGTGGGGTTGTGTGAGGTGCTTACGCAGTTTATAACCTACAGTGAATGGCGCTCAGCAACATGTCAGACGGGTCCAGTGGGTGTCAGTGAAGCGCTTGTTTTTTTGTCAAATTTTAGATCGAAAGCCAGGAATTAGTTTTTACTGAACTGACACAGACACCTGAAGTCTGAGAGAGCTGCTCAATGACTTGACAATTTTGTTGTCATCTTCCTGCCATCAACATACAACACATTATGGACCAAAAGGGGTTTGAAACCCTGTGTACTGAATAAAAGAACCAAATGTTACAGAGACAGCTAAGTAGGAGGGAGCGTCCCTTAAGTGACCAATTACACTCTGGAATGGCGACTTTGTAGCACAGTAAGATAGGGGACATTAAATAAATAAAACTAAATAAATATAAAGATACAACGTTCCTGACAAAATCTTTTACGGGTCACAAGCACATATAGTAAATGCCAGATGTGGTGTCAGAATCAAAGAGCTAGAAGTTCTTTCTCCAGCTGAAGTTACTTCACTGACCTCCAATTTTAAGTCTCTGGACAGGAAACTCCCAGTGTGAGCCCCTGCTGCAGTCCCATTTCTATGGTTTCTGTGATGTTCAAAAAGGTCAAAAGCAGTTAAAAGAATAAATAGAAGTCATTTTCAGAAACCGCAGGTTGTGCCAAACCTTCCTTCACATGATTTGACCTGGTTTATGGGTCTCCGGGGAGGAAAGTGAAATATTGGCAATGCATTCCAACTAGCAGTGTGGTTTTACCCCTTTGGTCCAGACTGAATTATCTCTGTCTCTTGCCATGAAATTCTGTACAGACATTCATGCTCCCCACAGGATAATCCTAATGACATTGATGATATGCTGACTTTTAATGTAACACCACTAGCAGGTCAGTGTTTTCACTGATGACAGGATGAAGTGTAATAACTTTGATGCTCGCTAACCTTTTCTTATAGCACTGTTATCAGGACAAAATCTCAGTTTGTCCAGTTCTGGATGAAACACCTGCAAAACCAATGACATTCCCATCAGCCCCAGTTTAACTTTGTGTTTAGTGTCATTAGCAAAAGTTACCATGCAAACACACTAAACTAAGGCCATGAACAAGGTAAACACTGCACCGGCTAAACATTTTATGCAGACTTTTTTTTTTTTCTGCAACAGTGCTTTGAGATTTCATGCTAATGTCTGGATGTCTGCTGTTCCAAAACACAATGTCCTTAAAACCTAAAGTATAAATTAGAAATTTACCATACAAGATGGTATTTAAATGTTGTTGTTGTTATCAAACCATGGAAAGATATTGGAACCTTAAAAACCTTGGACAATATGAACTTGCCTCTTTCTAATTGGCCTCAAAAAAATTCTAAGAAAAGCACCTAATTTAAGTGGACTTGTTTTCTCTGTATCCTTGTGCCTCCATTACTGTCTGTTTAAGTAGGTCAGGGTGGACGGTTTTATAAACCTGATCATCTAGCCAAGTTTAGTTGGCTCTACAGTAGTTTACTACAGAGTTTCTGATTGATGTGATTGTGTTTTTTGGTTGACAAGGCAGTAGTAAGATTCAATATGTACTGTGGTGAGAGATTAAATCATTTAAGGCTACGCAACTGGCAGTCCAGAATAACATGCTGAGCATGTTGAACATTCAGATAATAATACGTTTTACTCCACGTGAGAGTTGTTTTGGTCCGGCACTCACAGGTTCTTTGTCTGCATTATGTGTGTGTGTGTGTATTGTCTGTGTGTGCTTCAGCATGAAAGTGTGCCTGCATTATGGTTTTTTTTTCCTTGATGAAATAAGTATGTCACTGTGCCACTCTCTGATCAGGCATACAGTATGTAGGCCACTGTAATTTATTTGTTTTTCTTCACAAAGATCAACTAAAGGGTGAATATTTTTAAGTTCTGTTAACTGTCTTTTTATGTATTTGTTTTATTTTGTTAAAATTATTTGTTTTCTTAAAAGATGGTTAGTTTTTTCCTATTTTGTTTACTCTCTTCTTTTTGTTCTTTTCTGGCATTCAGGGACCTAATTTTTTGCAGCTGTTGATCTAATCGACATTTTATCTCTTCTTTTCTGGAAAGTTTTTTGGATGGACACAAAGATACTGATTTTTAATTCAATCTGAAGTCATGCTGTCTTTGCTCTGTTGCTCTCTTTATGTATTTCTTTTAGATAATCACATCTGTTCGAGACAGCGTGACTGGCTTGAATTGGGGACTCCACTGAGAAGCAATTGACATCGAATACATGCTGTGTTGTACATACTAAATATAACTAAATCGATCTGTCTCAACCTTTTTTTCTCTCCCCTCTGTCTTCAGTGGTGCCAGTCCTATTGGTCTCATCCTGACTGCCATAGTAGCTGTGGCTTACAAGGTGGCTATTAGATTTGAGGGGTAAGTCTTTTTTTGACTCATTCCTTGTTGTCAATAGAGTGCATTTGATTAATCACTTGTGTGCCGGTGGTAATGCACCACAGTATGCACTGAGGACACAGTGAAATCTACTTACTCAAGCTACAATGGATGCATATGACATTATATTAAGGTAGTTATCATCTGTCAGTTTAGATCATTTAGATTTTCTGCACAATGCGGCGCCAAATCATTAACATGCAATTCAAGTGACAAGTGAACTAAAATCCTTCCCTGTGCAACTCCAGATTTTATAGGTTGTCTGAAGTTGTTTCCACCACATGCAAAGCGAATATTCGCCTTGTGTTACTCACTCGAGTTTGATCGCCAGGTCATTTTTGTTTATTTGCATTACTAGCGCGAGTAAACACAATGACGAGAAAGCCGGAGCTAATGCTTGTGCGAACTGAGGCTAGTGGTTATGCTAACTTACTTTATAGAAAAGTACAACCCAACACTAGAATCAAGTATCGGACATACATTTTCAGAATTTAACAGGTAGTCCAACTTTCTCACTGGCTTTTCTCCAGCTCTCTTTGTTTCTGTAGCGTGGCGAGTGGTATCACAGAGCTCCAGGTGCCCGCAGACAGATGTTCTATGTTTGATTCACTGACTGGATGTCAGCCCCAAGATTCCCCTACAGGATACATTCACTTAAGCCATCTCTGCGGGAAACTGGAGCTCTCTGCCAGGCGAGTTTTTCTTTCAAGTTGAATATTTTCAACTTGCGTGACACGCAAATTCACCTGATTTGCATCACGTGCGCCACATCGCTTGTATCATTTGTGTCGCCTGCTGTGATTTCGCATCTTTTTCGTGGATATTCACGTCTTTGCATTGACTTTATATGGAATTCGTTGGTGGGAAAAATTTGCTTTGCAGTTGGTGGAAACACACCTTTACACTATATAAAGGGCTCTCTCTTTTATCTCCACACATCCCCACAAACTAGAGTTCCTCATGGGGACTCTAGGTTCCTTGTACTCAACTCAAGGCACAAGTTGGAGGAGGTCCAAATTATATAATTTGGTTCTAATTGGGTCAGGGCTCCATTTCACTGCTGCAGGTCTTGGGTATGTGGCTCAATATACAGTGTCCTGCGTTTTACTGTACTTGTCTTTTCAAATGTCTTAAAACCCAAATCTGATTTGATACACTTATATGCCCCATTCGCCATATTACAAATCAATAATTTAATCCATCTTGGTTTTCCTGGATTACACGCAAGTCAGAACGTGCCTCAGTCCAGCCCAGATGGTAGTGGCAATGCACTTGACAGTGTTTGATAAATGCCAAAAATGCCAGAACGAGAAAAACCTGTGCACTCTATCATTTACTTACAACTATTATCAGTTGGCAATAACAGCAAGCTGGCAATGAACTATTCAAAAACACAAACAAATGGATGGGCTAAGACTGAGACAATAGTTTCACAGAACACATTCACTAGTTCTGTGAAAAGTAAAAAGTTGAGATGGACATAAAAGGATGATTACAAGAGGAGGACAGATCTCTCTTTCCTTTTTTTTCGCACATTAAAAGCCTCGTTGGTCAGCCCTCGCGTCCTCCTCCTGCTCGTCCATGACGATTACAAAAAGAAAAAAAAAGAAGACAGTTATGAGTGACCTACTTCTGGACACCTGTCCATACAGACACATGCTTACAGAAACACACACACCCATATGGACATAGAAATACACAAACATGCTGCTTGCTGCATAAGCCAGTCACAAGTGAGGCAGAGCCCGGCATGGAAGCAGCTGAAACGTGCACTTACTCATCAAGCATATTTCACATAACAGCATGGCACTTTGGCGCACAGATGCACGGACGGTACCTAAACACATCATGTTTTGCCACCACTTACCACACTGAAGACCCCATGGTAAGAACTCAAGCAAAAGGTGCACCTGGATAACAAATTATGGAAAATGGCTGATCGATTAGGGCACAACCCACTGACCTACATTTCTCACACACATAATATTTTAGCAAAGACACACACAGTCACCATAAACACACAAGTAGAAGTGAAAAATCAGTGTCTACTAATAGAAGTACTTATCACCATATTATATCTGACGAGCCCTTATTTCAGTTGTTTTATTCACATCTTCTCACCCATATCTCTGCCGCTACATAAGCCACTCAGCGTAGCCACCTTTGTCTAGCTGAGTCTTTTTGAATGGCCTCAAAAGCCTAGTGAGGAAATGAAAAGCCATGTTAGCCTTGAAAAGGAAAAGCAAGGTTGGCCTCGGCAGTGTCGGAAGTATGCTTGTCTGAAAATGTCACACATTAACCACCACTGTGAATGAGACCGCAGGTGTACATGTCGCTGCGGCAATTTCCGGTAACACAGATTCACAATTGAGTCGTTTAGCCCACAACCTGTGAATTGAAGGAAAGGCAGGTGCCAGATTTTACCACGTGCTGTGAATGGGAAAAGAGACATATGCTATTTTCATCTATTGCTTCGGGCATGGATTCTGAATGATCTAATTTAGCTAAACACTGTGAATATACCTTCCGGTTGGATATTACCTCACACTGTGACTGGAAAGGGGAACGGCACCAGTGGGATGCACGAACCACACTGTGAATGAAAATAGGTGTCCAGTGAGTTCAGTGCCGCTGAGTCCCCGATGTGAACGCTGACACCAAATAATTATTTTGAATCCCTTCCCATGTTTTATTGAATCCCTGGAAGAAACTTATAGGCTGCGCACAGGGTCGTTCCTCCTGCTCTAATTTCCGCTAGTGCGCCTGCGAGAACTGATCTCGTCACAGCCAAAACATTTAACTTAATTCAACTTCACTATTAGTCTGTGTCTTGTTATCAATAAAAAATAATCTGCAAACACTGTGTGGGGCCAATCAGACGGAGCTGTGTCACTAGAAACATGTCATTAGCAGAATTACTTTTTCCCTATAAAATGGTACGGCACATCTGGTGTGCACGCCTCTCTGGCTGTGCATTTTTAATGGGTTTCAGATGCACATAAAAGTTCAAATATCCTCAACTTTTTGGCACAAGGCGCAAAGTCGCACCACTCATCGGTGTGACACTTAGCAGCCAATCAAACCAAGCAGGAGGCGGGCTTTACTACCTGATGCCTTGACGCTGGTGGATGTGGTAGGAAGAACGATAGATGTGTGAGCAGCCAGGTGAATCTCTCTGGTGAGAATAATGACATTTACCGTGCCGATAAATGGGCTGGCTAGATAGGCAGTTCATGTTTTTTTCCGATCAAATCATTTTAGTAGGATCGCTACTATTAGCTGGACTGACAGTTAGAGAGCAAACAGTCAAATGCAGAGAAAATAACTACTCAAAACGTCCCGGCTTCAAACATCCTGTGTTTCACAAGAGAAGGGATTGAAAAGATAGAACACACTCACATCAGGATACTACAGGCTTCGCAGAACTATACCCATGAAAAATAACAAAAGCTTAGCCTGTGTTCTTCAATCTCCTGCAGACTTTTTGTCTAGTGATTCAGATATTTGGTGTAAACTAGTGTCAAAGACATGTGGCCCTTAAGTTCTCGTCTCTGGCGGCTTTAAGGGCTCCTTTCAAATTGTTTTGTCTCACCAGGTAGGTCTGTTATTTTCCAAATCCAAATCCAAATTTTCCAAATGTTAGTTTGATTTGGGGTTCCCTTGTGCAAACGTGTGTGTAACAGAGTGGCGGCACATGTGGAGACACAAGTCGTCTTCTTATCAACCACACACACACACACACACACACACTGGAACTCCCTCGCGGTTCAACGCACATGAGGTCCTGGCACGGAGTGGTACGGCGTTCTAGTCTCAGATTTATTGTCCCATTATATGTTTGTTCTGCTGTATTTGCAGACCATTCACTGAACAGATCTATCAGGAGAGGAGTCAGCGCCGCAAGCATGAATAATCACCTCCCACACAGACGCTTCCCGCTCCAGGTTTGGCTGAGGACTCCCCATCCTGTCACAAGGACAGACAGACTGAACAACAGACAGACTTATCAACAGCCCAACAGCTTTTGGGTTCAAAGGCTGCGTTCAACACCGCAACAGGGAGCGTTCCATTTTGTTTTGTGCTCTTCCAGTGAATGTGGAAGCTACATGGAGCCATTTTTCTAATGCCACTTTGGAGCACATGGATATGACGATGAGAGGGACACCACTCTCGGGTCTGTGAGTTAAGTATGGAGTGACAGCCAGGAGGTGATTAGCTTAGCTTAGCATGCAGCCACCATGGAGTTGACAAGAAACTACACCAGTGGCTGCACAGAGCTAAGCTAGGTTTACAGAGCTCCATACTGAACGCACAGACATGAGAGCGGCACCGGTCTTCTCATCTCATCTCACTCTCTGCAAAAATGCCATTTCCAAGATGTCAAGTTATTCCTTTAAAGCTGTACTAGGTTTGGAGGAAAAATGGCCTCGCTCTGATGTAGGACCTGTGTAGCACAGCTGCACCTAATACCACTAACAATGGCTTTGTTCCATTTAGATGCACCAGTCACTGAGCCAAGATTCCTGTTCAACATCACCCCTGTGTTTGAAAAGTCAAACTGTGAAGAAATCCCATCACATTAATGGTACATTTCATATTCCTTGTGTTATTTCTGCTCCTGTGCAAATGCATTACTTCGTCAGCACAAGTTGCATTTTGACATACAGGCCCAGCGTTATTCTCGACATGAAACGGTGCGAATGGCTCCACTTCAAGACATTAGTAAGACATTTAGTAAGCAAAGAGTGAAAGCGCAGGAAAACAGCAAACATATTTTCCCAGTGTGAGTGTTTTTCTACTAGCTCATCGCTGCCAGCCCTCAATTACATGGTGACTACATTTAATGAAAACACCACGCTGGATTTTGATGGTTGTAACTGTAACGTCGTCCTGGTGTGAGTGAAATTTTCAATGTGTCCTTCAAAAGTACGTAAAATGAACAAGAGCTGAAGGTTACATTCTGCAATTCTGTTCACAGACAAATGACAGTTTGTGTTTTTATTGTCCAAAACCAAACCAAATATAAACTAGGCTTCAGAACTGCCATTGCTGTGGTAACTCCGGATATGCTGTTCTGTAATGTTATGCACCATTTTTAGTGTTATATGAAACATGGATCCTTCTGTCAAAGGAGCTGTACCAATAACTGCTTGGTAATGTACCTATGCAAACCATTCCAGACCAAACATGCACATTGACTGCTGATGTACTCTGTGTCGATGGGATACTTTTAATGTGATAAAAGAGTGCGTCACAGTTCACAGCACCGGCCTCTCTTTGTGTCTCAAGGGTAGTAATGGATGCACTTAGGGCAGCAGTTTTGCATATCTGCCTCTCACAGGCAGATGTGGGGGGAAAATAAGGAAAGTGCTAATCAGAACGTTCTCCTTACGACCGCAGCACTAATGCAAAGCCGTCCGTGGTCTTAAAGTCATAATCCAAAGAAAACTGGACTATTTTTTTTAATTCAATTTCAGCTCTTTGGGCAATTTCATGATATGAATTTAATAATGCATTTCATTACTGAACTTCATATGTATGTTTTAGCGTGCAGTCAGGTAATGTAGGTAAGCCAGCTGGCTAGCTTGTCTTAGTAAAGTTGTCCTTTACTGTATATGTTGCTTCTTTTTGTTACAGAAACACATTTAACAGTTGAAAAACCGACGTGTCAGTGCTCTCTGAAGGAGTAATGGAACTGTCGCTTCTAAACTAAGTGCCATTTCAGCACTTGACATTTCTTACGTACCAGGAACATGTACACTGTTACCAGTTCATCAGGATAAAAATGCTGGCCAATAGAAACAGGGATTCAGTGTTGACACAATCATCTCACCACAAGGTCCATTTGTTATCTTTTTCCGGTGCTTTCGACCAGCTTTTTGTCAACTACTGAACTTTTTCCAAGGTCAAGAATGAACTTTGAGTCCCAGGCTGTACACCGTGTGTGGCAATGGAGAAGTCATTATTCCCGCAGTGTGTCATCACCTTGTTTCGTGTAATGTCACACGGCCAGACCTCTTCTGTCTAACAAGAGGCTAATGTGACCGTACCGTGAGAGAGGAGCTTGATGAAATGAGAGATAAATACAGTGGAACTTTCTGTTTATACTGTTATTTTCAAGGCAGACCGCAGTGACAGAATGAGGTCATTTCCCAAACACTAGCAGGACAAATCTTATGAAGACATTCTCAGCAGAGTGCAGAATACCAGCAGAGGAGTTTCACTCTTAGGTGACGTGACATCACAAGCATACAGGAAGTTTTACAGACTGTGAGTTCCCCACATTTGAAGACAGTGAATGTACACTTTTCGCTTTGGTGTAACTGTTGATCCTCTTTCCTTTCTGATGCGTAGCGTCAGACTTGGCGTCTAGACACGAGCAGCGCCGGCAGCCTGCAGCGCTCCTCTACACGCATGCATGCTGGACCACAGCATTTGTATGAGCAACCGATAAATCTCATGTCACTGGGGATGGTAGGTGTCACGAGTGGTTATATTTTTGATTTTGCTGCATTAAAGGATCAGTTTAACATTTTGGTGATACGCTAATTATTAGGTGGGAAGATTAATGCCACTGTAGTGTGTGTGTGTGTCGAGTGTGGCTCTAGGTCCAGCAGGTGATTAGCGTAGCTTAGCATAAAGACTGAAAATGGGTGGAAACTGCTAGCTTGACTAGGCTAGCTCCAAAGTTTGACAGATCCACCTACCAGCTCCACAAAAATTTTCCCATTTGTTCATCATACACAAACAGAAATATGAAAAAAGAGGTTTTTTTAGCAGTTTTCAGGGGAGGTGATGCTGTGATGCTGTGATGCTGGGCCTAGCCTCTGTTCCAGTAGCTTCTCTAACTCAGTGTGATCACTCAGTGACCGTTTCTCTCGTCTGCCTTAATCTCTGCTGTCTAAAAATGCCACAATAAAACCCACAATAGTCGGGAGTTTATGGGAAATGATGCATCTAAAGAGAGAAGACATAAGACATAAGAGGTTTTATTGTCATTGTGCAACTGTTAACAGCATTACAACGAAATTCCGTTGGTACACCCAGACATCAAGTCTAAAAATTAAAATATATATGAAAATAAATATCAATATCAAAAGGAAGAATTATACAATCAGGGAGAATTATAACAATCTTTTAAGAAATCAAAATACAAATAAATAAATAAAAATAGACAACAATTGGCTGCGAATATTCACATTTCAAGGGTTGCTGGTATTAGTGCAAATAGACAGGTATATGGAGATGAACAGATTTCACTGTAGTGCTGCACTTGAGAATAGGGGTGTGGGTGAGGCTGGGTGTGACCTATAGTACGTTCAGCAGTTTGACACCTGTGGGGAAGAAGCAGTTTTTCAGTCTAGTGGTGCAGGCCTGAATTGTCCTGAAGTTGGCTAACGGCAGGTAGATCAGACCCGGTGATCCTCTGTGCTGCAGAGAAATACTGAAGAAATACTAATGTTTCCGTTATTTATCGCAGATTGTTGAGAAGAAGTGGATGTAGCCGAAGTGCCTTAAACCTGCATTCTTTCTTCATGCCAGCAGGGGGCGACTCCACTGGCTTCTTTTATACAATCTATGGTATTTACGGTAAGCTAAGATAAGAGTGGTATGTCTTTGTAAATCCACTGAACCACTCTTAAGTACTGTAGATAAACTGTTATCATATTCTGATTTGTGAGCCCCAAACAAAGCTTCACTCACTCAGAACCCTGAGATCAGTCCCGTGAGGTGATTTCAGGTTTACATTTATGATCAACTAACCGAACACATCTGTCCCTCATGCCTCTCATGTTCAAGCCTTTGTCGTCCTGGTTATAATAGTAGAAGATGCACTTTGAAAGACGCCATGGTTCTAGCTGCATTATCCTGCATATCACCTGTGTTGTATCTCAGCAAACGTATGAATACGTGTTTTTCATAGTCAAAAGTAGGTCAGAGTCACTGTGAAAAAACTGCCTTGAATTTCTTTCATTCCTTTATTATTAAGTTTCTATGTCTGCCTGATGAAAGTCTAGTGTCACTCTCTGCTATGAAGCTACTCTCAAGGATGCTGAGCGGCTTGGCTCATCTCGTTCCTTCTATCCCTGGAAAAAAAGAAGCTGTCCTCTCTGAATAGCTCCAGCCACCAGGTGTTTCTTTGAAAAACTTTTGAGTTTTGTGCTGTGCCGGAGCCCTCATGTAACTGTCAAACAATAGTAGTAATTGTACTAATGATAAACTTGATTTATACTGCACTTTTCTTAACATTACAAACTAAATGAAACCAGACAAGGAGGTTAAAACAAGAGTAACGCTAAGGACATTTGATTACATTTTTATTTATAAAAATACAGATAAGAGTAAATAAGATAGAAACAGTGTTAATGAAAACCTTACCAAAAGCTGTCGCAAAGAGAGTTTTGTTTTTTTTTTTAATAATATTTTGAGTTTTACAAATAAGAACATACAAAAAACCAATAACCACAGCACTAGTTATAATGTATAAGTGTACTATACAACAATTCTAAAGATAAAGATAAAAAGAATAATACAATAATACAAATAAACAGTAGTAACGGAAGTAAATAAAAACAAACAACTGAAAAAGCAGCAGCAGTGGTAACTTGAAGACCTCAAGTTATAACGACATTCTCATCCTCCAGAAATTCCAAAAAAGGTTTCCATACTTCACTAAACTGTTTTCTTTTTCCTCTAACAATATATGTAAGTCTTTCCAACGCAAGATATGTTGCAACCTCCTTCAACCATAACTTTACAGAGGGCAATTGTCTTCTAGCCTGTAAAAGCCCCAAATCAATCATACATCAAATACTGAATGTTTGGAATTGACAACTACATTTTCAGGGTATATACCCAGGATACAGAGTTTGGCTTGCAGGGGAACATTGTTACCCACTGAGAAATGGTCTGCATCACATTCTGCCAAAATGATTGTATTTTTGAGCGTTCCCAAACACAATGGAACAATGTTCCTTTTTCCTCTGAACACTTACAACAAATATCTGGGATATTAGGACAGATTCTATTCAATTTTACTGGGGTGATATAAGTTTGCATTAGCCATTTATATTGGAGCAATTTTAAACTTGTATTAATTGTATTTTGCTGTGCCTTTATGCATGCCACTTCCCAGTCTTCTTCAAGTATACCCTCTCCAATATCTATCTCCCATGCTTCTTCAAAGAGAATTGTTGATCAGAAGAGATTGAAGCAAGTCAGCAAGTCTTAATTCAGTGAGAGGCAGAGACTTCCTCAGTTTAGGGGCTCCAATAGCAAAAGATGATCCCCCTTTGCCACCAACTGTGACCTTGGAATGCAGCAGACAGAGTAGAAATGCTACATTATACTGAGTGAATCACTGACTAAGTCGCTCTTTGTTTTCAGCAGATTACGTGCAAGAATTAGTAAAGTAATCTGCTGTATCACTGTAGGACAGATGCTGAAGCAACAGTCTGTACATTTCTCTCTGTAAACAGTGTTTTTATCCCCATTGGCGGCTGTCAAACATTCTGAGTGAGGCAGCATTTGGGTGCACTGCCCACACTGGATAACAGTGAGAAGGGGAAAAACTCTGAGGCCGTCTTTCTGTCATCATCGTGACATTAGCGTGCAGTTTTAAAATCTTTTGTCAACATTAACACATGTCCGTCCCGCTTATGATAATCATGCTTGTCCCGCTACACTTCCCTTGAGCTCTGGGGATGCAGCTGTTGGTCGGCCAGACCCCCGCTTTAGTCCAGAGTGACGTATCCAAACAACGAGTGGATGGATTGCTATGAAATGTGGCTCTTTTTCATCATCATCTTTTTCATGTGGTGAAATGAACACGGCCACCAGTGGAGGTGGACAACCGTCACCTTTGATGCATTTCAGTGAACCCTGCAGATGCATTTGCGTGTGGATATGAAGCGTTTTTAGTAAACTGAGGCTGGTGCCGGTGCTGCCTGATGCCACTACAGTCCCATGCCTGCTCTCAGTCTTTTAAGAGCTGCCAGGGAGAATTTCATAGTTGCTCTGTATCGGAACCATTTTCCACTCTCCTCTGCGTTTCCCGTTCCACTGCTGCACCGCAGTGCCAAACATGACAGCTGTTTTCACACGCCATCTCTTCCTCATTACTGATGCACACACAAGGAGGATAAAGCCCTGCTTTGATAGTTTGTTTTGCCTCTGGTGCGGCTGAGATGGAAGGACGGAGGCAGGGAGGGCTGACTGACAGCCGTGAGGAATGGTCCTCCAGTCAAGACATCAGTGGTTTTTCGTCTTCACCTCAGATATTTCGCCTTTTCTCTGTCTCCCTATTGTGGGGTTACACTGGATAACACACGCACACACACACACACACACAGGGGCACATTATCCCTTTTGCTCTGCCAATGCCCCAAGACACACACAAACTTGCTGTGTCATGACTGATAAACACATTCACACAGGTGACCAGGTCATGGGAAACAGAGGGTCAGTGTGGCTGTTTTTCTTCAACAACCAGCAAACTTGTTTATCTGAGCAGGACGCCTCAAGAGAAAAGTTACCAGATGCTTTGAGCGGTCAGAGCTGTGTTTTCTACTGAGTGTGTGACGCACACTCGCAGCTTGTTAACCTGATGCAGCACTGACACTGACAATACGCGCACTGATTATCCCAGAGTTTCATGGCTCGGGGGGCCAGTCACACTTACCAGGAGGATGCTGCCTGGTGGGAAGGGGAGAGGAAAGCGTTGTCTAGCTGCAGCTCGGTCTGTTTAGCGATCCCTGCCGCTCAGTTACTCACAGATGGAACCGCAAATAGCTGCTTTCAGGACAGTTTTTAAGCTGTTTGAAGCTCAGTTTGGGATCTTTGCAGGGATAAATGCATACTGCGGTTAAGACATCTGTTTAATGCTTATAACTTATTTACACAGTACAGTCCATGTTACCTCACAACGAAATTCCCTTGTTTCCACAGCTTGTTTCAATTGCTGTTGCAGTTAATTCATCAATGCAACAGTTTCTCCTCTGCAGTCACTTCAATACCTCAACTCAGGTCTTCTGCTTGATGTAGAATCTAATCATTTCATTTCATTTCATTTCTTTCCCCATCTCTTGGCTGCCCCTCCTGTCCCCACTTCTCCTCCCTCTCTCATCAGCACCACAGATACCTGACCTGCCCCGTACGCTCTCTCACCTGTTTCCACTTTCCCTCATCAGCCCTGCAGATACTTAACCGGCTCATTGACGCTCTTTTCCTGCCTGATTGTTGAAGTTGCCACGTGCCGCACGCCTTTGCTTCCTGGCCTCGACTCTCTGTAAACCTGTTGATTTGTTACCTGTCTGTTCTGAACTACTACATTATTTGCTGGGCTTCGTGTTCGTGTTGAGGCCTACATACCTCCAATATGATCATTGAAACGTGGAACTGCATCAGCTGTGCTTCAGTCAGCTGCATTTGGACCACTACGACTGAGTGAATATAACTGATGCAGGACACGATGAATTCTTATGACATTAACAAAGAAATGGGGTTTGCTGTGGATTGGTGAATGCCATTGCTGATATCATACCGGCTCTCATATATACATATAGAACTGATGGCTGTCAGATGTCAGCAGCCAGGTTTCTGTCTCAGACAATTGGCACAAGACACTGAACATGTTTGCACCTTTCCACCAACTAGTCTTACATGCACATTCACCCAGGTGACTCATCTGCATAAGCAGCTGGTGACACTGATTCTCCAATCAGGTGCCATTAAACCGCTGCAGAACAAGAAAGCAAAATGAACCGACATAATTTGTTTTTAAAAACTCCAGTTAACTCTGTAAGAGTTCAGCAAACATGATGCAAAACACTTGTTTTGGAATCACTTGCTCTAAACCTCCAGTTCATCCCATGAACCCCCCCCCCTCCTTCACTTTACAGATGCGCCATTCAATTCTACGAAGAAGCTCCACTGAAACACAAGTGGAAAAAGCTGCTGCTTTGTTCCCACGTCCATACACACGTTTTTCCCTTTTAACGACTGCTGGTCATTACAGATGAATGACCAAATGACCGTAATTGACAGTTTCAAGCCTCTTTTGCATTTGCCAGCTGTGACAAAACAGCAGTCCATCAAACAAAGACAGGGGGAGTGCTTACACACACACACACACACACACACACACACACACACACACACACACACACACACACACACACACAGTCCAATGTGAGTCGTGCCACTCACGCTGGGTAAAACGTACCCTGAGCGCCCCCTTTTGGTCAGTCTGGTGACTGCAGCCTCTCAAACCTCTGCCTATTGAAAAAAGCAACTGGAGGCCCTTCAGTCTGCTGACATGAGCAGGTAGCTGCAGCTGAGACTCAGGATATGAGAGAATAAATAAATGAATGTGACTAAATGATTGTGACTTTGCATACAATAGCAGTGGATAAACAACTGTTGCTTACTGTAGCACATTTGGGCTTTTTATTATTATTATTATTATTTGGATGGTTATAAATTGAATTGAAGGTTCGGTGCTGCTTCTTGTGAGATTCACCAACACTTTAAACGCCACGTGATGATTCAGAGTCCATATTTCACATCCGCTGCCGAGGTTTGATAATTTGAGAAAACATCCAAGGGTCACCCTGACTTTCAAAACAAAGTGTATCAAACCGGTTAAACGCCGGAAGAACGATGAGTTATTAACTTGGTGATGTTCCCTGGAAGTTATCATCATCATCATCATTATTATTATCTGCTGTCACGCCCTGTCCTGTCCCACCGCCTTGATACTGTGAGAGATCATACAGTATTTTGGAGGAGGGTCTGTCTGCCAATGTTTCCCATCGCGCCTTCGTTAGAAATGACCGGCTGACTCACCAGCAGAAGTTTGGTCCGCGCTGCGCTGCGCTGCGTTCAGGGGCACCGAGTGCTCATTGGGCCGTGACGTCGAGGGGAGGAGGGGTCCGCCGAGCGCTTAAATACGAGGCTCCTGTCCCTGAGTCAGACAGAAACGCAGCGCGGAGCAGAGCGAACCACAGCATCACAAAGCAAAACCACAGAAGCTGCTCAGCTGCCTTTTGCGCACAGACACATCCAGGGACAAGCAGTCCACGCACACGGGTATAACCATGATTAAGAAAATGTCGCCCTCTGAGAGCGATTTCGACATCCCAGCAAAGAACTGCTACAGGATGGTGATTCTGGGATCCACCAAAGTTGGGAAAACCGCCATCGTGTCCCGGTTCCTGAACGGGAGGTTCGACGAGCAGTACACGCCGACCATCGAGGACTTTCACAGGAAACTGTACAGCATCAAGGGAGACGTTTACCAGCTAGACATACTGGATACATCAGGGAACCATCCTTTCCCCGCCATGAGGAGACTATCCATACTGACAGGTACCTATCAACATGTGCTTTTTCTGTTCTCAGTTTTAGAAAATCAGCAGTGCAAAAGTGAGTCTAACTAACTAAAGGAAGAGTTGGCTGTGCGCACCGCGCGCCTTGAGCGCACGGCTGCAGGATGCACCGCTGCATGTTAAACTGTAGAGTTAGGAGAGACTCAGGCTGCATTTCCAACACTTCACACAGCCAAAGTAACCAACGCACCCTTCTTCTCCCTCCAGGTGACGTCTTCATCCTCGTCTTCAGCCTAGACAACCGAGACTCCTTCCACGAGGTGCAGCGGCTCAAGCGGCAGATCTTCGAGACCAAGTCGTGCCTGAAGAACAAGATCAAAGAGAACATCGACGTGCCTCTGGTCATCTGCGGGAACAAGGGCGACAGAGAGTTTTACCGGGAGGTGCAGCAGGAGGAGATCGAGCAGCTGGTGGCCGGAGACGAGAAGTGCGAGTACTTCGAGATCTCCGCCAAGCGCAACGAGAACGTGGATAAGATGTTTCAGACTCTGTTCACTTTGGCCAAACTGCCCCACGAAATGAGCCCCGACCTTCACCGGAAGGTCTCCGTGCAGTACTGCGACATGCTGCACAGAAAGTCTCTGAAAAACAAGAAGATGAAGGACATTGGGGAAGCGTACGGTGTGGTCACGCCGTGCGCGCGGAGACCCAGCGTGCACAGCGACCTCATGTACATAAAGGAGAAGGCCATAGGAGGCGGCCAGGGCAAAGACAAAGAGAGGTGTGTGATCAGCTAAAGCACCGTGCGGCGCGCACTCAACACAAATCTTTGACAGGAGACTGAGCCTGGTGCGCCAGCTTGAGAGGCGACCTGTGCGGCCGGCTGCGCTCAAACTGACTCGGGCGATGTGGAGACGCCGGGCCGCCGCCGCCGCGCGCTTTGGCGCAGCGCCGTCTCCAAGGACACTGACTGGACACGCGCGTCAGCTAAAACCGCCAAATAAACCCCCCCCCCAACCCACTCCACGAGACATGTGAGAATGTTAGCTTGTTCTGTCAATCAGAGCCCAGTGTGAGACGTGGCTTCATACCTTGTGAGACTCGCGCATTGATGCGTAAAATGTGTTTTGTTGACGTCATGCATTTTTACAGAGAAAAGAGACTCTTGGGTCGGTGGGTGCAGTGCTGGGGGGGGGCGGGGGAATGATGTTTACATCTTACCATAGACTTTATACCGGCTAAGTACACTTGAATGTTTCGTTGCAATCCTAACTATATTTTTTATTGTGGATGTTCTGTATATTTATTGTCAATGTCAATTTTTGCAAAGAAGTTCTTGAGATATAATAAAAAACAAAAACTAAGACTTATTTTGCTTTGTTGCTCATTTCCTCTAACTGAATTCACTCCATGCTCCTTTCACACACAACCCTTATTCACCTCAGTCACACACATAGAGGCCGCTGCCAAGTTTCAATCCGTAAGGCCCCCTGCGCTGTTTAATGCTGCAGAATAAGCATCATGGGCCAAATAATGAGACATCCCTCAGCATATCAACTTATAAACGTCTTCAGTCAAATATCAGGAACAAACATCCAGAAACATTTGACTCATTGCTGTAAAACAGATGCACATGTGCAAATCCGGCAGCTACGACGCAGTCTGAAGGCTTTTATATTCTGCTAAGTTCACAAAACATCCACGCACAGAAATTATGTTCATCAAATAAAGAAAATATAGCATGGAGGAACTGGCAATACATTCTTCTTAGAAAGCAGGACTCTCATGGTTGTTAGAACAGGAAAGAAAGTGGGAAATACACAGAAATCAGCTCTGTTTGCCCCACATTTAGTAAAACAACCATAATGAATTCACAGGCGTGAAGTGGACTTCAAAATGACTGAGGAGGCGGCCTCAAGCAGGCAACATTTTACTGTTTCCATGTAACATCTCATCGCCCAGTCGACGCTGAATGGGCCGATTATACCCCTTCAGCACCCAAATTATCATTTCTATCCTTGAGTCCATTTAATAACAGGCTGTTCTAAAGAAAAACCCACACAGGACGCTGAGGAATTATTACACCCTGCAGCTCCAAACAAAGCACACAGTTTGTTCTCATCACGGTTTTAATTCTACATTATTTGCAACTGCTTTTGGAAGTTCAACCCCCCCCTAGATGAGCCAGAAACACAGTGTCCAGTACTTTCTCTCTCTATCTTTCTCTCTCTATCTCTATCTGTGACGTGCTGGCTCCTCACTATCAGCATAGAATTCTGTATACTGTATCCCCTCAGTTCACACACACACACACACACACACACACACACACACACAGAACAAAGTGTGTAAGGAGTCATGGACACACAGCAGTGTACTGTAACACTGCCCCCCCCTCCTAATCAGCAACACTATGTGCTCTACTCCTTGCTGCAGTCATTAAGAAAATGCATAATTATTGTGTTCCTGAACACGCATCATCACCTTTATTAGCCAAACAGCAACACTTGTTTTCCTCCTTATGAAACTTGTGTGCTGAGCTCTGATCTGAGGGACAGCAGCAGCAGCGCTCTTGGCCTGACACTCAAGAATATGTTTAATAAGATCACAGTGTTCGGGCTCCACTCGGCAGATCATTGTGAAGCAGTCAGAGAGCGTACGAACATTTTTCATTATCACCATCAGCATCCCATATGGCATAAGCATCAACGTTTCCCACCAGCGTCAGAGTGGGAGTGGAGGGTCACAGTCCCGGCGTAAATAAGCACAGAGTGTACCAAGCAGTCTGGCGGCAGAACAATGAGAGGATGAGGATTGGTCTGGGCGCAGGAATTCTTCTTCGGGCTGTCTCGTCAAACAGTTTCTGAACGCGTTTCAGTCGAAAGTGTGTCTGGAGCAGGTGAAGGACGGCTCGCTGAACTCTCAGCCACATAAGGCGTGCGTTACAGGAAATGCTCTGATGTCATTAGTAGAGGGAAACACCAGAAGTCCTGTGACATCGCCACAGTTTTGGTTCAATCCACCGTTTTCAGCAGGTCAGACGGTGACATCCACACAGACTCTATCTCCCCTATTATTACTTGCTGAAATCACAATGGGCCGCCACTGTAGTGTGAGTTAACAGTGTGAGGTGTATGTTTGTGGATCCAGTGATGAAGTGTGTGTGTTTTTACATCAAGTCAAGTTGCATCAGCCTCTACTGCCCCCACAGGTCCAATGGGCCTGCGTGCATTTGTGTCCCAGAACCATGTTCCACTCAGGTTTTGAGGATGATGTGTGTTCCAGAGCAAAAAGTGATCAAATCACGTTGACTAAAAAAAGCCGGCATGTACAATTTGTTAAATAACTTTTAGAGATTTTTGAGTTTGTCGTTTGTTCACTTGTGGACACAGTATAGTGGATAACGGACTGCAGGAGCTTCTCACAGTTGAAAAGCATTAAAATGAATAGGAGACGATTGTGAAATAGCTTGAGGATGATTTTGGTATTAAATCTTAAGAAAGGCATGCTGTCTGGGGGAAACTCCACTTGCTGCCTCTTGTATAGATATATATAGAGGAAAAATTTTCACATACAAGGCCTGTGCGAAGTGTGTGTGTGTATGTGTGTGTGTGTGTGCACCAGGAAGGTGAAGGACACGCTGACTTTCACCGCTCAAACTCGAGCAACATCTGCTTCTTAGAAACTCACTGCAAAAGCATGAAATATTCCGACCTTCTTCCCATTTAATGGAATGAGAACGATGTGCATCATTAAAGGCACCAAGACGAGATAGTAAAGATGCGGCTGCTACATTGATGACCGACGACACAGCGAAGGATCCGGCTTATGCCAGGCGCTCTTCTAACTGACCATCAGGAAGTTGAGATGGCCTCATGCGCACAGGGGTGTTGCTGCAGTTATTCTGGGAGCGATGGAAGCAGAGACGAGGTGCCTCACGGCAGCCTGGCAATCTGAGGAGAGTCATATCCGAGAGCCATCAGCAATCTGCAACGCTCCGTTATTTTGTGATTACTTTACTCTACCTGTGCTCTCATTCCAACAAGCAACCAGTGGACTTCCTTCCTTTTTCATTATTCGTCCTGTAGTTTGATTCAGTCTCTTATTGTCATTGACCCTCGTCAAGTCACAGGTTGTTCTCTGCTGTTCGGTTTTGTGGCAGAATTTCTTTTGCTTTAACTATATAGCAAGAAACTACAAATTTCACATTACATTGTAGATTGTCATCACATTTGGCCAATTATAAAGAGGAGTGAAAGAGCTTTACCAGCGCAATGAACAACAGTCCAGAGATTCGGCGTGCACCACGGCAGCTATTCGTCAACCATTTGCCTTTGAGATGGAACTTTACTCTCTTGTATTATTTGGCACCGTCCTCAAATCAAATCCTCTAATAAAAGGCTGCTCAACTGGAAAATCTATACGACCTAATTCGTCATTGAGCCGTAATTAAATGAAAACTAATCCAGGATGTTGCGTAACCTTTGAGCCCTCAGTCTTATGAAGCCATCTTATGCAGCAACTGCTCCTCTGCAGACTAGACTCCACATGGGCCTTTTTGTGAGGAACGAACTCTTGGATCATGTCATCCGTGTGATATTAACCCTATTTTGCAACAGACTCAGACATGCTGAGACCTAACTGATAGGACAGGCCTTGATTACATGGTGACAAAGAAACATGTTGTACACTCACTTGTGAGCTTATTAGTTCCGCCTACTGTGGCTGATCCAGCTTTCTGACCATTTAACAGTATCCTGGGAACTCTAGGAATTACTAGGAATTGGAATTGAAAAGATGCCCACCACATAGTTTACGTTGGATGCCAACATTCAGTATCACAGCATAGGAACTGAATGCGTGCTAACTTTATCTACGCATAGGTCCAGTTCTTAGGCTGTTTATAAGAAGCTGAAGTGTCCACTGTGGTTTGTGGACTGCTGTTCAGTCAGTTTGGCATTTTGGTTTTGGAGGCAAAGGTGACTTTTTTTACTCTAAATGAGCATCATGCTGTATTGGAGAAGATTTCAAAGAAAAGAGACCATAAGCTCATTGGGAAATGTATTACAAAGGTAATAAATGGAGAGAGAAGTGGGCTTTTTTTACTCATAGACTTTCATTCACTAGTGGAGACGCCCCCTGCTGGCCTTTAGAAAGAATGCAGGTTTCAGGCACATGTCTCCTTCTTGCATACAGTCTGTGGTCCGATTACAACCTACCCAGGGTTAATCTACACTTTGATGCACAAGAGCCTCCGTTCTGGATATGTGTATGTGTGTCGATTCATGTACACCAAACACGGTCACTGATTGACAGGTTGCCTTCCAGCAACAGCAGCACGTGATCCTGGTACCTCTGGTTAGGACGTAACTGAGCCAACAGGAAGTCATCTGGAGTTAAACGTTAACATCAGTGTGTTACTTAATATTTTTGCCCATTTCTTGACCTCTGTTCATCCACGTCCTTTTATTTAGGATGAATGCCATACAGCAGAAGCACAAAAACAGAGTCTGAATGATGCTGTTCTTCCCTCCATCTTCTGTTCCCTCCCTCACACGGAGACAAACTTTAAGAAAAGGAAGATGCAGAATGGTACGAAAGCACACACCAACACATGTACTCACACACACACACACACACACACGACAATTGCTCACAAATCTAATTGTGGTGCGTCTGCAGCTGTCCTGTCAGTGTTTCCAGATGACTACTGCCTTTTTAGTCTGTTTTAGTCCAGACTCCATGCAAAGACTGTCAGCTAAATTTAACAGTTTGCTGCTGCTGATGTGGAGATGGAGCTTTGGCTGCTTTGATGTGAGCAGACCGAGAGTCAAAACGCAGCACTTCTGATGGAACAGACCGACGGAAATGCAGCCTGTAGCCTTACATTAATGTCCTATATATGCTGGAGAAGCAATAGGTAATTGAATCAAGTCTAAAAGGACTGAACTGAGATGTCTAAAGCACACCACACTTAGAGATTTTCTGGAGCTGAGACTGCTGGAGACCAAAGAAGCTGTCCTGAAGCAGGAGCTCCGCCTGGCCTAAATTTCCCGGTCGTGGGACTAATAAAGGAATATCTTATCTTATCGTATCATTCCACGTGTTCCCTCACAGTTTTGATGTCTTCAATATGATCTACGATGTAGAAATGAATGAAAATACAGATAGACCACTGAATGAGAAGTTGTGTCCAAACTTTTGACTGTACTGTAAATGAAAAGGGAGGGGTTGATTAAAACAGGGAACGGCAGTCGTGAAACAAAAAACATGATCGGTTGACAGAAAGTTGAGGCCAGCTCAGCTTTATTTGTCGGCCGTCAGTTTGTGGCTTCATGTCGCCAGCTTCCGTTGTGTTTAACTTGTTAATGAGCGTGAATTAACATCACTTCTGACACCAGGCTCCGTTCTGTGCCATGCCGAATCTCTTTCACTCTGGTGGTTATCAGGCAGCCACTTTTTTTTTTTTTTTTCCCCCAGAACTTGTTCGTGTGCTTATCCCTGCAGAAAGCCTGCACTCTGCTCGTTTGTTCTTGGATCAACAGCAGCAGAACAGCAGGGCTGAGAAAAAAGGGGCCTGTGTGACGAGGAGCTTTTCATAAGAAACAGATGATTTGTGGGCCTTTGCGTGTGAGGATAATCTGCTCCTCCCAAGGCTTTAGATCGGCACTGACAAGGCACAGGAGTGAAGATTCAATTACTGATGACATAAGGTGCTTTCATCAAAGCTCCCTCTGATGTGAGTTTGAGTGCGTGTGTGTGTGTGTGTGTGTGTGTGTGTGTGTGTGCGACCCTCTGACGCACAACATCACTCAAACAGAAACAATATAACAGGCGTCTTGTGGCAATGTAAGGCAGCCAGGCCTGATGAAGGATTTGATGTATCATGGGTGGGCGAAGACTCAAAGGTTCGAAGGACTTAATTGCCCTGCTGTGGTGCTGTGGCTCTCTGCTGCTCTGCAGCTCTTCAGGTCAATGTTAGAGCTTTACTGCGCAGCAAGACAGCGTCCTCCATCTTTGTTAGTGGCGCTTTGACAAAACAATGACGGTGATGAAATCAAAACAGCTCGTGTGAATGGATAATAAATAAACGTAGCTCTTTGTTAACTTTAGTTATACTTGAATAGACTGGAGCATTTTTGAGTGATGTAACTATAGGTAGGTAGTTATTCCCAATGCAAAAAATGAACTCTTGGACTGTGTGTTTTTCAGTTTGGGCTATGCTGAGAGCATCTTTGCCTCGTTGCTCAATGGTAACAAACCAGCTTTCTCTTCAGGGCCGCACAAAAATGCTTTCCACAGTGGGTTTTATTGTATACAGCTTGTAGAAGCAATAAAAGTGAAATGTAAATGAAGTGATTTGTTATTAAAGGCGCACAATAGAATCAGTTTTACTTGGCCTGTAAAACAGTTGTACTATGTAGTCCATGATGGCATCATTATTTCAATCAATCAATCAATCAAAATACTTTATTAATCCCCGAGGGGAAATTTCAGACTGTGTCATCTCAGAAGCGGTGGAGTTGCAGTATGGGGATTGTAGGATGCAGCATTTTTAGCCACCTCTTGATTTGGAACAATTTAAAATAATCGAGCTCTATTTTTTGGGGGGGGTCTAACTAATAATTCTATTTTATCTAAACCTCTGTATCTATATATCAATTGTATTCATATGTATACATATATGCATTCATTATTATTAGCCTTATTAATGACGGACATTCCTTTTATTCTCAGTGGAAAATGTAATATTTTGACATAGCTTCAGCGTTAAAATGCGTTTTAATAGGAGGAACTGTGCCTTTAATCGTCATAATCTTTCGTTTGTTAGGTGCTACAAAGATTCTGCGACGTTTTCTATCATCGCTACGGTGGTTGCTATGGACGTTGCTATTTCTGAAACCATGCAGCTTGCATGCTGTTTAAGTCTCTATTTCTTAATGCAAAAACACACGCGCCCTTGATAACTCGACAATACGACAGGTTCATGTTAAGGCCATAATTATTCATCCTTCAGTTCAGTTTGCATCATTTACCACGTGTGTCATCATCATCTAAATTGTTCTCCTTAAATTTGAATTTCAGAGCCAAGATGAATTCAAAATGCAAAATAAGGTTTGTAATTTGATGTAATTATGTGGCGAACGCCCAGGACACTGTAACACGTGTCACTAGCTCTGAAGCTTACAATGAAATAATACAGAAGCACATGCCTTCGCACATTTCAAATTTCTGTCCCTCTTTGTTTGCCAAACAATTATAATGTTCCAGTGTATCAGTGACTAAATTTGTGGTTAATCAGTAACTCTGAGTTCGTTCCTCCCTCAGTAAATATGTGCAGGTGGATGGTTTTACAAGGAGAGACAGGATATCCTACAATCCACGTGCTAATGTTGACTTGTGCAAAGACAGGCAGATATTAACTACGCATTGTTTTGGTGCTACACATTCTTGTTTGTATGGTATACACCACTGACTCTACCTGGTGAGCTGTTATCCGCCATTCAGTACAGACATTCAGCGACTGGGAAAGATGTGGGAAATGAGTGTGGGCAGCTGAAACACTTAACTGTCGCTCTCGCTGACACCACGTCTCTCTCTCTCTCTCTCTGCACTCTCTCTGCACTCTTCCCTCTACCTGTCGCATCTTTGTCTTCCTTCAACCTCTTGGCTTTCACGCTCAGCATCTGCCTCCTCAGCCTCCGCTCCTTTGTTATATCTATTTTTACAGACAGCGAGCAGCACACACTTGACTGACATTAAGTAGAAAAGCTGCTCTCCTTGAATGAGAGGTCAACGTCATATGTGATATAAAGTCCTACACTTGCCGCTGCCCCTGCTCGGGGCAAAGGACACAGGACATAAGTCAGCGTTGTATTGTAAGATCCTCACTAGCTTAAAGCCCTTTTCATTTTTTTTTACATTTGTGTTGGAGCTGCTTTATTTACATGGATGTTCTGCCTCATGATTTGACCTGTGCAATCAGGCTGTCTCTGTGATCTGTGGGCAACTACTGCCAATCACACGATCTTTTAACCGATGCAGTTCACCAGATGCCACTGAAATAACCTGGTCTTAACCCTGGAGAACCCAAGAACCCTTTTCTTCTTTGGAAAATTATGAACTATGCATTAAATGACTGCTATAAATTCACTGAACACCAACATATCCACTTTTTCAATTTTAACCCTTTATTCCCTAATTTAGGATTAGGGCCAAATTTGACCCATTGGGCTTTAGGTGTATCATTTCAAAGAATCACAATAACAAACACTGTCAATGCAAACTATTTTAAACTTAGGAAAATAATCAGTTAACCACACAGCTACATTTAACAATGTTTTTTTTGCTTTATTTGTTGCATGTTAGAATTGGATTTCAAATGTACAAACACACTTTGGCCAATGGAAAGAAGAACACAAGGCCAAAAAACTAACACCATGGGTCTTTTTCACAGTGCATTTCAGTTTTGAGGTCCTTGCACACAGCACATCGACGGCAATTTACTTATTATATCTATTTATATATAAAATAAGTAATAAGTTATTATATTATTATAGTTATTATAAGTGTTAGTCTCTGGCCCTGTACTACCGAGGTAACTTAGTAAAATATATTATACAAATGAATTTATTTCAAGGCTTTAGCCAAATACAGGACTGTCACCATTCTCCATCTACAAAGTCACTCAAAGAACCAAAGGGTCATTTTTGACCCGACATTTTTTAACCCATACACCCAGAGGGTCATTTTTGGCCCATCGTTTTTTGAACTAGCTCAGAGTTGCTAATTTATCCAAAAAGAATATAAAACGTACTTCTAGGCATTCTGCAAGCTAATACTAAATAGATTAACAAAAAATACACAATTTTACCAACCACTGGTTTGCTGAGAAGACGATTTTGTTTGGGTAGGTTTCCAGCTCAATGAAACAGCATGTGGTCAGTCATCTTGTCACTACCACTCTGGCTCATGTCAGTTCAATATTCATCCACTAAGTGTCTCTATGCAGGGGTCAGAAGTGGCACTCTGGGTTTTTGAAGTTAAATTTGACTATTTTTTTTATGTTTGTTCATTTTGGGTAGCAGCAATTAACAGCGGCCAAATTTGACCCCGTGGGTTCTCCAGGGTTAAAAGGTGGTAGGTGAAACGCTGGGGTCGTGAAGTAAACTCCTATAGTAACAGCTGTCATCTCATAGAAGATAAAGCAGAGAAGGGACACGTAAGCTGTACTGAAGTTGTATGAAGTTGTGTCACTTGGTGACTCAACTCAAAATATGCTTCTACACAGCTGAGTGTGGGTGACAGAAAAGAAAAGAACAGAGGATTAAGTGTGATAATAGCGAAATGTGCCAACGTCTCACACTTATCCGTCTGTGCAAATCATTCAGTCGCAGCACTATTCTGCTTGAGAAGCAAGTCCCTGTGTGTTTGCCATTAGAGACTTGCCTGCATGCACCGCGGACACACATCGGTCTAGTCAGCGTCTCTCTTTTCCTGAGTGCAGAGCAAACAAATATCAGTGGTGAGGGTCTTAACTGCTCTGCGTGGAGCTGGAGATTCTGCGTCACTAGAGATGAGGAGCTCTCCTGCATGCTGACCTTTTGAGTGAGGCGAGCTGAACAGAAACGGAAGCACGCTAACTAAAACAGCAGGGAATAAGTGTTGTCGTTCAGGGGAAATCAATGTTTTACGTCCACATGCTTTTCTATTAATTTCTCTTTAGCGGAAAGAAAAGTTTTAAAGTAGTTTGAATTCTAATACAATTCAGCACAATGTATTCTCTATGCGTCACTCCCAACGTGGCATCACCTGTGACAAACAACTGGGAAATAAATCTCCTCCCTTATTTGGAAAGCTCTTGAACAGGATGCACGGACAAGGATATGATGCCAAAATAACATCCAAATCTTTATGGCTGAAGAATTGGGTTCTGTTCAATAAAAGTATACTGATATCAGATTAGAAAAACAACACAAACCTGTTGGGCTGCAGAAAGTGTCCAAGGTTCGTTTATTGCAGATGGGTACCAGTGATGTAGTGGGCACCTGCTCATCCTTTTCTGAATGGTAAACGGTACATCCATTCAAAGTGCTTTTACACTGCATTCACACACACATCCATTCACTGATAGCAGGGGCTACCGCACAAGGTAAGGTGCAATACTTCCAGTCGGGATGCTTTCTGGAGCTCCTCTGTAAAACTTGACAAGAACTTGGCAGGGGGAATGGCGGGGGTGTTCTTAAGTTCTTTTAAGAAAGCAAAATTCATTCCTGTAAGTGTAATATGAGCGAGACAGAAAAGTAGATCTCAAAATCAAACTCTTGACATCGGAGCTGCTTTCTGTTATGAAACACTAATCCCAGTGTAAAGTGAGCACACTGTTCGGGGGCTTGGACACTTTCCGTGGAAACAAAAGGATCAAATTCATGCTTGTATCCATGATGTGCATTCTTCTGTGTTGATTGTAATTCATTCCACATGAAAAATCTACAAAGCCAGATTTTTTCATTTAGTTTATTTTGTATTTTGAACATTCATGTTTGCTGGCTTGCGCTCTTCCTCCTCATTGCCTGTTCAGACACAATGCAGCGTCTCCTGAGGCACCATCTGTCAATAAGGGGAACAGCGTGAAACAGACGACAGGACTGTAAATCTCTCATCTTTGCATGTATGATACAAATAAAAAAAAGGGGCCCATTCATAAAAACATGGCTCCACAGCGCTGCTAGTGCATTATACAGCATTATGAGAGGATTCAAAGGGTTGAACACCACCAAGTGTTATCCAACAGCCTCTGATTGGTTCCCCGCATCTTAGTATTTTTGTACAGTGATACATAATATTGATTCTAGGGAATGAACGATAAACAAGAAGTGGTCGTTCAAATCAACAACCGTGGTAGGTTGCAGTCGCTGTAGGTGTGTCTTGATCAACTGTGTGAGCATGTGTGCAGGCATATGTGTGTGTGTGTGTGTGTGTGTGTGTGTGTGTGTGTGTGTGTGTGTGTGCGCGTGTGTTTGTTGTATGTCACCACAGGCTGCCTGCTCAGTCTCAGTCTCATTCTCTGGTATTTATTTGGCTTTCGTCTGTGGTGGTTTCAACTGAAACTGTGCTGTGGCATGCTGTGCGCTGATGGTCGGCTTGTGTGTTTCAGTTTTGTGTGCACACATTCACATTTCGGGCACCCTCGGGAGCAAAATATTTGGGCGCCCTAACCGGGATGTTTTTTTTTTTTGCAATTTGCACTAACTAACATTTTAAGCCTTAGTTACCTTCTAAAACTCCACACAGACATCAGTGCTGGAAGGAGCTGTTGTAAACAGATGTGAGCCACGTGTGTTCGAGGAGCCGTCTGGTTCCAGGTTTTGTGGCTACAGGCACAACGCCAGGCAACGTGAGTCTTTTGGGTCTGTTTGTGTTGGCCTGACATAGCTTCATCATCTGTTGGCTTGTTATTAACTAGTCAAACACGAGCCATGTGGGAGATGATTTTATCGAGCACAGTCACCTCCACCCATGGCACCAGCATCCACTGTTGTGTGTACAAGTTAGTTTCCAGTCATCATCCTCAGCTACAGTAGAATTTCCTACTAAAAAAAACGGATTGCTCTAATCATGTCTGTGTATTCTCACAGGAGTCCCTCTCCAGTGATCCAAGTGGAAAATGATCAGCCAGGGGTTGCAGTCCTGCATTCTGAAGATTGTAAACATTTATCGTGGCTTTCTCTGAACCACTGTGTAATCACCCCTCCTGCTCTGGTCTGATATCATATTTGTCCTTTGAACGGAAAGGACAGCTAATTAGAAATTTTGTGGAAATGTCACGCGTCCGTCATTCGATACTATTATTTCTGTGTCAGTGATATGAGCAAAACTGAATTTGGTCGTTTTGGCGATACAGTTCATAGTGCAAAGCTTTCATGGAGTTGCCGGCTGCTGTCCCCATGAATGCAGGCACCGCCGTCCATTTGTCCACACGTTTGGACCGAGAGCACGGATGAAGGACAGTTTCTGCAGTGAGAGCACACAGCTTTTTCTCACTAAGTCAGTGTAACATACTGTTGGGTCCTGGGAACTACCTTATTTCCGCTCACATATTTCTCTCATGCGTTTCCTCTTTAGTGAGACTTTGGATTTGTTTTGGACACAGCCACTTACCAGAATCAAAGACACATGATTTTTTTTTTTGTTTTTTTTTTGTTTACACAACATTTAAGAAATGGAGTTACTTCAGAAAGCTGAAATCACCAGGTTACCTTAGAGCACGGTGCCATTCAGCTCTACTTACCTGCATAATGACATCCACCATGGTATGTTGTGATCAAAACAGACTGACGTCAACAGAAACAAGTCTTGCTGCTCTTAAACCGCATACGTGTCATAAAGTGATCATACATTAGATATCCTTTTACTATTTAAAACCCCTTTATACACAGTATGGACCTGTACCACCTGACGCAACTCCCTTCATTCTGGCCGTGCTCTGTTATAGTGCCTACACATGAGTCATGAACTGCATTGTTTGTGTGGATTACGGCCCAAACTGATGTCATCTATTTACCGTGTAATAGAGACACAACATAAGAGCAGTATGACATCAGTAAATTGCTTTTGATGGCATATTACAAATAATTTCACTTGACTGAATGATTAAAGGCCGACTGGCACTTGACTTTAGTGGCCTGTGCCCATATCATTATTAAAGGTTTAAAAATATTCCAAGCATTTGCTTATTAAAGAGAACAAGAGAACAAGATATGTGTAGTTTATAACAAATAAACAGCATACATGGTACATTTTAAATAATAAACTTAACTGGAGTAAGATAATCTGAATATTAATAAACTATAACTGAACTAAATTAAACACTTGCTGAAGTGTGTCTAAGTGTATTATGGGTCGTTCATGAAAAACATAATTAAACTACCTGCCTCTGCTTTTATAAGTGTTTTAACTCATATTAAGGGAAGGAGGGTTGTACGCAAGACCACTTGAGTCGAGTCCACGACCAGTTCACGTTCAGAATGATACGTTTAAAACGAAGGCAAAGAAAAAAGGTAAGAAAGAAACATGACGCAGTGGTGTAATGCTTATTTAGTGTTGCTCATACTATTTATATTGTGGCTTATCAGTTTTTCAACTATAATAAAGACACTTTATGTGTGCAAACAAGCAGCTTAAAGTTACTGATGTTAAAACAGAGTCTCAGTCACTACTGCAGAGGGAGGCCGCACGCACAAAGTTACCGGTTTCATCTGTAATATGAGCTTTAAAATGTGTAACAACTGCAGCTGTTACCATCACGTGTTCATAGGAGAAAAACACATGATTTTCTCTGCGTCCTTCTGTGACAAAAGCCAAAAGTGTCATGCCTCATTCCTCTTTTCACAGTTAATGTCTTGGTGTGAACTTCTATTCATAATGCCGTAAATAACGATGTTTACGCCGCCTCGTACGTGTCATTTGACTGTGGGGAGAAAAAAAAAACCCCAGTGTCACGGTGGACGCCAATTCAAAAATCTCCTTTTTCCTGACTTTGTCACATCTCAGGAAGAAATGATCTCTCTAGTTTATCCTTGTCACTTAATCGTCCATCTGGGGCCGTATGGTGACACAGACTACAGTATGGCTCTTCTAATTCTTGCAGTGTAGTGTGTGCACTGCAGACATAGAGAGTATAAAGCCAGAGATGGGCACAAATTCATCAAAAAGTATTGCAAATTGTAAACACTTACTTTCTAAAAGTATTCAAATGAAATAAAATACTGGTGTGAAAATGTATTTAATTAAAATACAAGTACCTGCAATTTGCCACAGCCACAGAAAAGTTTATCATGTTATTAGTAGTTAACACTTTCAACAAACTCAACAATTTTCAATGAAATAAGTGTGTTAAGTCATTATCACAGTGAGTTAACACAGTGGTGGCTTTGTGGTTTGTTGGGTGTTGAGTTGACATTCAAGGAAAAAAACACAAGCAGCGTGGATCTAAAAACACACCTTCAGTTACCGCTTATTGCCATACAGTAGCTTCCAAAGAGAACAAAACTAAGGTGTTTGAGATTGCTACTTAATTCAGCCATAAAGTGTGTGGATGAGCTCAGGCTGCAGCATTACGGTCACTGAAAGGCCGTGTTTTGTGTTCGACGCAGCAGAAGAGAAATAGAATTAGAAAACCAGAGGTCTTCCACCACAGCTGCCGATCTGGAACAAACATGAAGCGCAGCAAAACTACGTATGTACTGAGGAAGTGGATCAGATGACTGATGATGGAACGTTTTCTTAGCGCAACAGGAACACTGTGTAGTAGTTTCAGCAACCTGCCCGTGGCGGCTGGCCTTGTTTTATTCATAGATTTTTTTACTCGCATTAGGCGAGAATTTTGGACTCTGAAGGGTATTTTCCAGACAACTACTCCTCCTACTGACCTCCACAGAGCGCCTGAATATAACTATGCTAGAACAGAACGTTACCGGCTGGTAATTATATTTGCCAGTTCTGGAGCACGTGTTTGTTAATGGGATTGTTGTATTAGTGTCTTTCAGTAAGCCTGCCTTAGAATATGTACCTTTATTGACACGACTTTGACATCACGTGTGGTGACCTGCCACTGTTGCCAGCAAATACAACAGAAACTCCTATGCAGTTCCTGTGGGGGATGGGCTGTCTGAACCGAGTGTGTTTGGGTGAGAGTTTTGTGGAGAGGCACTGACAGATGTGGTGAAAAGTCGTCACATCACAATCCCACCACTCCTGGTTCTGACGCCGCATCCAGCCACTGCTCCACAAAAATACACGCCAAAGCAGGCTTAGGCGATATACCGTGTGTGTGTGTGTGTGTGTGTAGGTTTATGTGAATCGCATTCACTGGGGTCATTCATGATGTCATACCTGCCCAGAGAAGGCAGCAGTATCATTGGACCTCCTCATACTGCAGTGGTGAAATGTTTAAATGCCTGGATTTGTTCTCAGTTTCATTTACCTGAGTATTCGCACAATGCAGATTTATTGGTAGGTGGACTTTTATCTAATTGGGACCTCTTGTTCCTGGTAAGGGTCTGAAAATGATGAGGGGGGAGGTCGGGTTGTGTGCTTTTTCCTTTTTGCTGGCGAGAGGTAAGTCTGATTATTTTGGGAAAACAAAGAAGGATCTCTCCGTGTGCATATTTAATTACATCTCCAGATTTTTATTTCATTCAATCTTTATTTATTTATTTTTTGGCGAGATTCATGGCAAGACACTCCAGATGAATAGGATAAAGAAATGTTCACCTATTATCAGATATCACCATGAAACCTCCCCAGCTTGTGTCAAGGCAATTCTTTTTTTGTATTATAAGTGTTCTGACATTTTACATTTTTGAGAAGAAAAGTTGTCCTACTGAAGTTGAGATTTTTATGGCTCACTCCACTCATTTTGAGAAAAAAACAGCCTTTAAAGATGTGAATTTAGGAGAAATATATAAACGCAAACAGTGAATCCTTACATCTGAGTTGTTACATTGCTGATTAATGGTCACAGTCTTTATCTGTGAAGCCCAGCTCATCCCAGCACAGAATGCTCCCACCCTGCACCCTCTCTTCCCCCCGTGACCTCCCCAGCGCTTGACTTCCCACAGCTGCACTGCTCACACACTCACACGTTTTGAAAGCTTTTTTTGTTCTGTATACCATATGGCAATAATCAATTATACTACAGCCCGCATCACATTAAGCACACACACTGTATTTGTATTCACAGCCACTATGTAAACTCATAACCAGAGATGAAAGGTAATGAGGCTTCTTTTACCCTCCCAGCTTCATAGTTGGGCACACAGGCTACAGCACCTGTCATCAGGAATGATGAAAAAGGCAATCCGAATGCAGACAGTGAACAAACCAGTGCACTTGCATTTGCAGCTTTGGATGTCCTTATCAAATACGGCAGCGTGAATGGCTGGCATTTCTCTCTGTGCGCTTGGCAGCAGGGAAGTGGGCGCAGAGGCGGCAACAAGAGCAAACATGACAGGTGTTATTGTACAGCCTCTTTTGTGAGGGCAAGGTTGGCGTAGAAAGCTTTAATTTGCAGGTTCTTAAGGAGACTAATTGGAACAGAAGAGCAGTCACTGCTCAAGCACAGTGTTTTCTGAACAGGGACACTCTGCTGAACTCATCAGCCTGGATCAAGGACTCTTGTGTCTGACGTAAAACTTTCCCTGTGGTTTAAAAATGAAATTCAGAGGTCAACAATGTTTGTACAATAGAAGAATACATTTGCAAACTAACTTTGTAATGCCGGGTACAGCAAACATTAGCCAACGCTATAGTGTAGTGCATTATTGTTAGCTGATAGAGATTAGATCGGCAATGTGTCAATGCCAAAGAGATGCTGCGTAGTTGGTGTCACCAGGATTAAATCCCACATCACTGACCTCTGATTTGTTCCCCCACCATGTCCTCCATCTAAGCTACAAACTAATGCTATATGCTCACGTTATGGCCACTGTGTTTCTTGATCCTGTTACCAGCCTAGCTTATTTTAGGGGCGTAAAAGCCAAACCAAATTTACTAAATTTAGTATTGACAGCCGTAGCCCAATATTACTCAGCCATAGCAAACGCAAAGGCAGGATAGTGTTAGCAAGGTCAGTTGTCAGAGTAAAGAGCTAGTTAGTATACTATTAGTAGAGCAGAACTGAAAAGTAAAATAATTTGGAATATAATAATCTGGAGACTCAATAAGGTCAAAACGCTGGCTGCTGAGTGCGGTTGTTGATGTACCTTATTGCAATTTCCATTTATTTTCCAAGATTTTCAAAAGCAAGTTGTTTCACTTTTCTTATAAAACCTTTGAAAATTGTCTGAGATGCTAAAAGACAGAGTAACAGCAGCGCAAGTGGAAAGAGAGTCAGTAAGTCAGCAAACTGACTGACTGTAACTAGCTAGTTAAACTGCAGAATAAAGCTGTGTCAAAGCTGAGAGTGTTAAATTCAACAATGGTGCGCTTTATCACGAAGGGAAGCACTGTGTTCTCTCTTGTTATATACTGTAGTCACTAGCTAAGATGTTACTGTTAATTCAGGGCATATTTTTCTAATGCTATTAAGATTCAAGATTCAAGATTCTTTATTTGTCACATACACAGTTATACACAGTATAATGTGCAGTGAAATGTTTTGATAATTCATTTGTTTTTGCAAGAAAAACGGTCATCTAAGCCAGGCCTGACTCTGCAGCAGGCAAATTTCCATTACATCTGACTGACAGATCCTTAAATATCAGCATTTTGGCAGGAAGACGCTGCAGCAGAGTCGTAGCAAGGACACAGAAGAAGTAACAGGATAGTTTGTATCAGGCTGATCTATGAATTTTTTCAACCCCTCTGGACTTTTTCATGTTTGCCCACGTGTGAACATACTGTTCTTTGGTACCGATGAGTGCAATAGACTGTGTCGTGTCAAACAGACACGAGATAATTCAGTGCAGTGGCGAGCTGTCAAACTTCAGTGTCTCGCCGTGAAACAGGAAGTTAATAATTTGACTCTAGATTGATCCAATCAGCACCAAACTTGACATGTTTGATAAGAGTCCCTCCCTGAAGACATCTACATGTCAATATTCATTCACAGTCATAGCGCCACCTGGTGGCGACAGGAAATGCTTTGTTTTATGATGTCTCCAGCCAGCCAGTTGACCAGATCCACTTGAAATTTGGCCAGGAAAGCCTCAACGGCAACCAGGACTACAATCCACAAACTGGCATTTTCACCTGTAGCGTGCCAGGGATCTACTATTTTACTTACCATGCCCACTGCAAAGGAGGTGATGTGTGGGTGGCCCTGAGGAAGAACAATGAGCCAGTAATGCACACATATGATGAACACAAAAAGGGCTGGATCAGGCATCCGTTACGACAAGGAGACTCTGTGCATGTGCAACTGCCATCTGACCAGGCTGCAGGACTTTATGCTGGTCCATATGTCCGCTCCACATTTTCTGGATATTTATTGTAGCCAATGTAAGAAATGTGTACAAGGAAAGGTGATAGTAATGAATGGTAAATGTTACCATATTTATGGTAAAAGCAGTCTCAAAGGTACAATGTAAGAAGCAAAGATCCTTGTGAGGTTTCTGGAGAGCAGAGGTCAAATAATACTACCAAATATCTCAGTTGTCATAATTCTTGTATGTTTTCATTGTGCATTTATTCTTATAGCCATCAACATACAATAAATCAGTGTTTATGACACGGCTGGAATGATTCCTGGAATAATGAGAACAATTTCGTTACAAAAAAAATACACAGTTACTATTGTTTAATATTTTAATAAAACCTTTGAATGAACAACTGAACACAGAACCACAGCAAACAAATGAAATAAATCAATAAAGGCCAGATGCTGCTTCTTTTACGGTTTTCGCTCATTTCTTGAACTAAAAGTCAAGTGCTCACTCTTTCCTGACCCGCTTGAATTTAAATCCGGCTCCCGTCTCTCTGTGGCTCTGTACCTGGACTGTACCACTACTAGCTGTCTTCAGAGTGTCTCCCTTCCTACTTTCACATAATGGTATGATCCTACTCTGTTCTCCCATGTGATTGGCCGCATGGTGTGCCCATCACAATAAAGGCTGAACATGCGGCTCCTGACAGCAGTTGGATCTTCTCCTTCAGCTACAAACAGTCTGACGCTTTGCTTCTACTTTCTTCTTTGGTTAATGAGGTCAGTCTGAGGCTGAATGGCCCAACAATCACAAACAAATCAGTGGTCAGTTGTTAGCTAATTAGCTAATGCTAGCTAACCTGCACAGCTGCTACATTTTATTGCTGTTTGAGGCTGATATATGCTAATGTGTATATATATATATGCAAATAAGGGCACAACAGTTTTACACTGGTGGTTCTAATGTTCTCTGTGTTTGCACTAGAACCCCCAGAAGTTCCTCATGGATCCTCAGCTGTTTCCTGTTAAACAGCTGCTGCTGCTTCAGAAGGAGAAAGGACACAGGTGATCACACAGACACTCTACAAGAGCAGGAGAGTTAAAGCTCAGACTTAGTGTAACGTTAATTAAATCAAAGTTTGCTGCTAATGACTGGACTGCAGGGTCAATCACTGAGTTTTACCATGTGGCTTATCAGTGGCTAGCATGCTGGCTAGTGTTAGCATGTAGCATTAGCATGTGGCCTGTTTGTAAGGGGATGTTCCTCAGGAGCAGATCAGGCAGCAGTGACGTTGCTCCCTGTGGTGTCACCTGGAGCTCAGGTGTGTCTGCTCTGCTGTGCCGTTTGAGACAAAAATCATCAACTGACATCTCACAACTCACATTTACAATATTATCACACCTGCTGCTAATTATATATGACGTCACTGTCATAAATTGACACTCTTTTTAACATGTGTTACTTTTTCTATTGCGCTTTTTAATTTTGTACTTTAATGATGTACATTGGGCTGTAGCAACACCTGAATTTCCATAAAGGATGATGATTATTATTATTCATAAAATGTAGCTAATTAGCTAGCTTCAGCTAATTAGCTAACGCTAGCTAATTAGCTAGCTTCTGACCACCATGTGTTTGTGTTCGGCCATTCAGCCTCAGACTGACCTCATTAACCAAAGCCAACTCCGTGTCTTCGTGATGTTTTCCTCCGGTAGTTTTCCAGTTTTCTTCTTCTCCTCCAAACATCTTTTTTAAGCAGAAAAACGAACCCCAACAATCCGCTCAGGTTCCTCAGTCACTTCCTCACCTCATCCACCGTGTGTGTGCCTCTGATTTCTATGCCAAACTTTGATATAAAAAAACACGACAACCCAAAAACACACTGAAAAGACAAAGCCTTACAACAGTTCCACCCAAAGCAAGCTGCCATTAATGAGGAAAAAACTGACTGAAGCCACCGTGGCATTAGCTATTGCTGAACACTGTCATGTTGACCCATAGGAACTGGGGATCGAACCCCCGACCGTATGATTGAGGGACAACCCACTCTACCACTGATCCACAGCCACCCATGTGGGCACCCTGGGGAAGCATTTCTCTCCTCTGTCCTTACAAATAAAACATATAAATGCCCAAACCATATCTTTAAAGAATATGCGAGATTCTATAGAGCTACACAAGTATTAATTGTGCAAAAACAAGCAGATCCACTTTTTATAAATACTTTTCACTTTTTAGTGAGGAAAAAGGCTAGAAAAAAGAACCAAAATGGACGATAAACCCTTAAATGTCATGACCAATAGACACATTTTCCAGGAAAACTATGGCATTTTCATAGAAATCAATGCCTTTTCTGCAGATTCCCATATTTCTGCTTCTTATTCAGGTTTATTCTATCTACAGACTGTCACATTGATAAGCTGTAGTGTGACATAATTTGCAGCATCGCTCCCTGAGCAGGCAGCAGCGTTGCCAAAGTGACCTTTTATGGCTCTGATGTATGGCTCTGTAATTAGTCTCCAGGCTTAATTCTTCATAGATGAGTATCTTTTAGTACACAGCAGATAAGCGGTTCCTCATCCAAAGCTGTACAAGAGGGGAAAATGATGAAATGTGCAGATATTAAAGTCCAGAACAGCTACAGAACAGTACAGCAAGTGCCAGAAGGCTTTATGTCAGCTTACATTGAAGTCTCAATACTGCTTAAAGAACAGTGTCCCATGGTCTTCTTATGATCCCGCTTACAGTGTTGTCTGATGCCAACATCTGACAGGAGATAAACTTGGAGACAAGCATTTACCCGACCAAAGAATTCCCATGCGTGACCTTTCACTGCATTGCATTCTAGGCCTTGTGCACTGAAACAGACAAGCAATATGGAGAGAATCTATGATAAGTTTTGCAGACTGAGGCTACCCTAAAATGTAGGTACAGCACTGGGTAAAACATTCACACACACCAATGAATTCTAACTCGAATCATGTCGGTAATGCATGTAATAATTGTAGTAAAAATGCAGACGGTAGAGATGTGAGGGGAGATGGGGAAGAGTGAGAGGCAGGAACGACAGAGGGAAGAGATCAGGAAATGAAGAGAAAGACGAGAGGGAGATCGAGAAGATTGAATGAGAGGGATGAAGAAGCGAGGGAGAAAGATGAGACAGATGTAGAGATGAGAGAGGGAGAGAAACAGATGGAGACAGACAGACAGGAAACGCATAGTTCTCTGCACATCGCCGTGTGTTCACTCTCTGTTCATATGAACTCCAGTCGGTGTCATTGACCTGCGCTAGTAAAATGTATTTTTGTCTGCCCCCCCCCCTCTCCCACAGCTTCCTGCGTAGCTTCTGGTAAAATTTTCCAGTCACTGCCTTGCTTTCAGTCGTCGTGCTAAGCTAAGCTAATCATAAAACAATGCCACACAGAAAGCCACTGACACAAAGATCAAGTTCTCCGCGACAACTGTCTGAAATAACTTTAACAGCACTTGCTTGAAAAGTTTGAAAAGACCAATTGAGAGGTCAGACTGAATGACACCACAGTTTCCTCCTCGGCAGCACAGGCGCTCTGACATCACGGCATCATTCTCATACTGCATCCACCAGCTGGAGAGACAAATAATGCTTTGATGATGCGTCAGATGGTTCAGCAATGAACAATGAAGAACCTGTTCACAAGAATGTTGGGACGTAATGAAATGACCACATAATGTTTGATAAGCGCTAATTCAGTCAAGCGTAAAATCCCATGCATCTTATTTATGTACTGTGGATGGGATTTTAAAAAAACTCCAAGTATGTTTGACTTAATTTTAGTATTTCCTATTTACGACATGGATGGTGATCATTCACAATGTATTGGGTCACCGTTTATCAGTCTTTTAAGTGTTATTATATAAATCTTGATGAGCTGTTTTTATTTTTGTGACTGTATTTTTACTGTTTAATGCTGCTTTTTGATGCTGCAGTTTGGAATGCTTATTTTGATAAGTACAGCACTAGATAATGAGTGGCTTTTTGTGAGAATCGGGTGTTTAGCTCGGCGTTTAAAGGCCGGAACGCACAGCTGCATCAGTGGGAAATTGGGCGCTGCAGGTGCAGAGGTTCATGGTTAAGGTCAAATTTGGACAGCACCATAACATTTGAGTATGGTTAACAGGCAAGTGTTTGCACTGCCTGAAACGAGGTTAATGAGAGTGGAGAGACTGGAAAAATGTGAGCAGGAAAACCAAAACAATGAGCTAAAAGACGTTATGACGGGCCGTAGAGCTGGCTTGTCGCTATGTCCAACCCTTTTCACATAATACACAGCCATTTGAATCACTTCGAAGTGTTCACTGGTGCAGCTTTAATGGGTCATTACGTCCAATTCACCAATAACACAAATAAAATCTTATGCACCTTGGTTAGAGGCACAAATGTGAGGGACAGATGAAAATCTGACCAAATAAAACCAGTCCCATCTGCACTAGTGGAAAATATGTATATTTGTAATTTGAGTGAATCCAACAATTGCTTTATTTGTTAGAAAAAGAACCAATTATGGATAATGACTTTGCTGGAAGGCCCCGCTCTAATGGCCAATATATAAGCCAGACAGCAGCACCATGGTGAGGTTTTAGCCTATTTCTGTGGACATGAAACGCTCGCTGTGTATGTTCCAACATTAACAATAATTCTTTGATCAGAGACTTGTGTGCATACGAGCGACTCCGCGGTCATTAGGTAGGAGTCAGTGGACTGGCCCGCCTAACCTCAGCGCTCAGGCGTGGGTCGACATCTGAGAGATGTTAGCGTGTGTGAGAGCGTGTGATTGGTTGTAGCCCACAAGCCTCATGAATCACTTAATGGCCTCTCTCATCTTTGTTCCTAGACAACCGTGTGCACCCACTAGGATTTAGGAGGTCTGTGGATGGAAGGGCAGGTGAGAATGATGATGATAGCCTGCCGTAGTGCTCTACCTTCTGTGTGTTTCGTATATCCTGCAAAGACAGCAGTTGGGTGGGAGGGTTGGCAGCGCTGAGAGAATTTACTGTTATTCCTTTTGGAAATGAAAACAAGTCTTCATACCTAAATGAAAAAATAGGATCAGCACCTTCTAAAATGACCCTTAAGGCCAAAACTACAACAGAAAAAACAACATTTCTAAGCATTTCCCAGCCTCCCTGAATAGTGGTCTTCTGTGTCAAAGTCACATGCTTTGTGATGCTGACATGTCTGTGCTTCCGCCATTCGACAGACAAGATGAATTATTCACAAAGGTCACCACGGGTCAGATAAACAGGATCATAAAGGATGTTTTAGGCACTTGAACTAATGACCAACGCCATCCGTTTTCCTGAAACATGACAGGAAATTATCATTCAATGATAATGCTGTCAGAATTCCCTTGGATCGGCCATGACATTTCATATTTTCAACGGAAACGCCATGTTAAGAACTTAGGAACAACTATTGGTTGGTTTTTAGAGGCTGGTTCATTCTAAATGTGAGGAAATCTGGGTTATCCAGGTTTCAGTTTTTTTTTAATTTAGCATGTAATCCATACACACACACACACACACACACACACACACACACACAGCGTGTGTTGTGGCTTCACCAGGTTCCATCACTTGCTTGATGACGACACGCAGCGTCAGTCTGTCTAAAAACAAAACGCCAGGGGAATGGATGGAATGCCATGTAAGGATTAACACACTGACTCTGAGGAGTGGAGCACCAACACACACATACACACACACACGCACGCATTGCCTTTGTGAGTGACAACTTGGCATCAATGTGCGGCATCACACTGTGAGCCTTCCCCCGTGTAGCAGCCTCAATCTGTTAAGCAAAGACGTCAATGTGTGAAGTTTCCTGGCACAGAAAATGTAGTCAGATGCTCATCACTCTCTCCCTCGTGCACACACACACACACACACACACACACACAATAAACACATCCAAATATACCCGCGATCCTGGGGGTGCGGGTGGGGTTAAATGGGTCAGCAGGTAACACTACAGCTAAAGGTGGCGACAAAATAACCTTTGAACGATTCCACAGTGGATGTTAGACCACCAGAGCAGCAGACCATAATGAGGCGCAACTATCCCAGTGATGCAACACAAACCTTCAGGGGCGGCAAATAGGACGAGCAGCTATTTTGATCTCACAGCAGCCCTCCTGAGGGTTAATAATATCCACAGGACATCCCTGTGAAAGCCATCCCTTTGGCACCAGCTTGAAAGAGACGCTTTCATACTTTCACACCAAACATGACTCATCTTCCTAGATAGGAAAAAGATATTTTTGTAATTTCCTCTGTTTTTTTTTTTTTTATTCATTCCCTGCCCTAATTTTGGCACTTTTTTTTTCACTTCAGTACTAGATGATTCAGGATTTTGTGGCGGCAGCTCTTCCTCCTTCGCTTGCTTTCGTGCACACAAACACAAACTGTACGTTCACCACACATTAGCAGGCAACTTGATGAGTCAGTCTGTGCAGCGCACTGGCGTAGAGTCCACTTTCTTTATCCTCACACACGTATGCGCGCAAGGATGCAGACGTTTGCGTCATCAACTGCTTCCACGGCTCCCGCACTGATGTAGTCGGAGTCTCCTTCGCCTCCGGGATTGCTGCATTATTTGTCACTGCCTAGAAAACCCAGCTATTGGGAAATGAACTCATGATGGAAACAAAACACTGATACTGAAAATGCATCAACTACAGCACAGCAACAGCGGCCTGTAGAGTCACACAGTGTGCAGCCTAGAAACGGGAATACCACCACACAACAGCTCAATCATCAGGACATATTCCCTGAAATGTGAAGTATTTATAGCAGCACACTGACTCACTATTTGAGCATGTTATAATGTAATATATAATATTCTTTGGATTATCAAGTGTCTAGTGTGCACATGAATTATAGAAGGGGTCGTCTGCAGACACAGAACATTACCTGCAGTTTCCCTCAGCTGTAAATGTTTTTGGTGTAGGAGGATTTTTTGTGACTTTCAAGCCCATCGTCTTTGATTTTGGGGCCTTTTCCACAGTGTTAAAAATCCCTCTGACCGGCTGACGTCTGGCCTGGTGCCACTGATGATAAAATAATATTACTGTGGAGGTGGAATATAGGATTGAAAGTTTTATGAAAACTGACCAGATTCTCTTTGCTGTTTGTTTGTCTGATTCCTGCCTGCCTCATCTGCTCTGTGCTGCTTCAAGTGGCTGCGACTTTGGTCAAAAATAGACCTGATGCATAACTTTAGCTTCTGAAACATGCCGCAGTGCTTCTGGTCCGTGTTGCAGCCGGAACGCACCCTGTGGGATTTAACCTTGTACACAGGATGTTACCTGCCCCGCAGGTGTTGTGCTCAGTACTCTGGGGCACCAATAAATGTTGGGGTTTGCATGTCGGGGTGCAAAGCCGAAGTGAGAGAGTTTAGACCCTCATGGGTCCAGAGCTGAAGTTTTAAGAGAGCTCTGGGAGGAGAGCTGGCCTCTCCACAGTCCAGATGAGAAATCAGAGAGATCAGTGGGGGAGCTCTGGTTTTGTGGCCTGAGGTTGTAGGGTCACGTGTCCCACATTGGCCTAGACTGTGAAGATTGGACTGAAATTCATTAGACGAACAGACACATAAGCAGCAGGTAACATCACCTCGCTCCTCCTACAGTAGAGTTTATTATGTTGCAGTTAATGCTGATATTCTCTCATTTCCTGCCGTCATCACCACGAGGCTGAGTGCTGTTTTGCTCCAGGCGGAAGCTTGTGTTCTATTTTTGAAGGCTAAAACCTTTTCTTTTGCATTTGAAAGAGACACATGGAGGGACGCTATGGGCTTGGGTGGGTGGCTGTGAGGGGAAGTTGGGAGTTTCATGGGAAAACGCGGTCTTTGTATCAGGCAACACACAGAGACGGTGCTCACTAAGCGCGTGCACATGTTTGGGGGTTATCTGTCAGATCTAATAAGGTTAAGCTGTCACCCCACAGAGGGCCTTCAGATTCCAAAACCTAATTAACAATAGGAAGGGAATGGAAATGAACAGTGTGTTTGTGTGACGTGAGCAATCTCATGTGAAAATGTTCCACCTCAGTCCTGTGCCTGGAAATGAAGCAGTTCTATAAAGGGACGTTACCTCCGCAGCCATCAGCGCGTCAACAGCCATATCTGCTCCCTCTGTGAACATAGATGGAGTGGTGTGAGTGTCTGGTACGCCACTGTGGAAATGTACCTGCTTTTCCTCTCCATTTCCACCTCACACACACTCACACAGCGTATGAAGGCAGGCATAAACAAACAGCGCTACTTCCTGAACACAAAGGAAATTAATCATGATCACCTGGGATGCTACTGACAGCCTATCAACCCTCGCTGATATGCAGACGGCTTGTTTTTTTTTTTACTTTTTAACCATCAGTCTGCGTAAATCCAAATTACCCCCGACCTGTGTTTAACTTCTTCTGTTCCACCATATTCGACCGAATCTCTCCCTCCAATTTAATCTCTGCAGCACTCTTCATGTTCCTTTCCTCTGCAGAAATCATCCAGCCTTACTTGGAAATGAATCATAATTCCAGGAACCCGGTGCCGTCAGCAGAACAGGACTTGCAATAAGTGATTATGTGCAGTAATTGTGCGGCAGTGGGCAGTGTTCCTCCCTTCAGAAAAGAAAAGAAAACCCCTGGAATGAAGTGCTTCGCATTAAAGTCTGCACTTAATTAACAGCCTGTTCCGCCGAGAGATTAACGACGATGTCATTGTCTCCGTGCGAAAAGAAAACGACAAGCTTGACGTGCCTTCGTGGTTTCTTAAAAGCAGCTTTTCACAGAAATATTGTGAACTCTTTGTCTTCTTTATGAACCGGCAAAGGGTGAGAGAGACAAGGAGGGGAAATACAGGGCTTTCAGCATGTATATATAATATATATTATATATATATTTTTTTTCTTATTGAACCAATGTGTAGAAATTTGTTTCAGTTTGACATGTCATGATCTTTTTCTGTTGATAAAGGTTACTCGCCTCGATTCAATAAAACGCGAAACCCTCCAATGGGGTGAACGCACTTTAAAAGCTCTGTATATTGTTAGTTAACCTGTTTCATCCTTGCCTGTTAAGTGAAAAACCCACAGTCCAATACTCCATGTTGTTAGATCTATCTGCATTCAAGGAAAGAACATCTTCTCCTTGCCTGACCCACTTCCTTTCAACCTGCCTCTTCTGCTTCACTTAGAGGCTGCCGACAGTTCACAGGAAGCCTTGAGCTTTTATTCGCGAATATATGTGTTTTAAAAGAAAGTCTGCGGCGTGAATAACATTTTCATAGAGCAGACATAACCACCGCACAAGACAGGCTAAGAGTGATTGTGCTATTTCCTTTAGACTGTTATGTACAGGGCCATTTCTCGGCGGAGTAGATCGGCATAGTTTGTTACTCGAGCAACAAGTGGAGAAGGTTTAAAAAAGCAACTAAAGAGGTTATTCTAGGAGAGAGGCCAGCTTTGCATTCTGGGCTACAGACTGGTGAACAATGGCTGCTGTCAGTGTACCGATGGGGATATTTCATTCCTGATGGAGGTTCCCTCGTATGACGGCTGAACCTTGATGCAAAGGCTCAAGGAAGCACAAACTAGGTTACGTCAGTGTTTTCATATCAACATGACTGTGTGTGTGTGTGAAATGTGTCTGTAGTGACAAGCTAACAGAGTGTTCACCTCAAGTCAAACAGAGCGTTTTAGTGTCTATCAGCTCATTATTTTGGTTGGCTTTACTGCTTTGTTCGCTCCTGCTGTTCGTCTGTGCCGTCTGCACAGGAGAAGCTGTTTCAGATTTTCTGCTAAGCATCTACAATTTTAAAAGGTATATTCAATAAACACAACAGTAAACATATTGGACTGAGAGAGGGACATAAGGGCTACAGCACTATATGCCATAAAATAAGCTTATCAGTGTTACACACCTGCACTCGACTACAGTACAGCATGTGTGTTTTTCTCTAATTACATGCAGTGTTTGACTTCCACCCATAACACCAGCTCAGCAAAACGCAGCGTCCTGTTCCTTCAGCCACGCAGACGGATGGACGGATGACTGATGCACACACACAGAGACGGACAGTCGGACGGACAGATGACAATAAGCCAGACCAACAGATTGACAGAATGCCGACTGTGGATGAATCACTCACTTTGACACTGGCAAAAACATGCTAACTCCTGACTCACATATTACATACCAGCATGGGCTATTTCTCGTGCAGAAACACAAGAGGCCTCACGTGCACGTCTGCACAGAGTCATGTACACACACACACAGAACACAGGGAGGGCGAGCGCGTATCATGGTCCCTATCTGTAATCTGCAACCATTTGTACCTCAAAATACCAACAACTGCATCGCATATGATGTTGGGGGGCATTTGCAGTAGGAATAACCCCTGATTAGCCACGAAGGGACCAGGATCTGTGGAGATATCCTTTGACCTGGACTTTTTACAAGAGTAAAACCAAGGTACCAAATTTTTTTATTATAACATCCAAATAGGCCCAATGTGTCAGTTTCTAATAATGCATTGGCATTATTCTAAGGAGCACATGTAACTTTGTTGACATGTGCTGCTTGGTGGGATTTCAGCTTTTAAAGCAACGCCTCTGTTGGTTATTCGGAATTCATGGAACCACAGTTACATTTGGAACCTTCTTAAAGCTGCACCGATCAATATATTCATATCAATGATTGATGAAATGACTGTGTGTAATGTGAAAGAGGCCGCTTTTAGTGATTAAACCTTTGAGGACTGTCATCCACATCGACATTTTCAGACAATTACAGAGTTTCGTTTTAGGAATTTAAACCTGCGACTTTTTGCTGCCACTTGGTGACATAAGGCAATATAAATAGATTTATCAGCCACGCTCTACTCCATTCAAACCCTTGGGCATGTGGTATTTTGAATCAGGTGTAAAGACTGTTGTATGTTGGCGCCTGTGAAAGCTTTTACACAGACATTTTATCCACTTTTGAGGATGCATTTTCAGTCTCGAGTCTAAAAACCCTGGTTAGTGGAGTCAGTGCTATCAAAGGCATCATTTGAAATACAATTTTTTCTTTATTTTGCTTCAATGTTTTATTGAAAGCACAAATTCCATTGATTATAATGTAATTGCAATCAATACAATTACACCATGATCACCCGCAACAGGGATGCCAAGAACGAAAATGAAAAATTAGTTATCATTAAGAACATTACACCGTTTCCTGATTGTTTCCAAATGTAAAATAAAGGTTTTCCATGCAATTAACTGGAACGTAAGTATGAACTATCAGGAGGGAACTTTGCTATTCACAAGCTCCACTAAAAAAAGCACTTAGCAGGATATAAAACCAATTCTTCAATATTGTTGTGATGTGCAGATGATCCTGTCTTGAACAGATTTCGCAGCCCACCCCAAGCATGCATCCTCCCTTCTCTGTCGTAAAGCAATCAGACAAACAGAAGGAGAGCAATCCAGACAGACGGAGAGGATAACAGGGTGTGAGAGATAGAGGGTGGTGGTTGAGGGCCTGTGACGGAAGGAACAAAAGCAACTCAGCAAACAGGAAAAGCTCCACCTGACCTGCTCTCTCCGTTTTATGTGCTTGGTCGCACTTAATTGTACGTCCAGTTTTTTCCGGTCATGTGTTTGTACTGTTCTACTCCGTGGAATGTACTTTCTATAGTGATAAATCATTAGCACACGCACAAACAAACACACTGGTACTATATATGTTCCTCTGAACACAATCACGGAAGCTTCCATGAAACATGTCAGCTCCTGATAAATAACCTTTAACATCAGCAGAGTGTGGTTAACCGTAACCTTACGTCTAATCGAAACATTACGCTGATTCCGAGCCCTCTCTGTCCTGGTGAGGACATCATGTACATCATATCTCAACTGCACAAACACTACAAACTGTGCTGTGCAGGGTATTTCCTTAGTATGTTCAATATAACTGCACTCCCATAAGGCCTCTGTATTAATCTGAAGAGGAAACATATGCTCATTCCCAGTATAACTGCTCTGTTGGGACTTCCTCAAGACTCTGACGCATTTGCCCAATAAGGACAAACCTTTCCGCAATGTAGTGCAGTTCATACAAGGCTGTACACAGATCTTTGATTAGGGCAACTCCTGATAAGCAACTGTGCCTTTACTTTGTTCTCGACATTAAGGATAGTTTGGATTATTTGAAGTGGAGTTGTATGAGGCACTGGTCCATAGTTAGTGTGTTAGCTACTGGATTGCAGTCAGCATGTCCAGCGTTTGGAGCAGCAGGCAGGAGTCCCAGCACAGATGCTAAGCAGTGTACTACTGTGGATGGGAGCAGCATAAAAACCTATTTTAGCCACCTAAAAGAAATAAAATCAACATGAGTTTTAGTGTATAGCTGGCAGACAGCCCTTTCAACTGGAACTGAAGCTATTCTTTCCCCTTGCTTGCTTCAAAGACACCTAACTTTATTGACAAAAACAGCCATTTTACCTTGAAGAATATTGGAGTGTCTAAGCTATCGTTGCTACAGTTGGTTAGTGTGCTTGCGTTATTGTATTACTTTGATGTTTTAAATTGTTCTCTCTATATCTGTTAATTACTCATATTCACCAACCTAACGTTTTAAGATGCAATTTAAAAGAAGCCAAAGATTTGATGCGTTTCAGTTCAAAACCAGACTGGAAACCGTTAAAAACACTCATAAAAGAGATTAATTGTGAAGAAATGATCTTTTCTAGAACCTTGGATAAAAGTAAATTTAGAGATAGATCTGTAATTGCTGAAGGACCGGGGCTCCAAATGGGTTTTTTTAAATTTTTTAAGCAGTGGATGAATAATAGCATGCTTAAAACTGTCAGGAAAAGAACCAGAGGTCAGAGACTTGTAGATAATTTGCAAAATAACAGGGCTGACAGTAGGAAAACCCTCCTTGAGCAGTTTAATGGGAATGATATCCAAGATACAGGAGGATGGGGGGGTTCATCTGGGAGACGTCAATGCAAGAAGAAGAAGAATTAAAAGGTATCCTTGGAATTTAAGAAAGTTGGATATCTGCACGTCTATAAATGTTGATGTTGGCTTGAAAATACAATTTACCTGAAAGAACTGGACACTCAAGTCCAGGTGTTCAGAGCCAGGCAGTATTTCTGTAAATCTGAAAGCAATGAGGGTTGAAGGGGAATGATGATAGAGGGGATTTTTTTTCCTTCTGTTTGATGCAGAAAAACCAAACACCACCCTTTTCGAATCCCACGGCACGACACACTGTTTTGCCCCCAGGTAACATGACACTTACAGAAGAAATATGGCTGTCTGTGGGTCTGACTGCTGAGACAGCCCATTGTTTTTCTACCGAGCTGGTGTTATGGGTGGAAGTGAGTCACTGTGTGGGTGTCTGGGTGATGACTGACAACTTTTTAAATTTACATACAAATACAAAACCATAACGAAAACATATAGATTTCAGTTTTGTTTTCACGACACAATTTGTTTTGCAGACTGAAGTGAAGTAATGTCATTACAGGAGCACGCTTTTTATTTTACTCTACCATTCAAATCTACAGTGCCTCTTGGAAAGTGTTAAATAAAAAGGAAAAGACCTCAGGAAAATCCAATCCTGGCAGATTTCCCAGGTGTCCTTCCTATTTTAGTAAACTTTTGTTGCTTTTGAAGGCCTCCTGTATGGTTATTGACCGTGAAGTTATATGAGAGGTTACATTTAGTTGTATTTCTGGCATGATGAAATCTAACGGGCCAACTACACTCCATAAAGACTCTCACTACAATTCCACCCTCTTACATTCTAAAAAACCTCCACTATGTTAACACTGTGCCCACACTCACAATACAAATCATCTGAATGAAGTTTCCTACCTCAATATCTGCACTGATGCAAAGATCATTTGGACATTATTCCCTGTTTCATGTCCATATGTGCATTGAAACAGCTCTGAGCATGTTTCTGTTCATACTGGCCATTAAAAGACTCATTCTGTGCAAAAATATATTACAAATATTATCTGAAATTAATATCAGGCTTCAGCAGTACATGTGAATCATATCAAGTGGGTACCGTCCAAGTCACACAGTTTTTTGGAACTGAACTCCCTGTGGGTTTTTTTTTCCTCGCTGTCCAGTGCCAACATTTTCAAAATTCTCACTTTCAGCAATATCGGCACATGGCGACTATAGTATGTTTAACGTTCAGGAAAGATCTAGGTTATGGCGAATAAACTTAGAGTGTGGTGACAGTCGGTGAGGGACAGATCATGGTGCAGGTCTGTGATGTCTTGCGCCTCATGTAGTGCAGGACTGTCGGCCGATAGTCGACACAGTTTTGTTCATTTGCTCAATATCTGAGCCAAACAGGTAAGTTTATAAGCTGGGAAAAAAACAAATTCTGAAAATAAACTACCTTTATTCATCTTTGTCCTGGCATGGACGGTTAACCTGTTCAGAACCCATTCAGAGCCTCTGTGTGCCCGGTGCTAGAGCATGCTGGGTTTGGCTCCAGCCCCTCGCAACCCTGCAAAGGCTTACATAGACAAATTATGGAGGACATGCTGGCGAGGTTTTGTTCAATGTAAAAACATAACTGTAAAATGCCACCCAAGAGACGGGGCTCAGCTGGGCAGCACAACAGACCCGAGGTACGTGTTGAGGTGAGGACCTGGGCGTAATTTAAGGAAAACAAGCGGATAAACTGACCAGTGGAAACCCAATGATGAGCCAGGCGGATCAAAGATTACATAAACGAATGATTGCACGCAGTCGACCACACGGCAACACCACCTGCTGTGCACCACTGACATGTAGAGTCTGCCAGTTATGCTGCGGTTCATCTAAGGACTCATGTTTTTGCATCTTTAAGTGGTGCCAAAAACAAGACAAAGATAGTATTGAATTAACGCAGTTTCAGCAATCTGTGTTCAATCTATTATTTCTGCATCTTGGTTTAATTTCCTCTCATTAATGCGCTGGCTGCTGCTGCAAAAAAAAATGATTTGCAGCAACACAAGCACGAGACATTCATTGACAAAACTAGCTGACATACAACTGACACACATGCAGTGTTTGTGCAACGGATGGCTGGTTTTTTTGCCGTCATGTAAGCTACATTTTAACAGCATCATGGCTGCCAGGCGGGCGCTCGGACGGAACTGATGGCGCTTCCGATGAATTCTTCAACAGAAGCTGACCTTATTAGAGCAGTCGGTGGTGGTGGGAAGTCTAGAAAGGGAGCAAAAGGCGTGACTCTGAAAAGTGCACCAGGTCACAAGCGGGACGCAGGTAGAGGGTTTTACACCAAAAGAAAGAAAAAGCGACAGAGCAGAATGTGAAATATTGTACTCCATATTGACTGAAAGATGTTTTTATGCATCTTGACAGCAACCTTAGTCTTGCCTGTCTAGGTTTCCTGTGATCTCGGTTTGTCTGCAAGTTTTCCCGCTACTCATCTCTGCTCGAGGCTACATTAGCCACAAGCACAACACACCAGAGTCCCCCACTGAACTGTTGAGTTGTGAGACAGACGCACACACCTTCTGAGGCATGTATTGAAATGGTAAAATGGCACCGAAGGCAGTGTGTGTGATCCAGAATCTCGTGAGCCGTTAGCTCCAACCACAGTTTATAGAATGTCACAGCACTTCAAATGCATCTTGATATTGCCTTTTTAAATTGCCTGATATGATTTCTTTGATGTGGGCTGCCTCATCTACAAACAGAAAAGCCCATTTCCTGATATTTCACCCCGTTTATGTATTTACACAATGTATGATAAATGTATCAGGTTGTTTAACTTAACTTTTTTGTTTCTGGTGATGGTAAAGATCGAACAAAATAACCTTCAAAAACGTTTTATCATATATGCTTTTCAGAATACCATATCATAGTAAATGTAAAGGTTTTTTTAAATAGACAGCATTGTGCAAAACAGCATTGTTTGTAATTCGTAGAAGTTGGATAGAAACAGTTTCAGCGAGTTTCATTAGGAAGGACACAAATCCATACCAAACTGCAAGGATTTATGGGTAAAAGAAGGCAGATGTTGTCATTTGATAGCCAGCAGTTTTCCATGCGTCACAAAGTCTATCCTGGTATAATAAAATGGACTGAGGGCAATCTGCAGTCTAGACCGCTGTTCATATTCCACCGTTTCTTCATGTGTTCTTTACTGATATAATCAGCGGAGAGGAAATTACAACAAAAGGCACAAAGAGCCAAGTTCATCACGTAAAGTTACCCTGTCAGAATGTCAAACCAGGAGGGAAGCCAAGTTTCCCAACTTTAGTTGAAAGGATTCTGTGAGGTTCATGTGACTTGAATGGATACAAAGCAGAAAAACAAACCAAAGTAGATGAAATGCACCTTTAATTGCACCAAAAAGAGGGTCATTAAAATGTTCTGGGCCCTCCTATAATTCCTCTCATTGTGAGTTTTAAGTGGTGGAATGAAACATCCCATGGACAGAAATATGCATGTTTGAACTTGTACATTCGACTAGGCACAATAAAACAACACTCAGCACCAAAGCACATTAACCATTAACACTTGTTCAGCATCCACCATTTTGTTCCCAAGAAGCACATCAGCAGCAGCAGCAGGCAAATTTGTAACTGATCTGCCTGAAACAGCCAAAAACGGATTCAAACAAACGATGAAAATCCTGGCAGAGACAAACGACAGCGTAAAATGTGGATTCACGGTAGAGAATCTTCAGTCAAAACGTATTTCCAAATGACATGTTCAAATAAACGCACATATATTGTATTGTGTTGTGTTGTGGAGGTATTCTTGCCCGTCAGCAGGGCTTTTTAATCCAATAACTCTGTTTGAATCTGATGCAATGTGCTTCTGTAAACGTGCTAAAAAGGAGAAAATATAGCTGTGAATTGCTTTCTGACATGCTGAGGTCATTTTTGTGTATTTACAATAGGCAGATTGTGAGAGGTTGAACCTGAAATGAATAAAACGTATCCAAAACTGTTTTGTAAAAAGGAGAGCACGTAAAAACCAAGTGTATAACAGAACAAGTCACCCCTCTTTTTGTACATTTCAGCTCATTCTTGCATCTCGAAATTCGTCTATTGTCCATTTTTTAAATATCCATCTTTTCTTCTTTCTAATATTTAAACATATTAAGTACCTACACGTTTGTCAGTGACCGTTTTTCTAATATATTCAACCATAGTGATGTTTTGGCAACATGCATATGTACGAGTGTAATATATTTATATATATATTTTTTTTTTCTCATTGGTGCGTCGATCGTTGTGAAACAGAGAAAACTAGTAAAAAAAAAAAAAAAAAAAGCACCAATATAACCATGTCAGCTCTTTAAAAACCTTCTAGAGACACATAGTTTTATACAGATTTCCATTTGTGTGACAGTGGTACTCTCCCACAATGCTCTAACGTAAAATAATGACCTGACATAACAGTGACAGTGTGTGTGAGCCCAGTTCACTTTTCTGTTTATGCATTGCACATACTAGCCAGTGCTTACAACTCGTGTGTGTGTGTGTGTGTGTAGTGGAGTGCCCCGTTTTTCTTGTGAGTGAATCATGGTTCGTTATTGTAATACAATACTGCCAACCGTTCGTGAGGGGTACTGTAGGTAAACTGCTCCGATGGCTTAAAAAATAAAATTGACTTTGAACAAGAACCCAAAAATCATACAGTACTTTTAGACTTACCACATCTCCATTTTGAAATCATTTTGTCCTCATGTGCAACTGTTTCCTTGTCACAGTTGATCTAAGTGCAATTGGTGGACGTGTGGCGGCAGAGTCCACTTCACGCTCGGTCTCAGAGTGCCCCCTTGTGGTCCGACAGGTGAGTGTCCTCTCCCAGCACAGAGCAACGGGTGTCTGCTTTGTGCAGAGCATCCACCCTGTACATTAATGTGGCTGATTGTTCCCCTCTTAGCATTTTACCTTCCGTCTCTTCAGAAATGAATCCTGGCATTCACTCGGCGAGCCCCGACGCCTGCCCGTGTGATGAGGGGAGCGCTTTCACTGCCTTTTGCCGTCCAGGATCGCCCTCCAGTCGTCCGACCAGGACAGGAGTCGTCTCTGGGGGGTGGAAAGATGCTTGTTGTGGCAGGCGGTGAACAGGATGTGCTCCCACGTCGGTTTGGGCTCCACGCCTGATCGGGAGGCACAAACGTTAAGTGAGTGACAGCACACACACATTTGGCTGTGTGAATGAAGCTATGACGAAGGTGTATGAAAAGAATTACGTCTATAAGATTATACAGTCATGTTCCTTTCAGATTTGTCTTCCTTCCATCCTCCCTCCGCACGTGCAGAACTCTGTATTTTATTTTAATGCTATTTTTAGAAACAGTTTTACATATTGGGTATGTTTTGTCACTCGTTTTTTGTCAGTTAATGAGTCGCAAACAGCATGTCTGCACTTCCTCACATCAGAGAACATGCAACATTGTGACACAGTGATTGTCCAATCACAGTTTAGCAACTGCAGACCTTTGGATTTTCCTACATGCTGAAGCAGGGTTTGGGTTGGGTCACATTACTTTAACATATAGTCAGTTACTCAATACAGATTACATTGAAATAATGTACCTTATTCTACAAAACAGATGCAGCCCCAAAAAAATGTCTTTTCAGCATTTACAGTCACTCAGATGAAATGGCTGCTGTGTGTGCATTCTGCACACTGTTCTGTTTCTTCGGTGGAAGTTTGTGTGACTGTTGGCGACACTGCCAGGAGCAGAAGGTTGGGGAATTGCTGCTGCTTGAACTGTTCATTTTGAGCAGTACTTTTTTTCCCCCGCCACAAACAGAGGAGCATTTGCGTAGGAACGCTTTTCCTGAGTTAATAACACTGATCATCACGAAAAAAAGTTTCAGAATTTAAAAATTGCCATATTTAAAGGGTAAAAATGTAATCAAGGACGTTAAATTGGTCCGGCAGTCATCATTCTGCTTGTTCAAGTGGCTGGCTGATGCCCAAAGTACCTCACAGAAGCACTACATTTAGGAACACTGCTTTTAGTGTTTTCGCTGCGCAACATTTTAGAACACACGTTCAAACTTAACATAAGAGGTCAATTTCAAACCACTCTACAATGTGACTGTTATCAACTTGTTGTTTTTTTACTTTACTTACTTACTTTTTTGTGCACATTCATTCTGGTTGAATGAATGAATGAATGAAAAATCCTTGACAATGTGCCTATAATCTAGTTTTTTTGTTGCCTGTTAACCTGGGCTGACTACAGGTACTTATTTATTGTAATCTGATCAAATTACCCCCGTTAGGTGTAATCCATTGCTACCCAAGCCTGAGAAGGCCACTCTGCCACTCAGCTGTAAAGCGTTTGGAGGGCCAAGTGTAAAGGACACATTTGTTAGTGTGTTCCACCTCCAGCAGGAACCGAGCGTTACTTTCAAGGCCGTGTTCATGTTCATTAGCAGGCGTTTTTGTTAGTGTGCATACAGTCCTCACCTAAAATGTCAGGCTTGTCGTCAATGAGGACGTCTCCGGTGATTAATGTCTTGTCGCTGGTCAGGATGACCTGCTCCAGAAAGTCGTGGCCTAAATGATTCTCCACCCAGGCATACTGGACAAACACACACACACACAAGATCAAATTAGAAAAAAGGAAGCGCAGTAATAACGCTCAAAGGGAGCAGAGTAGATGTTGATCAACAGAGGGCTCACCTTCTCATACGGGCAGTGTTTGTAATGCTTTATAGGGCTGGTGCAAATAAAGACATCTGTGCTGCAGACAGAGAGGGAAACAACAGGACCACAGTGGAAAAATTTAAAAGGCATCTTGATATTCCAGCTGCTCCTACCTGACATGAACAGACCTCCTCTGGTAGGAAAACACAGAGGTGAAAAACAGAAGTGATCCCACCATATGGTTGATCTCCCCGATAACAAAACAGGCTCGCTCAGGCGCCGGCGTCCGAGGGATCCCATTCATTTCCACCAGAGGAAAAGTAAACACACAGTTTCATAACTATGGCGGCTATTTTTAGACGCTGCTCTGCTGTGTCGTGTGCTTCTGAGAATGCTACTGGAAAAGCCTCCTTCATATTGACACTGGCTGTATCTGAATGATGGCCATTACCTGTGCAGATGCCAGGTACAGGATGCCTTCACCAAAGCACATGCAGTACAGTCCTCTAAATGGGACCATCATTTACTGAATGACCATCATGCTCTAGTGAAGATTTAAATTAGCGACTGAGACCATAAACTCGCTGAGAAACTGTTGACTGAGGTAGTAGATCAAGTGAGAAGTGGGCTAATTTTCTCATTGACTTCAATACAGTCTGACCTCTATTTGAACTTCTATCGCCCCCCACTGGCCACGAGAAACAATGCAGGTTTAAGGTTGCTTCAGCATTGGCTTCATTTTTTCAGACCAGGAAGTTGTGTCAACTTCTTTAAACAGTTTATGCTCATATCCAACATTTAGCATTCTTTAACATGACCACTCATAGCGGCCGCCGTTTCTCCACTATTACAGGTGTCGGTTTATATAATGGACGGGTGAGATTCATCTTTGAGACCTACTTTTCCATCTTGGCCATCTCCTTGACTGCCTCCACTCCTCCTGGCAGCGGATCCAGTTCTATGAAGAAGTCCTTGGACTCCCAGATACTGATGGCTTTTTCCTGGAGTCAAAACACACACACACACACACACACACACACACACACACACAGAGCTTAGTATCAGTGTACATTGATAAGGTGTGTACATGTGTGTGTCCATGTGACGGTACATCTGTGCTACAGGAGGAGAGTCCAAAAGGCCGCTTTTTCAAGGTAAGCTAGACACTCGGGTGGCCAAGGGGAGAAAAAAAATGCTGATATTCTGTGTTTTTAATGATGATGAAAAAACACATCTTCGTGGTCTATTTCTATTACACCTTGTATCTTTGACCTAGTTTACCTTTTCGATATATTTAAGATTTAATATCATTCTAAACATGGGAGGAACGTGTTGGATCATAACATCAGCTAGGCCCACATATTATTTGTTAAAATAAGAGTAGAAAATAGTCTGCTGTTGATTAATTAGTTTGATATTCTGAAATATTAACATTGCATTCATACACTTGACTCTGAGAATAACATTAGTGGGTCTCTAAAAATAAATAAAAAAACCTAGCGTAAAAAGAAGATCCTGTGTTCGGCTATCTTTAACCAGCATCAGGATTAAACCACATGCATGCACGTCCCATTCTAACATATGCACTGTGCCTTCACCAGGCCATACTGTATGGATCTGACCCTTCTGGTCCAATGGTTCAGTATGGTTTAAGTGGTTTATGTACTGGATGGGATTGTAGACTGTGATCATTTATTTATTTCAGTGAATCACAAGCATTACAAGGCTGCAAACTGCTGATCTGTAAAGCCCATTCAATAATGTTCACATCTAAGGAGGGAAGCAGCAATACTTCATGTTGGTTAATATAAAGTGCAAACAGGATATATTAGTGTTAATTCAGTCCTTTCGGTTGCAGCTCGGTGGCCTCTGGCTCTGTGTGGGACTGTGGATGTGACTATTTCTGTCCACGTGAATGAGTGCATGTCACTTACACACAGGTCACTCCTCAGCTGGCCGTACTGCGATGACACCCAGAACCCCCTCCGGTCGCCCAGGCTGATGTAGGGCTCGTCCGGGTATCTGGCCCGGTACTTCTTCAAGAACCCCCCCTCGAAGTCCGCCAGGACCCCGTCCATGTCAACCAGAACCCGCAGTCTCTTGCCCGAGGGAGAGGAGGACGACATGTTGGCGCAAATCCTCTTAAACGGATCACGGAGCAAAGTTCTCCCTCTTCCGAGTAGGCGGGTTGTACCGGACAGCAGCGGCATTGTTGACTGTTGACCGAGCGGCTGCTGCAGTTCCGGTAACTGTCGCCGCCGTTAACCCGCTCCAAGCGCCGAGTGTAAACCCTGGCTGGAGTCCGCATGGGAGTAGGAAAGTTTGGCAGTTAAACCGTGTCCCTTTTAGCACTTAGCATCGGTTGTATCGTTATTAGTCTTTTCGTCAAGTTTAGTTTCACCGCTAGCTTAACTTTGTCACTGTGCGCCGCTCTGCTGCGCAGCTGCAGTGGGGCTAACGGTGGCGAGCTAACTTTAGCTGACAGGCCAGCGGACAGGTCAGATGTAACGCGCCTTTGGCCGCGGTGCTCTGGCAGCTGTTTGCATGCTGTGTGGTCGGTGTGTATTAACTGGGCGGCAGCTGGCCACGTCCCCTTTCACACCGTCGTCCACTTCTGTTACTGAGGCTGTTGGTGCAACCTGGACTGACACTAGCTGCGGTGGAGCACAGCTGGCTCCGCAGCGCCATGGGACTGTGGGCTCAGCAGCGGGGACACACTGTACTACAAGTCCGGCCGCATCAAAGATGGTTTAATGGTGCGCCGAGGGCTCACTCCTCTATTGATGTCAATGTATGAGAACCATGGACAGTCACAGGGAGCAGCTTTCTAATACCGCACATTTGAAAAGAAAGGAAAAAAACAAACTTTAATTATCAACTAGTATTTTTAGAATTTTAGAATATTTTGTTTTATGTTTTTTTGGATCTCAAGAGGCAACAATTAAACATTCATCAGCTATACAAAATGTTTCTAATCATGCGCCACAATAAATGTTTCATTTTGTTTGTTTGAGTTGTCATATTTATTTTTAAGTTTTGCTTATCTTCAGTAATTGAACATTTGTTTTTATCTCGACTAAAAGGACCATGCATATCTTCAGTTTCCGGCAGACAGGCGAGAAGGAGAAAATATCCAAAAGCAAGAGAAGAGAAAGCTCCGGCTCACTGTCTTATTACTTGTGAGAAACATTCTCAATCAAATCTATCGATAAAGCAAGCCAATAGAGTACATTACAGTAACACCTGTGGAACAGAGGCACATTTGGGGCAATGAAATAAAAAATATCAGCATTGTCAATGATAATGCTCAATGGTCACATTGTTTTTTTCTTCTAGTTTGTGAAAATGATGTCCAATTAAATGTAAAATTGTACCATTTTTCACATCAAATTGTACATCACCAATGTAAAATTAGCTTCTATAGCGAAGGAAATAAAACACATTCATACAAAACATTGGTGACAGGCATTACACTGGTAACTGTCGAACCAAAAATGGTAATAAATACAAGTGTACTGTTAATGCTTAGTATCTACTTCATTTAAATTACATATCATGCTGTGCATGCTGTATAGACCGTAAAGCCCTGCGTAATCTAATTTATTATATTGGGCTATATGGATAAAATTGACTTGACTATCAATGTCTCAGTATATTAGATTTTTCCATCAGTTTCCTATAAAATTATTATTCAAGGCCTAAGTTGAACCCTGAATGAATGAGAAGGGATGGATGTATGGATGGCAAAACTGAAATTCATGCAGTTGTATTTTTTAGGTACAAAAAAACTTTGTGGTCAGTGGATAATCAATGGATGCTTTAAAGTCAGTTAGAGAGGAACTCTTACATTGTAGAACATCTTTGTTGAAAATCCGGTAAAGTGTACGTCAGTTCCTGTATTTATTTTTCCTTAAAGTGAGTACTGGCACTGCAGTATGAAAAAGGCAGCTGTATTCCCTTAACACATAAGGCAAACACAATAAGATGCACTTTTCTAATAAATATACTATTACGGACAATTAATGTCACAAGTATTTTTTAGCAAATCGTGCCTGTGGCCCTTTAAGAATCCAATGGTCGTTCGTAACTCTCGCTGCAGTCTGTTCTGTTCTTATGATCTCGCGATAGCTTCTCCTCAGTGGCGGCTGTGTGGCCCCCTGTATCAGTCCGGACGGAGTTGTTTCTGACGTTTGAATGAAAAACAGTGCAAATTACCTCCACTTTGGACCCAGGAAATAATGGCTTCAGCCTTGGAGCAGTTTGTGAACAATGTGCGGCAGCTCTCCGCTCAAGGTAGGGTTGCTAAACTCATTCGAGGGGGAAGTATTAGCCACTTAGCTAGCATATGCTATCCAATGCCTTGCCGATAGCTAGGCAGCCCTTTTTTTGCTTTATCATGTAAACACACCTTAAAAATGACTTTCTCCGGCCGCGAGAGTTCTGTAAAGTATCACCAGAAGATACGTTAGAGCACGGGGGCGCCAAGGATAGCCGCGAACTGGGTAGCTTATCAAACAAAATGTCAAAATCATACTTTTTGTTTTTGATCTAGAAAATAATTTCTGGGGATTGCCTACCGGTAGTCCCGCCCTGGCCCCCACATGATTGGCTGGCGAACTGGATTAGCGAGTATTATTGGTTCAAAGTCATCTGTCAATCCCACTTGCATTACCTCTGTTGCAAGGCCTTGACAGGACACTTGACCGGCCGATTTACACTGAAATATTCAGCCTCAGCATGATGATCATGCGTGATTTTGTAAGCCAGTTTGTTTTCTACATTTGCAGAGAGTATTTTCTTTGCAGGCGTAGACAAGAAATTTGCAATTTTATAATTCATTTTATAATTTAAACAATGAAGACAAAGCCTCAGCATACCTGGGCAAAAGTATTGCCCTCTTTTTTCTTTTTGTGGATCTTTTTAATTTAACCTCATCATTTACAATTACTGTGATGGTGGAGGAATTTATAGTAGAATTTCTAGATTGGGTAATCAGTGCAGTTACACCAGCACAGGATGTGTCACTTTTGATAGTTGAAATTTGGTGACATTAAGTCCCAGTATTACCACCTTATTTAATTACAAAAAAATAGACCTATTTAAAAGCAGTGGTTTTTAAAATCTCATCTGCATCTAAGCATTGTCAGGTAAACTTCTTTAGATATGAGATGTGTCTTTCCAAAGAGCTAAAGGGCATATGAGAAGGTCCAAAGTGGTTTAGTTTGTTTTTGTTTTCTTGCCCCCCCCCCCAGGCCAGATGACTCAGCTGTGTGAGTTGATCAACAAGAGTGGGGAGCTGCTGGCCAAAAATCTGTCCCACCTGGACACGGTGCTGGGGGCCTTGGACATCCAGGAGCACTCCCTGGGCGTGCTGGCCGTGCTGTAAGCAACCCGCTTCGTCTTAATTCTTTCCAGGTTTACCTCTTCCACTGTAGCTGGCACCAGTCAAGAACTCTTCCTCGCTCTCAAGAGAAGTCTGCCATTGTTCTTGTTTTTGCCTCTGTGTTCATTTCTCTCCAGTCTTGCGTTCCTTTACACCCCTGCCTTCATTGTGCTCCTCGCTTCTGCTCCCATTCCTTTCTGGACTGGGCCTGGAGATTCTGTCATTGTTGTCTGTTGAAGGTCATATAGTGCTTATTGTGATGAATGGGGTAGATGGGTGGAAGTAGTGGAGCCTTGGAGAAAGATAGATTGTAGGGAGAGAATAGTGCACACAACTGTGGCACCAGCTTGGTTTTAAGGTCAAAAATATGAGTTGCCAGGTTGATAAAAATGTTGCATGTTGCATGTATGTAAAGGTTGCCAAAGGGTGTCTGCTGTTATTATGTTTTCTATTATTACAGGCTGCCTGTTGCATGCAGCACAGCAAATCTGCCTTTCTCAAAAAGCAGCTAAAGGCTACCTGTTGCATGTGCAACTAATAATGTAGGCAAGAACTAACACTGTAGCAAAGAGAGTGGCTCCTTCTTATAATTTAGTAAATTACAATATGCCAATGATGCATTGAATATTAAGCATTTCTTTATTGAAACATTAAATCCTATGTGTTCACTTTAGCAGCACAAACCTCTTGAAAAGACAAGCTGAGCACCGTTCCATGGTGTCATTTGGCCTGTGCAGTCTCTTCTGGAGGCACTGCACATTCCTCTGCATATGGAAATGAGCTAACTACTAAACCATCCAGTTTTGCTTTTTCACTTTCATCCCCGCGTGACAAAGTGTTGTCATCACCACGGAAGCGTCATGGCCTGTATCAAGCTCTCCTCGTTTCGCTGCTGGGTGTTCGCTAACCATCCTTCTCCCTCGCTCCAGATTTGTGAAGTTCTCCATGCCAAACATCCCTGACTTTGAGACGCTCTTCTCCCAAGTCCAGCTCTTCATCAGTACCTGCAATGGGGAGCACATTAGATATGCAACAGACACTTGTAAGTTGTTTAGAAAGCGTGTTTGTATCCCGCTTGTTGTTTTTATGTTGTATAGATTTTCAGTTGAACAAGACCAGATTTCTATACTGACCACTGTTTTATTACTTATTTGGTTGAGAGCGTGTACTGTTGTCAGCCAAACTATGCCACATTTCTTCATCTATATATTGAATTATGCCCATTCTTTCCTTATGCTTCATTCAGTTGTAGTTATATGTCAGATACCGACTCTCTCCAGTGTTCATTGACAAGCTCTAAAATTTCTTTTAGTACCAAAAATAAACACACTTTGCACTGCAGCGATGTTATAGCATCTGTAAAGGTCCGGTATTTTAGTGTTCAGCGGTATCTGCTAAATGTTTTTGTGTTCTAATTTATCACAAAGTCATTTGGCGCAGTTGAACTTTCGAGGGGAAAATGGCACTGTGTGTTTGCATACGTTTGTCCAGGAATATGTTTGAGACGCACGAACTGCAGTTAATGTAGCTGTATCCTGAACACCCATGTGAGCAGTGCTTTACACTTCACTGCATTAGAAGAGTCAGTCATCAGGTTTCCTCTCCCTTCTGTTTGCTCTCACAGTTGCTGGTCTCTGCCACCAGTTGACAAACGCCCTCGTAGAGCGGAAACAGGTAAGACTGATTCTGATTTAAGTGTCATAAGAGAGCTTTAATTCAGAATTATTATTCTTTTTTCTTTCAAACTCCAAATGAATTGGCAGCTATTCTAGGTATTGGCAATTTTGATAATCAAGTGGGAGGCGTTTTTTTATTTTTTATTTTTACGACCGTATAAAATGGATGAAATACGGAATAGAGAGAAAAACATACACATTGAAATGTGTTTTCTTCAGTGGCTACTATAATTTTTATATGCTTGTTTGCTGTAATTTATGACTCGCTGCAGACTTTGCGGTGGAATACAGTTCTGTGGTTGCTAATGAAAACTGAACAGTTCAAGCATCAGCTGAGAATGCAGAGTGGGATTGGAGTGTATTTGTTTTTAATCTATTTAGCCTTTTGCCTCTCTTTACATACACCCCCGGCTTCCATCACAGACCTTAACCCTAACCCCGAGTGCACAGTTGATCATAGTGTGAACAGTGTGTATTCATTGACAGAGCGCTGTGTTAGTGATGTAGACAGACTGCCAGCTCCAAAAGCTATAAAGCCGATCTCTGCAATAAGCCCTATTTCACGCGCAGTATTTCTGTGCTGACATTAGCCCGTGTTGACGTGCACAAATACACTCTCACACACCTTCAAATTCTCGACGGCACTTGACAAAGCGTTTGCTCCTCTGCACTTTAGCAGTAGAATCATAGGACTTTGTCCACTAGAGCCGACCGAAAAAAAACTTGAATATGAGTGTTAGCGTTGGTGCTGTGTGTTGGATACATTTTTTATTTTGAGTTGATGTTCTTGTTTCTGTGAAGTGTCCTTTTGAGAGTTCTTATGATGTGTGTGTGTGTATAATGTACTAAAGGACATTGACGCGGCTCATGTTTAATTTTGCACTCACCTTGCTGCAAAAGCAGTTTCCCCTGCACAATGCTGAAATGAGTACATTTTAATCTTATTTTTCAACGCTGTCCGACAGCACGGGGCCTAAATGGGCCTCCCTTTTTTGCTCATAGAGTTTCACCATTCAAGAGTAGCATGTTTTTCTTTTCCTTCATGATCTAAATATTTTAATGCATTTTAAAGTGCAGCACAAGTCTAGACAGTTTTCGGTGTGTTTAGATGTCTCAGGAAAGCTGAATGACTCAGAGTATTTATTCATTTGTTGTTGTTTTTTTTTTTTCTCTGACAGCCATTGAGGGGTGTTGTCGTCCTAAAACAGGCAATAGACAAAATGCAGATGAACACAAACCAACTTACCTCAGTTCATGCAGACCTGTGTCAGGTGAGTCTCAGGTGGCAGGAATGGCCTCATGATGTAACTCAACATTTATTTTTGCTGCTGAATGTTATCTGTGGAGCTGTACTATTTGTAATCAAGCTATTCCAGGCATCTTAATAGTTTTCAGTGTCCTCTCTCTAAACGCATACTATAAAATTCCATGTGTGTGTTAAATAATTCAAACACTGTCTCAGTCCCAGCACAGTTCTTTTTCCAGTGCTTCAGCCTAGTGTAACTGCCTTAGTCATCCCCTCTGCACATCTGTCTCCTTGCAGCTGTGCTTGTTAGCAAAGTGCTTCAAGCCCGTCCTGCCCTTCTTGGAGCTGGACATGATGGACATCTGTAAGGAGAATGGAGCCTACGACGCAAAGCACTTTTTATGTTACTACTACTACGGTGGCATGATCTACACGGGCCTCAAAAACTTCGAAAGAGCACTGTATTTTTATGAACAGGTACGCTCTTCACGAGCATTCAAATAAACACACCGACACACATACGCGCAATGGTGCAGCAAACTTTACGACCATTAATTTGCTCACGTATGCTCCGAATGCCCAACAGACTGTCCCTTGTGTTTCTCGATTTCTCTTCTTGCCAGGCAATAACCACTCCAGCCATGGCAGTGAGCCACATCATGTTGGAAGCCTATAAGAAATACATCCTGGTGTCACTCATTCTCCACGGCAAAGTGCAGCCGCTGCCCAAATACACCTCACAGATAGTAGGGAGGTTCATCAAGGTAAGCATGGATGGAACGAATAGTATTCAGGCTTTATTCTTTTGGTACAGATGTCACATTTACATATGCAGATATTTTATTATCAGTCATCAGATTTTCAGCTGATGCATGTGAGCTCATTATAGCTCTGTTAGAATAAGCAGATGAAACTTGTCAAGAAGTGTTGCTCATTTAAACAGGAAACGTCTCATTCCCCGTTGGCTCAACTGTGTGCTCATTTTGGAAGGCTGCAGTATGTTGTATTGCATTTATATTGGCAGGCGTATATTATTCGGGGTTTGTACAAAGTCAGTTTGAAAAGACCTAATTCCAACCGTTAGGTTTTCAAGGTCAGGAACATGCTTGAATTCAAATATACACCTTGAAAGATGCTGGATTATAAACATAATGTAATGTTTCAATATTTGAATATGCTTTAATATTTGAAACGAAACCATCACGTCATCATCCTCGTTTGTTGTCTCCTGGCGTCTCACACCAGACGCCAGGAGTGTACCAGAGCTAGACTGACTGACATGGGCGCCGGAATATAAAGGGGCCGTTCTTTTCATTCTGCAGCTTTATTCACTCGTCATTCACAGCTAGATAAGTCCTTTGTTGATCCCTTCCTTTGGAATCTAGCAGCCATCTAACAATTGTGATTAAAACACATTAATGAGCAGCTGGTAAGATAAACAGTGACACTATACGTCGATCGCTGCACGTATGAAGGAAACTTTATTTTTCACAATTGCATTTAAAGTAACAATGTAGATGTGATGATAAAGGCTTCAAGAGTCTGGCCATTTTTTGTTTAGGTACCTTTAGCGTTTGAAAAGTGCTTGAATTTGACCCGTGTGGACCCCGATTATTTTATCCACCCTGTTTACCAGTGAGGGAGCGCTCTCTGTTTAACGCAGTGCAATTCAACAGCACCGCAGACCCAAAATGATCATAAGGTGGAGTCAACACCTCTTTAAAAACAGGACTAACACAACTATTCCAGGACTGCAATAGTTCTAGCTCGGTGTACCTAATAAACTGTCATCTGAGGTAGTAAGGAACATGGCTGCTCTGTCGCAGCTCGCTGTCGTTTTTCATACTGAAATCTTTATTTGTGAGGGTAAAAATCATTGAAACCGAGCGCTCATTTTCAGGATTACCTCTTTATTTATATAGTTAAACAATGTAAGACGAAGCATAACGGGCTAGCAACGGCAGGCAGCAGTACAATAATACATAACGCTGCTAATGAGGTAAATATACACAAATAGGCTGTACCACCCACCTAGGGCTGCACAATTATGGCCACAATGATATATTATAATATATATAATATAATATTGAATATTATTATTCATCCCAGTCATTCATTGGTTTTAGGGACACAATATTTTTATTGCAGTTTCACATCACATTGACAGCAGACTGCTTTCACGTCCATGTTGTGTTGCTTTGCATTGCAGACACAAGTCTCTCAAATATTCCAACAAATGGATGATGATCCATCTCTTTGCCCTCTGCTCAAGACATTCGATTTTGGTTTTGCTCATCTGCTGTAGACTGTAGACTGCAGCTGGAGCATCTAGGATTTTTGTGCACGGACTGGTGCTGTAAAGTGTGCATGCAGTGGCATGGCAGCCCCCCAAAAGTGACGCTAAAACATCTCAGTTGCCCAGGCAGCCTGTTAGAAGCACTTGATTTGATATGCAGCAGAGTTTCTGTTTGCACAGCATGCATTTTAAAGGTCAATATCACAGTTGATCACACTCCTTTAATTGTGGGAAGCCAGAATCATCATGGAGATTGATATTCAGTTTCATTGTGCAGCCCCACCTCCATCTGTGAGGAAGTACACAAGGATTAGTGCGACTGCCTTGTCTTTTTAGCTGTAAGTTTCCACGCAGAGCTTCCCCATGTTTGCCAATTTTTATTCAGCCCAGATGGAAATGAGGGTGCTCCAGTGTTTTAATTGGGTTAATCGCAGCGTGAACACCAGCTCTACTCATGCAGTCGACCATTTGTTGCACCACTGAGTAACTGTTCTTTCTCTTTTCTATCCTTTCACTGTCTTTTTTTTTTTTTTCACTCCTTGCTTCCCTCAGCCCCTGAGCAACGCATACCACGAGTTAGCTCAGGTTTACACCACCAACAACCCGGCCGAGCTGCGCAGCCTGGTCAACAAACACAGCGAGACCTTCACACGAGACAACAACACAGGCCTGGTCAAACAGTGCCTCTCCTCCCTCTACAAGAAGAACATCCAGAGGCTAACAAAGGTGGGTGAGCCTGCGCGCTTGTCTACATTAATGAGACACAGATGTTTTCACAGGAAATTAAAAGTTAAATTCCTCCAGTCCTCGCTTCTTCGTGTGGGAGGCTATGGTTTGAATTGTTCTGTACAGTATAACTGGTGTTTTGGCTCAGGGTAAAGACTGAAGATCAGTTGAAGACAGTTCCTTGGAAGGACCTTGCACAAATTCTGAAGCACAAACTCATTCAGTTTGGTTTATTTGGCCAAGTGAGAGCATTAGCTTTCCTTAAACTGTTGAATTATAAAAAAAAATTGAATAGTTTATATGACTATCGTTTTGTAGTATAGAGTATATTTTCCTTTGTTTTTACTGTCAGCTGGTAGTACGCCCATCGGGAGCAGTAGATTGATCTGGGGTGCTGAGGTAAAGACAGGTCTCTGTAGATGTGGGCTCAAACTGTTTCCGATTTTTTTTCGTTGCTTAGGCAGCCCAAGTCCCATTTCATCCAGCCAATCTTCACAATTGGACATTAGCTAGAAGCAGCCAGAGGTACTGGCCGGTTTAGCTCCTCTCCTCTCCTCTCCTCTCCTCTTGGCAGGGCAGAGATGAATCAACATCTGCTTTAATCCAACCTTTTATGTCCAACATGTAATTCTGCCACAAGTAGTACATGTTTGAGCAATAAAAGCAAAAAATTGGCCTGAGGGAGGGACTGAATTATTCAAAGAATCTTCAATTGATCCACAGTGACTATCGAATAGTATTTTGGCTTGAAATGCACATTCCTAGTCCTTAGAAGTGACAGTGATCAAAATGACAGGAAACATCCTAAAAACATGGGTGAGTGGAGACACATGTAGACATCTGATAGCCAGCTGTTACTCCTGCTTGGAAAGCTGAGCAAAACAAGAGCTTGCTGTCTTCAGCTAGAGCTGGGTAACATATTGCTTTAATGTCTGTGTGATGGCATGTGACAAAGCATATTGTAATATTCCTTCATTCGTTTTTTTTCTTTCTAGCTCTTAAAGGCTTTGCTGCAGTTAGCTAGTGTAATATTGTGAGCCATTTGGCTGTTCTGAATGAGATGTTCAATGACTCGTCCACTTGTTAAGTTGACATATTGCCACATTAGGATTTTCTATCTTAAAATATTCCCTTGTTGAAGCACCCTCTGAATAGTCATCCCCAGCCGCCCCACCCTCTTTTAATGCCACTTTCTATTTTATGTGCCTCCTGCAGACCTTCCTGACGCTGTCTTTGCAAGACATGGCGAGTCGAGTGCAGCTTTCGGGCCCCCAGGAAGCAGAGAAATACGTCTTACACATGGTGAGTTGGTCCAAAAAAGGCTAAAGCGCGAAAACCAGCATGTCCGCCTTCCACCAAACGTTTTTGTTAGAAATCAGAAGGTGAAAAAGTTACGTCTTCATCTCCTCCTTGTGCGTCTGTGCAGATTGAAGATGGTGAGATCTACGCTAGCATTAACCAAAAGGATGGTATGGTCTGCTTCCACGACAACCCCGAAAAATACAACAACCCAGCAATGCTCCACAAAATTGACCAAGAGGTGAGGATGTCCAGCTCTGTGTTCAGTGTTGTCTTGCTTTGCACATATTCTTGTTGCAGTGTTATTTATGGATAGTATGTTTTTTTTTAATTTGAAGCTGTATCAATATCCTCCTTTCAGATGTTGAAATGTATAGAGCTGGATGAGAAACTAAAGTCTATGGATCAAGAAATCACAGTAAACCCCCAGTTTGTGCAGAAGGTGAGCCATGTTTAACAGCATCACATGTACACATGTTACTAATGTTCGGTGTATTTTCAACATGTTTTTACATCTGCACGGATGGCTTTTGTTTGGGATTGTTTCTTTGTGAATGTCATGGTATGTACCTTGTGTTTACATAATTGTATTATTGGTGCGAAGAAGAAGAATTGAATAACAGAAGTGTAATAACAACTGATTCAAAGCGCACATACACAATCCAAAACTGGAAAAAGTCAATTATGTCTTTTAGGGTTTTGTTCCAAGAAGCAGAGTTATTGAGTGAATCGGAGTGATTACCCTCAAAAATCTGGAACACAGACTAATGTAAAAAGACCAGTTTTGTGTTTCCTCAGCCAAACCATCCAGAAACTTGAGTCTTAAACCTGCTTCCTGGGGGAAAAAAAAAAGGCCCTCGATTAGTTCAAAGAGATAGCAAAACAAATTCTGCCATTGTTGAAGAGCAGCAGGAACCTGTTTTCTTACCCACTCATCTGACGGGTAACATTCTCAACATGTGACACTTTTCTTTTTTGTTTTTTTTATTCCCTCAGAGTATGGGATCGCAGGAGGACGATGTTGGTAGCAAAACGTCAAGTTATTCCTGAGGGGCCTTGGACGGGGAGAGAACGCTGCAGCCACCCAACACGTTCTTCCCAGGATGAGTTGGATTTTTTTAAAAGAGGAAAACAAACAAACATTCTATTGCATAAGGACATTGGTCAAGGAAAATCTAATTGTGTGGAATGATGATAAATTTGGTTATTCTTTCTTCACAGTGTCTTAAGGATAACAAAAGATCCTTACAGAAAAGGAAAAAAGATTACAATTTTGTCAGTGTTTTATTTATCAATGTTCAGGTTGGAGCGCCACTGCTACATTAACAGAAACCACAATAATAAAAACTGGACTTATTTGTTCCAAAAATATGTGTGAATAATCTCACTGTTTGTTTTGGTTCTGCTGCATGATGGCCGTTAAAAGAGGGCATTACATGTGAGGTAAAAACATCTATGGCTGACGAGGAATAAATCTGATATATTCTACATTTGTAAAGACTGCAATGATCGTTTCCCTCTCACTCTTTTTGGTTAGAATGTAGATATCATCAATAGCAAATCTGTACAGATCTGTATCAGGACATGCCCTTGACCAAAATCGGCACAACGGTGGAGTCGTTCACAATCTGGTGCACTGTTTTGTTTTTTGTTTTTTGTTTTTTTTCCCCCCTTTTCCTTTTTGGTTTTTTTAGGTCGGATCCACTAGAGGTCGCTAGAGCACTGTACAGAAAACCTTTTTGACAGCTTGTTATTACAAGAGGTGAAGTCAAAAGATGAAACCAGACTGTCATGTCATTTGGGAGCTTGAGCTTTGCGATTGTGGATCTGTTAATAATAAATTGTTTAAGAATATAGTGCTGGGTTTCATGCCTTTGTGAAAAGATTTTCATCCATTTAGGTTCCACCTGTCCTGCGAAGCGGATTTGAATTTCCATCCACTCTTGATTGTCACATTGTAACATTCTTGCTTGACACGGCGAAGCTGATTTATGCCTAAGCCAATCAACGTCCTTATGCAGGCGGATGTGGTTTGCAGGAAATTTGCACCAATCACGACGCAGCGCTCGCTTCATAGAGGCGGGACTTAACCGGGAAAAGTAAGTTGGCACACGCCAATCAAGCGCAGCGCTCGGCCCTCATTGGTCCGCCGTTATGAATGAGGTGGGTCTTGACGACACTCACCGTGTAAGCTACTGTTGAAATTCCAGTGCTAACCAACTTTAGCCAGCTTGCTAACATGTAATTTAGCGAAAGTGAAGAACTACATATACAGCGCTATTGTTGTTTTGAAGACAAATAATATTTCTTGTGCTTTACAGAAATATTGGGAAAATTGTCTTTATGTTTGCTACTGCGCGTGTCTCCGTTACTGCAACCAGGACATGTCCAGTTAGCCAGAGCGCTGCACTCGGTGGATAACGAACCTGGCGAGCTAGCCAGCCAGCCCGTTTGGACTGGGTCTGCGTTGAGGGATTTGAACAGGTTTCGTCGCCCAGAGGACAGCAAAGCCGGATGCTGTGTCTACCATGAGTCCCGCGGGCTGCCCTCATGTCAACGGCTTCAAAGTGGACAACTGGAAGCAGAACCTGAGGGTTATTTACCAGTGTTTCGTGTGGAGCGGTTCGGCAGAGACCAGAAAACGCAAGGTAACAAGTGACAGAGGGGCACGAGTGTACGACACACGGTATGGGTATGTGTGTGTGTGGTGGGGGGGGGGCTGTGTGGCGTGCTCGTACAGCTCCCCGCCCTTCTAAAACAACACAAACATCCGATACACCGACACCATAAAAGCCAAACTACTCTGCGCTCCACCAGTCTAGTTTCTCCTTGGCATCGGGCTCCAACCAGCCTCAGTGACGGTCTCAACGTTAGACAGGCTGCAAAACTGGAGCAAACAACCCGCACATCACCCCGCGAGCCCCCGCACTGCCGAGCGTTAGCTTACATCAAAGCTACAGAGCCCATAGTACATCAGAAAGCTGATGTGCATCTGTTTGCATTGGCGCTGCGCCTGCAGCGGCTCCACTTCCCTCCAGCAGCCACCGCAGGCCAGCAGCACACGGTGGTGTATCCTCGCTTAGGGGGGCATTTATTGATTTAAAATGAACGAGGCAGCCATGAATCACCCCACCACAACCAATTATACTAATTATCTTTCAAACCCCAGCCCAAATGGCAGAGATGCATCATTGCTGTCTTAGCACTGCACTGGTTAAGCAGAAGGATGTGTGTGTGTGTGTGTGTGTGTGTGAGGGATCTGTCAGCCTCTCTTTCACATGGGTACAGCTTCTCGATGTATGCTAGAAGAAAACCTCTCTCTCTGAGTCATGCATATTGTGAAGGTTCCCATAATCTAGGTACAGAACACACGCACACTATGTTAGCATATTTTTGCTTTTGCATCTGCAATGAGTGTGTTTGTGCTTGGCAGCAGGCATCCTGCACTTGGATGTGCTCTGGGACGACCCCCTTGTCCCCTGTCATCTGCTTGGGATCAGAGGGAGCTGGTAGTCCGGGAGTCATGTTTGCCGACAGAAATGGTGTAAATATTTGCAGGGTCTCCTCCTGGTTTTCTGCCCCTTCCTCCACTATACCCCAAAGAGCAGACAAGCACTCGCCGCCCTGCTGCGTGTTGCCTCCCTGTGTCACTTGTGACATTTGTATTGATTGCAGCTGAGTTGCATATACATTTCAGACAACTGTTCCATCACTCACTGTCCACTCTGTGCCAACCGCTGCCTGGAGTGTCAGCCTCAGATGATCAACATTCAGTCTGCATCAGTCAGTTCACTGACCTTCTGACGCAGAGTGAATGTTAAGCGATCTCAAGGTCCACCTTGAGAATTCAAGTGCTCCACTCTTTGGTTGGCCACAGTGTAATCACATCTGGTTTTATCAGTCCACCGTAACGCATTTTCCCAAAATGGGGTGCAGGATAATGTGGTCACATTTCCCATAACATTAAATTATGCCGCAGGTAGATTCATAATTACCCATTTTCATGGCTTATTTACAAATAATCACACTTAATCAGACAACAGGAGCTGCGCATTTGTGTATGTGTGCACCAAAAATGTCACCAAAGACCAGCTAAATCATACGAGTCAGTCCTTTTCAGACTGGGATAGTTAGCACCAACACTTCTCTGCAGCCTTCCGCTAAGGCTGTACATTGTTAGCCTGCACCACTGCTGCTACCTCCACTCAGTTCAGCAACACAAAATGCAATCACTGTGAAAGAGGTCCAGCGGCTTGTAAAGCTGCTGGTAAACAGACAGAAGGCCAATAAGAGAATTCACATTAGCTCAGTGCCCCTCAGGCACCACCAGCGGTCGCATCAAATTTAATTTATTTAATCACCATTGTTCACGTATTGCAATCATCTGTTTGGTATTCTGAAAAACCTCCGTGTACATGAACTATCACTGTTATTTTGAATCGCTGGTCGGAGTGTTCGAGACACAAGAAATTGAAGTGTATTCTCACATCATAAATCTGAAAAAGTGCAATTTTATACTTCATCCAAGTACCTGTACAATTCAAGTATGTGGACATGCATCAGAGCTGCTTGTTTATTTTTATTTCTTTTTTGTTTTTTCCCTCTTTATCATTCTTTATTCTTGTGCTTACCTCACTAGGTTTATATAAAGAAAAAAAAAAGGTGCAAGGACATGAAAATACATTGAAGATCTTGTGGAAGTACTGACTTATGATTTAATAGCTATAAAAGTATTCAAATATGTAATAGAAGAACCAGAACTACAAATATTACAGAAGCCTATTGCAGATATATGGGTGTCGGTGTATATGTTGGCCCACACTTTACAAGAAATTGCAGTACAGAAATGTCTAAGAAGGTATCAGATCATTTAGAAACAATGTCACCATTAAATAGTTTAACGCTTAACTTTTCAACTGTAAAATGTAAAAGCTAATTCTGTATGTTGGTCACAATTTCTTTAAAAAGTAGATGTTGGGCATCAGGACTGTGTGTTGTATGTTTTCATGCTAATAGAGTGTTTGTCTGACATGTTGCTATCAGGTTTTGAAAAATATTTTTATCACTATCAGAAAAACCGGTGTACTTTTTTTAATTATCCAATACAGACAGCCAGCTCTCTATATCTGTGTAGATTACAGCACTGTTCGCCTGTGATGTGTTGTTATGGTGTGAAAGCACTTGTCCATCTGATGCTTCAGATGATGGCAGGGAGGCAAGCTTGCAGGGTTTTAATATTAATTACCCTGATTTAGCGTTGTATTATTTTGATGATGTGTGTTGCGTCCAACTTATCGCGCAGGATAAGTAAGGATTTATTTTGTTAGAGATTTACAGTGTTTTTGATGGAATTGGCCCTTTTTTTAATTTACCCATATCAACATCTACTGTGGATGCAGGCCTCTCCCTGTCAACAGACGAGACAGATGTTGTTGCATTTGGCTCACAGTGTGATAATGTCCTCACTTACACGTCTAACCAGGATCTTTCCAGCCCATTACCCTCTCCTGCGCTTCTCACATAACATCCTGCCAGCAGATGGCTCGTCACCGACACGCCAGCGCTAGTAGAAATATGACATGGACAGAGCTCGGGGTGTTCTCTGGTCGTTAGGAAGATCACAAGGCCTCAGTGTGCGCGTGGCCGCCCAGTTAGAACATAGAACAACATAACTGCGCCGTGTGTACTCTCAGAGTCCTCCTGGCGTGACAGTGGAGGATGTAAAGATGTGTTGACAGATGGGACGGGCATACACTAACTCTTACATGAATACAGTGCACTCGGGGACTAGTAAAATCCACATGCGTACTGTAATGCTGACAGCTGGAAGAATGAGTGAGGAGAGAGTGTTGCATATTGATGCCCTTTCATAATTCATGTGCTGTCTAAGCACTTATGCATGGAGGGTGTGTGTGAGTGGAATAACAACCACTGTTTGGATCCATGTCCATATTCATTCCACTAAAATATTAGCAACAGAGGTTGGTTTTGTATAAACACGGTAAGATCAGAGGATCTTCAAGGTGACTTTTTTTTTTTTTTGCTGAGTAGCTTAGCTTAGCACGAAGATTGGAGACAGGGAAACTGCTAGCATGGATTGCAGTATTTATCCTTTGTTTAATCCCTACCCAAACCAAACAAGATGCAGTGTGTTATGTAGTGAGCTTTAGAGGCGCCAGTAGGTGGATTCTGTTACCTTTGGACTGGGCCAAGCTAGCTGCTTCCACCTGTTTCAAGTCCCTATAGTAAGCTAAGCCCCCTGTTGCCTCATATTTAACAGAACATGAGTGGGATCAAGTTCTCAGAGGAAAGCAAATAAGCCAAATCTTGGACTGTTTCTTTAGGTGAAATGTATTTTAGTATTCATGTTTATGTAACTTTTTTTTTTTAAAATCTTTGAGATTAGAACTGAAATGTTGTTTAATCGGTGTGTTAATTGACAGGAAATGCATTAGCAGCTATTATAGTTATTGATGAATAGTTTTTTCCCGCTTCTCTATTCTGTATCATTTACCATCTTCGGGTATTGGATTGTTTGTCGTACATAACATGTCACAGTGGGCTCTGGTATGCGTCAGATGCGGCTGTAGCACTGTCCTTTCACTTTCAAGCCAGGATGTTGGATGTTTATTCTCATGCAGCATTAGCTTACAATATGCAAAACATGTTGGCCCAGGCACCAGGCAATGTAGCAGAACAGCAGTCCCTGAAAGGCTTTGCTCAGTTCTTTTTTTTTTTTTTTTTTTTTTAAAATGTTCTCTATGCTCTTTGTAGCACTATTTCACAGAGGCTTTGATGTCATTTATTTGGGTGTCAGTCATGCTATAAAGGGTTTTTATGTTGGCCTGAGTTTGCCAGCCAGTACAAGTGGACTTGGATTCGCCTCAAAACATGGCGGAGTGACACTATTTGAAATGACACCATTTTCATCCTCTGTGTGTGAACTATTCCACTCTCCGTGTTTATGTTCTGTGGAGGTGTAAGCAAAATTTTAGCTGATCGAATACAATTTATCAAATATCAAATTTAACATTGAAAACCAACCTTTTGCTGTGGCATCAAATCAGCATCTAACTTTCAAATCTCATCTTCCCCTTTTGTCTTCATCTCCCTTCCCTCATACCTTCTACCATCTTCCTCTTTCTCCCTCCTGTCTTTTCTCATTTTCACTGCTCTCCTCTTCCAGGCGCTGCTCCTTTCTTCTCACCTCTCATATTCATGTCGGCTCATTGGCATGCCAGCTTCTCATCTGCATGCTTTTGAACTGTTGCTATCTGCCGTCCATCCACAGTCATGCCCCCCTCCCTCATCCTTCCAACATGACTATCAAACAGAATATGCAGGGATATATTAATCATTAACAATCACACACTGCAATTTAGGTTCTCCCATTTACACATGCACACGCATAAGAGGATGAAGAAAACCTTCGTAGGACTTCACTTCATAGGTTAATTCTTTAAATAGCAATTGAAGTCAAAAATGATAGAGCCATGTTAGGTGTGGCCTGAGAACACGGTTGTATTTCACTACACAGAGGTTCAAGAAGGACATTTGACATTTCGAAATGTCAGAAATGTGTGTCCACCACAACGTTTTACACAGACCTGCTGTCTCACCCTTGTGCTGTAGGTCTCCCTGCTGCGGTTGTGCGGCCACCTGCTGCATTGGATTACTTTAAAAAAACAATTTCCTGTGTTGTAGAATGATGAATAAATGAACCTTGTGCCTTTTTCGTCTCTGGTTTTGGTCTGCTGGGTCAAATATGTGGCTCTGTAGCTGCTAAATGTTCACCAGCTAGTCGCTAAATGTCTCTTGGTGATAGACAGGTAGAATCAAGACAGTGAAGACTCAGTGAAATGAAAACTACATTTTCCAGGTTTTAATGCTGGGTCTTTGTGTCAGTAGTCCATTTTTAAGTACATGTACCTCCTTGCTTGATGGTGCCAGAGCTGCTGATGTTGTAAATATGTGTCTGTTGGTACAACAGTTGTGTTAACTATTTCCCTCATCTCTCTGTTTATGCCTCTCCCTCTCTGTTTCCTCTCCCCCTCCCCCTCTGTCTCAGGCCAAGTCATGTATCTGCCACATGTGCGGCGCCCACCTGAACAGACTCCACTCCTGCCTCTACTGCGTCTTCTTCGCCTGCTTCGCCAAAAAACACATCCACGAACATGCCAAGAGCAAAAGGCATAACCTAGGTATGGCGCACACACACACACTTTCATACACAAAGCATCCACTGTGTCTGCAGGTGCAGCTGGAGCACGTGTGTTTTGTAGGGTTCTAATCTCCACATGGTGCAACACCATGCTTCCAGACCTGCAATTACCCCCCTTTGCATACAAGAGACACAGAAAACACACACCCTCACATGGTGCCATCAGTAATGCTGCTTCTCTCAAAACAAAGGCTGCTAAAATGGCTAATTATACAGCTGAGTGGCTAATGAAGATGCAGCCTGGTGTGACTGCATAAAGTGCTGATGGTTCATAAACATCAGAGCGTGCGTTCATGTTTATGTGTCTATAATTAATTAGTTATATGTTGGACTTTTTAACCTGACTGTGACACAGTTGTGTTTGTTTGTTTTTTGATACATTAATCAAGCAAAGTAATCGAGAGCAACAGTGAGAGCTGTTACGCAACCCAGTGCAACATAATTGCAACAGTCTAAAAGGCTTGGCCTCACGGGGGATTTGAATGTCACCTGTGTACTTGGCCTCATGTAGCCTATTAGAGGGAATATTTGTATCAGTCAACTTGCTAATGAAGTGCCTGTCTGTCTTAGTGGCTGATTAAAAGTAAGCACTGAAGAATTAACCAAAAAAATCTACTTGATTGGGTACACCTTCTTTTTTTTTTCCAACAATCAGCTTCCCCCTAAAGCCATGAAAGCATTCAGAGGTGTGTGCGCGCACGGGGTGGAACAAAAACATGAGATTTACCTCTGCCTTGTACTGACAGGATTATTTTTCCAGGTCAGAGAAGGTAACGTAAATCATTACACATCGGGGATCAGTGACAAACTGCAATGGATTTGTTGCAATACTCTCCCGTGGAAAATGAATGAGAAAGCTTTGGGTTTTTTGCAGCAGCCACGCCGCGCTTCTCACCACAGCTCGCATTGAGGACACCTTGTTAGCGAGCGCTCACACAGTGACAAATGGGAAAGTCGAATCTCTCTTCACTGAGTTAGATATTTGCATCAAATGGACACAATCTGGATGGCTCCAGATTTGAACAAAGACGTGGGTGTTTGCTGAACACCATGAGCACTTGGCTGTTTTCCCCACCCATGCTACTCCCACAGGGACACATGGCCTGTAATAACCAAAACACAAAAATCACTGAGTTATCGTAGAGAAAAACTGCTGCGTATTAACAACCGCTGAACTCCCTGTGTGAGCAGTTGTTATGGTTCCTTACTCATTTATTCAGTTGTATTCCGTTTTAATTCGTCATCCTTCTTTATGTCATGATTTTGCAAGTGTCGGTTGAAACATAATTTCGTATGGCGACATGTGTGTGAGCATCTCCACCTAACTAGTTGATGCACTGCAACATCTAAGCGGAGCTGGACCGATGAATCAAGTGGGTCGATGTATCAGCAGATGAAATGGCACAGCGCAGGTCACAGCTTTGTCGCACAGGAACTGTTTTTAAGATCGAAGTTGCTTGTAGATCTAGTGCACAGTCGCTTGGTGAGGACCCGCAACGTTCAAAAGATACCGTCAACAGCATACTGTCTTCAACACGAGGCAATCCCATCAGAATAAAAACTGCGATACCAGCTTTATACCCAGTGGTTTTCCTTTTTTTGTTCTCCTTATATTCTCCTTACAATAGAATTAGGCTGTTTAGAGCTAGTATGTTACACTGCGGCGTTTGGAGGAGAGCGATGCTGCAGCACAGACACTCAGGGTGTCCGTGACAAAGGCTGGGTTTGGCAGATGTTGAGAGTCTGCCAACTTCTTTTAATGAAGCTTCCTTTGCTCTGCGTTATCGCTCAGCTCAGGAAGACCCCCTCTGGTGAGTGTGTGTGTGCCAGTGTGTTTATTTCCCACAGAGTGTAATTGTGAGTTTAATGAGGTTAGCTGCTGAATCAAATGCTGGAGAAAAAACAGTGAGAAACAATCTGATAGAGAGGGAGAGAAAAGATGATGATGGGGGGGGCAGATCTCAGCAGAGTGGTGGGGAGGTAATTAAGTTGTCTTTAACAAACCCTGTGGAATTAGCCTCTGTTAAACCTCGGCTCCTCCTCCTCCTTCCTGCTTCTCCTCCTCCTTTCTTTTTTGCCGTTCCATCTCTTTCATCTAACCGCTTTATGCATTTTCACTCGCAGCTATTTGGTCAGTGCCATTTGCAGCCTTGTATTTGGCTCATCCATGTCTCTCTATCTTCCTCTTTTTTGCCCTCCTCTTGTTCCCATGGTTACCTGATGACCCTTTCGATATTTCAAAAGGATTTTTAACTAATTACACCTGTACCATCAGCCCCATCTTTCTTGCTCTCTTTCCTTTTTTCCTCTTTCCTCTCCTATCATTTCAGAGAGAAGCACTTCCCCTCCCTCCTTACCTTCCTCAATCGGCCTCCTTTTTTCCCCCTACATACCTGCAGGAGAAGCCGACAGGCAGGTTGTCATGGCAACAGCAAACAGGTAGCGGCAGGGTGCAGAGCAGGTGAGGAGAAAGGAGAGTGACGGTTCTGGTCTGTGTTTGACCGTTTAAGTGAGTGTGTGACGGTGAAAGATTGCACGGTTTGATTGGCGCCTCCCTCCTTCCTCCTCCTCCTCCTCACCTTTTGACTTCTCATTGCTCTCCACCTCTCAGGGTGTCTCTGCGTCTTCCCTGGATGGTGTTAACAGATAGCTGATATGTCAGCAGATAAGCCCCGCTACCTGGCATCGCAGCACCATGGCAACGTGGCCCGAATGGAAAAAGAGCGATGAAGCAGTTATCAGTTCACGCAGCTTGTAGTGATGCACCGACCCTTTTCACCCTCTGACGAACAGATAAACTGCATTTAAATAAAACCGCTTACTCACGCATTTTTTTCCCATTATCTCTCTCTCTCTCTCTCTCTCTCTCTCTGTCTCGTCCTTGTCTGTCTCTCCAGCTATTGACCTGCTGTATGGAGGAATTTACTGTTTTATGTGCCAAGACTACATTTACGACAAAGACATGGAACAGATCGCCAAAGAGGAACAGAGGAAAGCCTGGAAAATGCAAGGTCTGACAGCATGACACATACATAGCCGTAAAGTTTTACTGTCTCTGAGCGCTGCGTGGGACTGTGTTTTTTTTTTGTTTTTTTTTAAATCCTGCTCCTGCATCCATTCTGACCATTCCCTCCTGCATGATAGACCATCCCGCAGGGAAAAGATATTATCGAGTGGTATTATTAAAGAGATGTATACCTGTTGTGAAATTAGTGTGAAATTACTTTTTTCCCCTCTGCATTTATACAAAACACTTTCATTTGATTTTGTTGATCATTTGGCTAAATGATTGTCCTGTTTGGTCATTATGAGCCTCCATACCTTGTATGTGTCTCCATGGCAACGCCGGTGAGCTCAGGTTCAATCTCATTTACAGTCGAGGACTTTCTTAAAATTGCTTTATTGGTTCACGTGGTGTTTATTCTTAATAAACCAGCAGTTATTTCAAGACAGTGTCCATCGCTGACTCGCACACAAAGGAACATTGTTTTACACTTTTCATCCAGGAAAATACTGCATCTTATTTTTTATCCACCTGCTCCTGTCTGCATCAAAGTTTAAACAGCCTGCTCTGGCGAGATATGTGTTGGGTCCCGTGGCCCATGCAGCCCTCTGTCATGTCTCCCATAGGTGCTACAGCCCTTGGCCTAAAGTCAAATTGCACCCAGAACGTGAAATTTAAATGTTTTGTCAGAAAGAAGAGAGAAGGATGTACTAATTTGTGTGTGTGATTCCCAGGCATAGGAGAGAAGTACTCAACATGGGAGCCCACGAAGAGGGAGCTGGAGCTGCTCCGCCACAACCCCAAGAGGAGGAGAATCACCTCCAATTGTACTATCGGTCAGTATCTCTTAGGCTGTCATGCACACACAGATACACGCTGGATGGCAATGTGCACAGATCTCTCAGCTCCAGGGAGGGACACAGAGAGACAAAAAAATGCAGAAAGATGAAGCATCGAACATGCAAAATTTAAATCTACACAATTAAAGGGCTACTCCAGGCAGCACTGCCTCGCTCCTCTGTCTGCCGGGTGACAGTCATGATAGGGACTCCAGCTGAGCTATGGTGGCCTGCATTTGTGTTTTGTCGCATTTCAGCTGCAGAAGTCATCTGCACTGCTCAATAAAATGAAGGGAACACTTAAATCGCACATCGGATCTCGACGAAAACTAAATATTCAAGATCAAAATCTCAATTGTACATTGTGTAATTTGTTGAGAACAAAATGATGTGAATCACCAACCGACTGAGGGCTGGATTCAAAATCCCGCCGAAAAGCAAAGTAAAAATGAGGCCGGGCACCTGTCCAGCTCTCCTTGTGTAACGGCCCGTCTCCTGGTATCTCCTCCATCCTCTTGAGACTGTGCTGGGAGACTCAGCGAACCTTGTTGCGACAGCACTTATGGATGTGCCATCCTGGAGGAGCTGGACTACCTGTGCAACCTGAATGGGCTTGCCGGTACAGCTTCATGCTACCAGCAGTGACAAGGACACGAGCAAAACGCAAAACTAGAGAAGAGTCGGTCAGGAAGGATAAGGAGAGAGCAACTCTCTGTGGCCACCGCCTGCCAGACTACTCCGTTTTCGGGGACCGTCTTGCTCCAGTGCACCTGTTGTCACGTTCATTTGCACCAAAACAGATGAAACTGATTCACAATCACTTATGCTTCCTAACTGGACAGATTAATATCCCTGGAGTTTAACTGACTTGGTGTTATACTGTGATGATGAAGTGTTCCCTTAATTTGTTTTGAGCAGTGAAGTAGAGACATCTGCTATATTGTTGAAACATATTGCTTCATCTCTGCTTTTCCAAAGATAGTCATTACTTAATTGTCACATAACAGTGCATGCCATATATACTGTATATAATTATCTCTCAGATTTCTCATTTAAGGTGTGCACAGTTAAAATGGGAATGTCAATGAGAAATGTAAATATTATTAAATCAAATTTGAGACTACTTAGTCATATCTGTCAGTGTGCTGCAGCTGCACCAGACTTTTTAATTCTCCTTTGTTTTCCTCTTGTATTCTTTTTTAGCTTATTTCTATCTTCCAATTCATTTTTCCCATTCAAGTCTCTTCTTTCTTACTGCCGTTCATGTCCTATGTAAAGCACCTTGAAATGCTTTGTTGTTGAAAGGTGCTATACAAATAAGCTTGACTTGCTTTGCCTCTTGTAGGATTAGTTGAAAAAAGGGAGGTGCGTTTCAAGCAAAAATACTGTTTAGTCACTGTGAACTATTCGATGATTATTCAGGAAGTTAACCATCATCTTCACACAGACTCGGCTCCATTAAAATGGAGGAAAATATACTTTTTAAAACAAGTTGATAGTCATGTAAACTATTCGATTCTTTACAATTTAACGAATATTAAAATATTGGAAAATCATGGCCCATTCCTGGTTGAAAACAGTCTAAACTTCACCACGAACTGAGAAGGTGCATTTTCTCAAGCAAAACTGGGCTTATTGGGAAAATGTGCACCTTCAAACTCCTGTGAAACAGTTCATCTTGACAAAAAATTAGCTGAGGGCAGTTTTGGTGAGTGAAAAATAACTTGTGCCATTTATTAAGCTTCAACATGAATACTTTTTTGGTCTTCACTGCTTTCATATCATTGCACATTAACCCTTTATAGGGCACTCATTGAAATACTTAGAAATTCAAAATTTCAACCCTAGACCATTACTGGTGGACATTACAAGACTGTTTTTTACTTTTGTGAATTTTTCCAAAAAATGTAAATGTTATGGTGAAAATCAAGGTCAATGAAGTTACCATATATGGTTTCTTGCCGGTCTGTCATGTAGCCTGATTGTCGCTGATGGTGAGGCAAGGGGCGGGCATTTTGAACTCCCACTAAAGTTACCAAATATGGTCCCTTGCCCGATAAAGGGTTAAGGATCTTTAGGTTCTGGGCTGTTGGTCAGGCATAAACAGATGTTTGGCTCTGGGAACTATTTTCTGACAAACATGATAAGATTGCATCAAGGATTAATTGGCAAAGCAAAGAAGCATTAGCTGCAGCCCTGCTTCAACTGAAGTAATAGTCCTGCCACTGAATATGCCTCTGATCACTGGTCGGTCTGGCAAATATAAATGGGCTGGTCTTTTGCCTTCAGAGAAAAACTGCAGAACACAGTAAGCAACAGGGAATATTAGAGTGAGCGTTGGGGTTTGGCAGTGTGTGGGAGTGAAGAGAGCTGGCATACGTTTAACACCTTGTAGCAGCCTGCAGGGATCTGCTCTCGCATCATTAACATCCCTGGCACTGTCTTAGGTGAGGGAAATTACAGGCCTGGCTCTTCACATGTGACAACACAACACTACCTCCGTCCTTCCTCCCTCGCCCTCCTCCTCTGTCCTCTCTCCTTCTCTTTCTGTCCTTCCGCCCTGCCCCCTGCTGCCCCTCTCCTCCCCCTCCCTTCATCTCTGTCTGTGTGTGTGGTTTAGTCTGCTGTAATCCGACATGGGTTTCCCTGCATGCAGTCCAACTTTGCCTCAGGGACATCACGTTGTTACTGTGTGTGTGTGTGTGTGTTGACTACTGCCCCACTGCAGCAGCCAAGAAAAATTATCTGCCTCTCTTCAGCTCTTTCTCTCAGTCCTCCCTTTTTCTTTATTCCCCCCCTCTCCCCTCCACCCATTTCTTTGTCTTTGTCTCTTTTCTGTTGCCCGCTTCTTAATGTCTTTTTAATTTCTTTTTTTCTCTCCGTTTAACACCCAGGCCTGCGAGGTCTGATAAATTTGGGCAACACCTGTTTCATGAACTGCATCGTGCAGGCGCTGACGCACACCCCGCTGCTGCGAGACTTCTTCCTGTCCGACCGGCACAAATGCGAGATGCAGAGCAACTCGTGTTTGGTGTGTGAGATGTCGCAGCTCTTCCAGGAGGTAACTGTTAAAGACGTTTGTTCAGATGGGGCGAGGAAGACGTGTCGAACAGGGGACATTTTCTCTCTCATGCACACCCACCTTCCCTCTCCAGTTCTACTCAGGCCACCGGTCGCCACACATCCCCTTCCGTCTACTTCACCTGGTGTGGACCCACGCCCGTCACCTGGCTGGCTACGAGCAGCAGGACGCCCACGAGTTCCTCATCGCAGCGCTGGACGTCCTGCACAGACACTGCAAAGGTTTGACGCACATGCATACAGGCAGGATAAAATTAATATGTAAACATGTCTCAAAAAAAAAAAAAAAAGAAAAACCCAAGAGAGAGAGATGCACTGACTGACAGACGAGGAGAGACGGGCCTGATCTCTCTTGGATCTCTGTGTCTCTCTCTGCAGTTATGAAGCAGAGAGGGTTGCTCTTGGTGACTCTGTGTGTATGTGTGTATGTGTGTGTGTGTGTGTGTGTGTGTGCGCGTGCGCATTTCTATCCACGCAGACGACAACGGCAAGAAAGCCAACAACCCCAACCACTGTAACTGCATCATCGACCAAATCTTCACAGGGGGCCTGCAGTCTGACGTCACCTGTCAAGTCTGCCAGTAAGTGTGAGGTTCTTCCAAAGGAAAAGGCATCATAAAACCTCTTTCAGGCCTCACTAGAGGCTGTATAAAGAGAGTAAAGCCTAACAGAACAAAACTCTGCTATGCTGCTGTCTTAACAGTACAGATCCAGTACGCTACAGTATGTTTGACTTCTGCTGTCTTGACCAAACGGCCTCCCAAACATGACACACTTCACTGTCTCAGAACTCTCTGATTCCCTGCCCTGAGGTGACCCTCCTCCCTCCCTCCCCTCCTGCCTCCCCTCTCCTTCATCATTCACATAGTGCACCATCAATCAATCACACACACAGGCACACACAGAACTGCTACACTGCAGCAACAGGAAACATTCAGCCCGTAAAGTTGATCTCTAGTTCCACCTGGTGGTCAAAGAAAGTGCTGGATCTTTATGCTCTGAGCTGCATTTTTCATTTCAGACATTTGGGAATTTGCGGTATTTAAACTACTCATTATGAAGAATGCCCCCCTGAATTATGTTTTAATGTGATACAATATATTATTTAGGATCTTCTTAGCTACAGTACGAGATGATACTATCATATTTTGCACTGCAAAAAAGCTCTATCTTACAACTTGATTAGTTATTGAGTCATAAGCTTCTTTTCTCCTCGAAATCATGACCTCTGCACAGTCTAGTTCGCTTAATAACGTTGTTATTTGTTGAAACAAAAAGAAAATAAAGTTGAAACATTCTTGAGAGGTGACTTCCTTGAAGACCTTGCCGCACTGGCAGATTCCAAACACATTAGTTGCATTAAGCCATTCTTAAATATAAATTGGCTTGTGAGCTGTTGA